>NC_046154.1:240681679-241016679 GCF_011064425.1 Rattus rattus
AAATCGACAAGACAAATAACATAGCTGTAAGAGAAGGAAATTAATAAAAATAGCCTCTAATTTATTATAGTTCTTCATTTCGGTCAGAGACACACCCACCATTGACTTTCAGATATTGTGTATTCCCTTCTCCCCAGAGGATACTCAGGACTCATGACAGTCATGGCAGCAGACTTCACGTCCAGCATCTCATAGTAACCTCTTCTCCAGTGTGAGTGGTCTTGATGCCAAGGTCTTGGAACCATCTTGTCTTCTCTGCCCAAGAAGTAACAGGTAGAGTTACTTCCACCAAAACTCTAGATAGGGAATTTATAGAATGGCCTGGGTGAGATCATAGGAACTGAGATGGAAGGTCAAACACTCGGATGCTGCAAGAGCCTGGAATCTGTACCTGCACAATGTGCTTAATACACTGCTGCTTCTCTCCCTGTAATCAGTAACTCAGGTAACTGGTTTTGACTTCTGGCTCTGAAAATGAAAAGCTTTCATTTTCCATTGCATTCATTACCTACACCCAAAAGCTAAGAGAAGGAGCTTTTCATAGGCGCTGGAAAATTCACAACAAACATGTCACTTGCAGAAGCAGGAAAATGCAAAGTGGTTCTGAGTCCTTGGCTTCTCATGCTCTTCTTGTACTTTGCTACTGCTTTGGTTATGCATTACATCAAAAACGCAGTTGGCATATTTCTCCTGTTTTATTCCATCAAGTTCCCTACACTTGTGTGACTACCTATAGATCATTTTAGACATGCTTCTGTCTTTGTTTTTAATTGCTGACACATTGAGCTCATTGGATTTACAAGTGTCACAGAACTTATTCATGGACACTGCCTGTCATAGTAAAATTATTTTCACTATGAAATGATACTATGACCAAGGCAACTTTTATGATAGGAGTATTTAATTGGGAGCTCGATTACTGTTTCATAGGCTTAGTCCATTATCATCTTGGCAGGCAGCACATGGTCCTGGAGTAGTGGTTGAAAGCTAGCTACATCCTGGTCCTCAGGCTGAGAGAATTATACTGGCCCTGGCCTGGGCTTTGAATTTGCAAACCCACTTCCAGTGACATACTTCCTCCAATAAAACCACAATGTCCAATCCTTTAAATCCTTTCAAATAATGCCTGGGACAGTTGCTAGATTGATAGGTTTAAACTGCATAAATGCAGTTTAACCCCTGTATAAAAGCAACTTGTCCAAATAGTGACACAATAAGAATTTCTAATGGAGTCTTCTGAATTTGGCCATCCATTTATATGTGGTTAAACTTATTTCAGTAGCTTTAAGATTTGATTTTGAATTAGATTTTTGTCTGTATTTGATATTCTCAAACTTCCCTTGTCCCTAATGAGCTTCAGGATTTATCTGTTTCCTGTAACTTGGACTTTTTTCCAGGCATATAATTGAATACTATCCTTGTTTAGAAAAGAGAAATATGAATAGAAAGGGAGATAGATAGATAGATAGATAGATAGATAGATAGATAGATAGAGGAGAATAGATGAGGAATATCTAAGAGATACTGATCAGCTAGCTGTAAAACCCCAGTGTAAGTCCATACAAACAATTGGATCCAGGAGGCAAGAATAGTTTTTATTTTTCTCTATAATCCCCAGCAGAAAGAAGTAGAGTGTATGCAAAATATCTAAGTATTTATTTGAAAATATGTGTTTTCATAGACATATAATTAGTGTAAGTAAGACTACCCTCAGATAAATGGGCCACTTCAAAAGGTAAGAGGACCAATGGGAAGCACCTGGCATACAGATACTGCTTATAGTTTATGAAACATGTGAGTCTTGTTTTCTTCAATTAAATCCTCATTAAAGGTCCATGAAGTAGGTTTGCAATCCCATTTCCACGAAGAAAAGTCAACCAGAGAAGTATCTATTCCCCAAACTACTGGCAACATGTCAAGTCTAACAAAATTTCTGATTTTATTCCAAATGCCTGTGTCTTACACTGTTTGTGAGTTGAGGTTACTACGGAATCAAGCAATATCAAGAAGCAAGTGAATATAGCCTTATTTCCTTTAACTTTACAGTTTTCTATGACCTTTAAGATAAGGCTAGTTCTACAACAACAACAGAAAGAAAAGAAAAACAAAAGATGCTTGCCCTTATCAGAGTAAAGTTGTTTCTGTAGATTGTTTTGCCAAGTCACAGAGAGGAAGTCCCAATAGCTGACCACAGGGGAGGTTGCTTCAGCATCTCTCAGGGTCTTACAAGGGGAAGCTAGCAGGCCAGGGCGGGTAGCAATGCTGACCCAATGGACTCACCTCCCACAACCCCTTTCCACAGAGAGGAACCTTGTCTATCTCAAAGTTCATCAGTTACCTTAAGGGGTGTAGATGTTCTCTTATACTAGACAAGAGGACAAACTGAGGCAAACTGCAAGTGGCCCTGTATACATGACCCCGCATGTTCTACTATGCTAACACTTGGAATCAATGCAAATGACCTGTTCACTGGTCCATGTAACTATATATGCTTAAGTGCCTTAAGACCAGAAACTATAGGATGGAAATATGACTCAATGAGTTCTAGTCCAGGACCTACATCAAAAGCCTGGCTATTTTCTTGGGTGTTAAAGTTGGAAGATGAGTACAAGGGAATCCCCAGAGTCTGTCTAGCCAAGTCAGTGAGCCTATAGATCAGTGTAATAACCCATCTCAAGGCAGGAAGGTAGTGAGCAGTATTTCTGGCCTTATCCACTCCACTAAGATTTTTAGGTCCATGTCCTGGCAAATTCTAAACCCTACTCAACACTCAAGCCTAGCACTGCTCTTGGAACATTTCAGATATACAATGAATGCTTTCGAGAAAAAAGTGGTAGCATAGTCAATTTTTTGTTGGTACTGACTCAAACCAATAAAGAGCTATTGAGTATTATTTATTACAGTTTATGAGACTGGAGAGATGGTTTAGCAGTTTATGAACACTTACTTCTCTTTCAGAGGACCTGGTTTTAGTCTGGGCACCCACACAGCAGCTCACAACCATGTGCTTTCTTCCTAGGGTAAACAAACATACACATAGGCAAACAGAGATATAGGCAAAATACTCATACACAAAAAATAATTTAAAATAAATTTCAAACATAGTTGCACTTTGCACAATGTCACTATGTGAAATTTACTTATCCTTCAAATACTAGAATCTGGTTCCTTCTCTCCATGCAGTCTTTCCTGGTCTACACAGGAAGAATGCAAGGATTCCTATGACACCTCTATTTCATGCTGTTTTTAAAAAATGATTTATTTATGGATATGAGTGCTCTATGTACATGTATGGCATGCATGACAGAAGGCATCAGATTCTATGATAGGTGGCTGAGAGTCACCACATGGTTGCTGGGAATCGAACTTAGACCTCAGAAGATCAGCCAGCGCTCTTAACCCCTGAACCATCTCTCCAGCTCCCTGCTGTTTTGCACATAGTAGCTTCACACTGTGTTTGTTCCTGTAGTCATCTTCCATCACACAAAGTCACCTCAGTATAGGAACCTCCTTTTACTTTACTTCCTGTTCTCTTACTTTATATTACTCACAGTTTAGCAGTAGGTAGGAGAAGTTTAATCAAAATTAAAAAAAAAAACAGAAATGCTGCAGACTGTTGTGAGGCTAAGTGTATACTCCCTAGATCCCCACATTGAAGTGTAAATCCTCAGTGTGATGGCATCTAAAGAGGAAGTCCTTGGTAGTTTCTTGGGTCCTGAAATTGGGGCCTCTAGAACACGAGGAGGTTTTAGAAGACGCAGCAGAGGTGATCATTTCTTCTCACCCTGTGGGGAAACAGTGAGCAGATGGCCAAGTGAAAGCCAAAGAGAGTTCTAAGAACCAAGTTGGTCAGCATCTTTATCTTGAACTACTGAATCTCTAGCAGAAACATACGCTTTAGGTGTTTAATTCTCCTCCTTTATGGTGCTTTTGCAACAGCAACCTAAATGAACTAAAACTTTTCAATAATTAATAAAGGAACAACCAGGGAAGAAGTGCAAATATCCAGGCTGTCTATTGTATTTGAAGATGCCACCAGATTGAGCTCCTTTTTGTTTCAAGGACAGCACCTATCACCAAACAGACCTTGCCTTATCATTACCCTGCCTCGAATTATTTACTTACTTATTTTTGAGGTATTGAGGTCTGGAACTTCAGCTAGGTAAGTGCTCTTCAATTTCTACCATTTAGATACTTCTGCAGCCCGACGATTCTGTATTCTTTTCAGTTATTGAAAGTTATCTTAATTGAATGACTAAAAACCAATCATTTTGTGCCTCAGATGATTGAGGAACTCTTATACCTACACCTGACCCAAATAATAGTCTGGTAGAATTTTAAATCCCAAGTTAAAAATTCAGGAATTTTCAATCAAGGTATACATTTGCTGAAAGGAACAGTGTTAATAGCTGTTAATTTCAATGACTGCTGTGTTCTGGTACTCAGGTCTCCTCCCTAAAATTGCAACAATCCCCAACAATGTATTTCTAAGCTCCAGAAACTGACTGGAAAAGCAAACGGTCTTTGACTCTGAAACTAGCGCAGACCCATCTCTTACTGGATTTGTCCTTCATTGGGCTTGCTTTTCTAATTTCGCTGACCAGAAACATATGCTCAGCTGTGGAGGATGGTGTTAAACTGTAATTTGGAGTTACACACTGTCTACATCATTTGAGCTGAATATTAGTTATTTTTGTTGCCAGCTTTCATTTTCCTTTCAGAGGAAGCTTCTCAATTTTGCTTTAAAGTTCCCATTGACCTCCACGCCTCAATTCATAGGGTTTTATAGTTTCTACTTTATCTGCGTGATAGAGATTTTAGTTTCTTTCAGACCAGGCTCATGGCTACCACTCCTAATTCAGAGTTGAACTTAAATTAGGTCAGTGAAAAGAAATATTCAAAAGACTTTTGTGTGTGTGTGTGTGTGTGTGTGTGTGTGTGTGTGTGTGTGTGTGTGTATGCGCCAGAATATTTTAATGATAAGGCTGAAGCTGTTAGGGACTGAAATATAATGCTAAGACTCAAGTCATCCCCAAAGAAGCAGAATGAAAGATATTGTGATTTGATCCTTAAATCAAGCTGATCCAAAGGGAAGAATATTCTTATCTCATATTAATTCTTGAGTTTAATTCTTTCTCTTTATGCTTAAGATTGTTTCCATGAAATTCTCTTATATGTGTGTGCATGTGTGTGCCTGTGTGTGTACACATGTATATATGTGTATGTGTCATATATATGGAATACATACCTATGTGTATATCCTCAGAGGCCATAGGAAGATGTTGGGTGTTCTTTATCAGTTTCCACCATATTCCACTGGTGTAGAGTCTCTCACCAAATATAGAGTGAAACTGACAGCCAGACTTCCCCTACCCTCCAGTCTCTGCCACGCACTGGAGTTATACAGACCACACAGAGCCAAGGTTAGGCTTTTCTGTTGTTGTTTTGTACAAAGGTGATTGAGATTTAAACTCCGTCCTAATGTTTGCTCAGCACTTTATTGTGAACCGGCTCCCCAATGTCTCCAATAATCTCAAGCAAGCAAAAAAATTTTCACATCCTTCAGATCTTATACTTTTGGTGTAGATAAAACCTATTTAGTGTGGCTTATTAAGATGTTGCCTCCAAACCCAAAAGAAAAATTAGAACGTAGGAATTTGCATTTCAGAAAACAACCCAGGAAAGCCTGGAGGATGAGTGGGGGAGTAAAACTTGAGAGACGCTGATCTGGTGAATAAAAGTGAAACCAGCGAATAAGAAAAAATCTGAGGAGAAACCATCTGTCCGTAGGAGCTGAAAGAAAAGAGCCCATCTTCTTTCTTGGCATGGCCAAGGGGAATAAGTTTTGAAGCATCAAGAGGGATTCCCACATCAAATGCTATTCTTAATAAGGAAACTGTACATCTTATAGCACTTTCCCCTGCTTATATGCTATGATCCTGTATCCTTTTTTCAGACTGCCCGGGGGTCCACCTGTCATTCATTAATAACTAGCACTTCTTTCCACCCTAAAAACTGTCCAGGATTGGATAATAAATGTTATGGCTGTTCCTTGCTTCAGAGCAATTGGCATACAAAGACACTTTGTCTCTCTTGTGGTATACATGCACATTCACTTTACGTGCTATGCACACATATATGTACTTTTAGTAGCTGGAACTGTGATATCTTGAAGTTATTGCTGCCAGCTCAGAAAGTCTTTAGAATTGCAGAAATACAAGTGGCTTCTGAATATCACAAGAACATTCAGTAAATCTGCACTTACAACAACACACACACATATGTATATATATACATATATATATATATGTGTGTGTGTGTATGTATATATATAATATTATCTGACCCTCCACTTTTATAGTTAATAAGGAATCCATCTTTACTAGTTATGTTAACAGAAATATATAGTAACATCTGAAAAGATGAGGCCTGTCACTTTGCTGCTACCTTGGAGATCTGCTATAGTTGATACATTCTGATCAACCTTATAATTCTTGAGTTCAAGTATGTCACATCAATGCCATGTTCAAATATCCTAGAATAGGGAGATTTGCCAGTGCTGATTGTTGCAGCCACAGTTCTCCATTAAACTGGTCTATTAACAAAAATTATCGAATTGTTTTGATTATTTTGACTTTGCTGAAGCTAATTACAATTAAGTAAATGGAAAAATACCTGTCTTGTATTTCTGAGGCTGACTTGTATTTCCCTGTTGCAAGTTACACACACAATTGTTAAATATTCCAGCAAGTATGATGGTTCCATGCTTGCATTTCTAGTGTTGGAGGAATTTAGATCAATGGTTTCTGCCTAACAAGTGTTGTTTCAAGATAGTTTTCCTACTGCTTGTTTGGTTCTGCCCAAACACAGCTGTAAGGTCTTTCTTTCTATATTTGGAGTTGGAGTGACTGATGGCTTACATCCACCATCTGGAAGAGAATATGCTGGGTGGGGGAGAAGAGATAGAAATGCATGGCGTGGGAGACACCCTTAGAGTCTCCTCTACCTTGTATTAATGTTCTGATCTTAAGTTCAGACTCTATATGCCACTGAGGGAATGCAACATATGCGAAAAATTTTTCTTTCTCTCATTTGCATGTAATGTGGTGTGTGTGTGTGTGTGTGCAAATCTGTAGGTACATGTGTATGTGTGTGCTTGTAGAGTCTCAGGATTGATGCTGTCTTCCTTAGTAACTTTCCACCTTATTCAGTGAGGCAGGTTCTCTCAAGTAGACCCAGAGTTTGACAATATAGTCAATCTAGCTTGTTCCAGGGATACCCTGTTTCTTCCTTCTGAGGACCAACATCTTCATGCCCACTCAGAATTTACATGGGTTCAAAATATGCAAACCCTAGTTCTTACACTTACATAGAAAAGGCTTTAACCTCTAAGCTATGTTTCTATACCTGGGTGAAATTTTTGTTAGTTTTATCACAAATCAAATGCCTCCATTTTAAAGTAGATTTAGATACAGAACTCTCAGTTACCTCTCCAGGACCACGTCTGCCTGCATGCTGTCATGCTTCCCCCCACGATGGACTAAACCTTTGAACTGTATGGCAGCTTCAATGAAATGTTTTACACATGAGACTGTGGGACAATGGACCAAACAAGAAAACTTTGTATGGCGGGTCCAGAGTCTCCCAGCACCCAGGTACCTACCTGAGATGGTAGGTGTCCTCCTGACCCCTCCTAGATTTCTGGCCTAGAACACATGCTACACTTCCCACAGAGGAACTGTGACGTGTGGTCTCATAGCCCAGAACATACTCCGTGCTAATGAAGTACCTAGAGACCCAAGAAGCATCCCTTCCTGGAAATTTCTTCCTGCTAAAGATAAATAGTTTAGAACCAAGGATTGTCTCTTTTATCAAGAACCACTGTGAGGAGCACGGAGAAAGCCTTTGAATACCTAGCTGCAGCCTAAGTCTCCTACAGAAGGACCCTCTGCACTCTCAGACAACAGCAATCAAGCTAAAGACTTTCTCCAATTGATGAGCTGAGGTGGAGTTCCCACCTGTCTTGGCCCTGGGCTTGTTGCCGCCCTCAGCCTGTGGACCCTCAGCTATACTCCCAACTCTTCAAAACCCAGAGATGCTTGGATATCCAGGACTTTGGAAGCCCGCTCCCCACCCAGGGTCCTGACCTTGTAGTTCCTGACCCCTCTATGAGGTAACCCAGTGGTGACTGGATGTCTGGGAGCTTGGGAATACTAGCTTCAGCCTACCATACCTTAGAGTGTGTTTACCCAGCCTGCAAGTGGTGTCTTGGTGCTTCCCTAAAGCCCAGCACCCGCTGGTAGCAGTGCAGGGTAAACAGTCAAAATTCGCCTCCCAGCAGGGCTTCTTCACTCCAGCAGTGGGGCAAAACGTGGACTCACAGAGACTCAGTTTTAAACTTTTTCATTCTTTTGAGTGTCTAGATGGACATACAAATGTCATACATGACTTGGTATAATTCTTCAAGCTTAAGAACTGCATTATGTATTCCAAGCTGTTTAGTAGACCTGGTTTCTCCTTGTTAAATAGTTGAGATTTCCCATTGCAATTAGTGACAACTAAAAGTGGTGCTTCCATTTGCAACATGTATTCCAAGACAGGGCATTAACTCCACAAGACCGCAATTCACTCAAGCCACCAATGTCTCTAAAGCCTCATGCCCATTTATAAAACCTTCACTTTCAATTTGCCTATTTTATACACTGGCATTATACATTTTAGTCATTTTCACACACAATTCCCCTTCTTACCCCCTCCTTCACAGGAACTACTCTTCTAAACATGGGAGGTCGCTCTCACTTTTATTCTATACTGTACCTTTGAGGGAATCTGTTTATTTCTACTTGAAATAGAAGCATAATTATATTGGTAGACACTCAACATAGTAAAGAATATATATATATTCAGAAAAAGTATATTATATATTTATATAATTCATAAACACGCATATATTTACATTTAAACACACATATATGAATGTGCACACACTATATATATAAACTAAATATAAACTGTGTGTGTGTGTGTGTGTGTGTGTGTGTGTGTATGGTTTACTGCCTTATATATCAGTGGGGTTTCGGCTATGCTTCAGGAAGATTTAGATGTAGGTTGAAAGTCACTAACCTGATGTAGTGGTACCATCGCTGATGTGATGTAGTGGTACCATCGCTGATGTGATTTGTAAACTTTTCCCCCTTATTTTGAACATTGCTATAATCTTTGAATACAAATCTTTAAAGCAATATGGTTTTAATAGCACTTAAAGTGAGACCTATAGCCACAAGGGAGACTAAATCCATTAGATTCTAATATTTTCCATCCCATTTAATGAAGGGTTGACTCTTCCTCTAAGATTCCTTACATTTAGGTCAGATTCTGAAACAAATGATCCTCATTTATAAATATATATATCTTTCATTTGTCAACATTGTACATTTTATTGTTTAAATTAAATGTTTTTAATTGCATGTGTGGTTTAGGTGATATGTAATTCCTGCACTCATTCTAGTGTATCAAGGACATATACTGCTAAAACAGTAATTATTGCAAACATTGCCAAGCGCAGCACTGAGGACAGAAAATTTGTGGGGCTGGGCATCTCACATTGACATTTTTTTGTGATAAATCTTACCTGTGTTTTAATTTTATATCAAATTAAATAACCACACATAATATTAAGATAAATGGAAAGTATAATTCTGCTTGTGACAGAAGATTCTAGAAATCTTAATTGTATTGGACTAATGGCAACCACAGTTGAATTTCTCAGATATTGAAAAGAAGAACATGAAGACAAATGTCATCTAGGGGTTGTTTTATCTATATTGTTTGTAGTGTTACACTAAGCTCAGTGTAATTCTGCACATACATTTGAGTAAGTGTCTTTTGAATAAAAGGACGATTATGAACATTTTCTCAATTTACCAAATCTCTTGAAATTTAGAGAAAACGTTGCTATTTTCACTGTTCATGATGAAGCAAGATAAATATAAGTGTCATTTGTATGCAGTGATGCACTTTTAAAACGTGGGAGGCAGAGTGATGGAGTAGAAAGAAAAAAAATATGTTTCTCTCAGTAGTGTTTTGAATGAGCACTTGTAGATCTTCTCAAAGCTGGGACAGAGATTCTTCTGCTTAATATAGACTTTGGTTCATGATAGGTGTTCAATAGAGGTAGTCCTACACCATTAACTGAAGACTTGTTCTATTACTGCCCTAAACGGCTTAAGAATTTTAAAAGATTCTTAAGAATCTTTTATTTGTTTTATAAAGTTTTCTGAAATTGGAGAATAAGTGTGCAGTTGTGACTATCATGTGATATATTTATAGCAGAGTGTCGGTGAGAAAGTATTCATTGAAAAGAGATTATCCAATTAAAAAATAAAGGAAAAGGGAAGAAAAAAAAACCCAAACCAAACCAAAAACAAGAGAGACAATTCTGACTTTGCGTCTATCCTTAGTGCGGGTTAGAACAGACCCTGTTACACAGTTTCACTTTAAGGGTCTTGTCCAGTAGATTGTCTTTTGTAAAAGTTTTTAATTCAGCTGCCTCCCACAGTCTCCCATCTCCTCACAAGAAAATGGAAAAGTGTGTGGTGCATTGATAAGTTTGGCCAATGTGTCAAGTAGTGGGATTTGTTAGAAAGCAACAACAATCACAAAAATCATCATCCTTTTAACCCACCAAGGAGATTCTACTGCGCAGGTCCCTTCTATAGGCAAGGAGCCAGCCCGGGCTGAAGCCACACCCCCACAGTAGTCCTCCAATCCGCTACACCGCGCCAGCCCGGCCCTCGTGAACCACGTGATGCAACCCAGCCCGCTTCCGGCGCGTCGCGGGCGGCTGACGTCCCCGGCCGGCGTCGCGTCAGGGCTGGCCGGCGGCGGCAGCGGCGGCGGCGGCGGCTGCAGCGAAGGCGAAGGCGAAGGCGGCTGCGATGGTAGCGACCCCGGAGTGGGCTTGAGGGCTCGGACCCCGCTTCCTCTAGCGCGTCCTCGGGCCGACGCGGCGCCGCGGGCCCGGCTTACTCAGCGCCCGCTTCCTCCCCTACCGCTGCCGGGGCAGAGTCGGACGAGGCCCGCGCTGGCCGCCCTGACGCGACCCGGCTCGGCCCCGGACGGCCCGGCTGCTGTGCGGAGACGAGGCCGAGTCGGTAAGAGGCGGCGGAGGGGCCTGGAGGCTGCGGGGTCCCCGGGCCGCCTTCGCCCCCGCGTTGCTCTCGTCCGGCGTCCCGCTCCCTGCCATCCGCTGACCCTATTGTCTGCGCGCCGCCGCGCTCCCCCGCCTTCCTTCCCCTGCCGGGCCAGCGGCTGTCAACCTGCAGCTCCCGGGCTCAGGGCCAGCCGCGCCGCGGCCTTTCCTGGCTCCCCTTGACACCCCTGCGGGCTTGCCTGGTCCCACATCTCTGCTTAGCTTCGCGGTGTTTCCCTCACCACCTACTAGCTCTGTGTGTCTGTCTCTTTCCTCTCACTGTCATCTCTGCTCACTTCCACCATCCTTACATCGCAGTTCTTTTTACCGCTTTCCCTTCTCTCTTCATTCCTTTTTGTTTCCTTCTACCCTGTTACACAGTTTCACTTTAAGGGTCTGTCCAGTAGATTGTCTTTTGTAAAAGTTTTTATTTCAGCTGCCTCCCACAGTCTCCCATCTCCTCACAAGAAAATGGAAATCATCCCTGCCTTTTGAGGTGCCTCATTCCTGAGAGTCACTGGGGGATTAGATTTACAGGCTGGAAGTTTGATCTTAGGAAATGTTAGCATAACTGGCAAACTGCCTCTTCAGATTCTATTTCTGTACATTGAAGCAACAGCCTTGTATGTTGCACACTTACAAGATTTCTATTTAAAATATTTATGTTTGTCCCCATTACACCTAGTGTGTCCTGGCTATGAATCTTAACCTCACTGATGCCATGCCAGGATATTCTATAGCCCCTTAGCTATGACCTTGTAAACTTGATCCCCCATATTTTTGTAACAAGCATTGACGCTATTTCTTTTTTCTTCCCTTTTCAGATTCTAAAAAAAATGGAGGGGGGGGGAGAGACAGCAATTCTGTTTGCTGTTATGTTTTACCTATTTTAAACAGTGGCTAAAACATAAGATTTTTCATTTGTGTGGGGTTTATTTTTTTTTAAGCTAGAGAGAGAGCCTAGTGAACAGTAACAAAAAACACGTTTTAAGCATCTCCCTCCAAAAAGAGCAGCTTTAGCTTCCTGATTACCAACCAGTTTTATTTTGCTGAGACTGTGCTTACCAATTATTATTTTCTTTCCACTATTGATACTTTGAGAAGGTATGCATTTACTTCAAATACTCAGTAGCAAAAAAGGCCTCACGTGTGCTAGGCAGCCAGTGTGTTCAAAAGAACAGTAAATACTTCACATGTGAATGGGCTACAGACTCCTCTGCTGTTTTTTGTTTTTGTTTTGTCTTTTTAATGAGAAACATTTTTTTAAATTTTCTTTGTGGGCAGTATGTTGAGTTAATGATAGAAACCGTATTCAGAGTCTGGCATGACTGATAAAGAAAAATCCTTTGCCAACTCTTTATGTTCAGATTACCCTGTGGTGTGGTGTGGTGCTGAGATAGTATGTACTAACTATCCTGATCTTCCAGGAGGATTGGCTAAAGTCCTCCCTGACACAGTGCTTGTTTACTGCTCTCTCCATGCTTTTGGCGATTTTCATAGGGTCGTACATTTTGACATACTAAATGATTTCTGGAAATTAAGTGGAAGACGATTAAGTTGTTCCCTTCAAGGATTTCAGTAAATAGAATTGTCTTAATTTTTAAAACTACAGCATTTTCAACCTTCTTTGGGTGGAACTTTCCTGAGCCCTTTTTTTCTTTTCAGTTAAGGTTTGAAGCATTTTAGCTAATAGTCTCAATAGCTTGACTCTTCTTTTTAGCTGATTTTCCTTTCTGTATTCTTTTTATAAATGTCCTACAAGATTGTATTCAAGTTGCATCCTACCTACAAGTATTGGTGATTGTTCAATTAAAAGTCTGGCAAATATTATAATAGCCCATGAATTATTTTGAAATTAGTTAAATTCTGTCTATTCCTTTAAACTATATTCCATGTGCATCATCTCATGCATTAGAATCTAACTTTCTTTTTTCCTCTTGAGGTAGTGGAAAGAAAGCACTGAAGAATAGGATCTCAAGATGAGTAAAAAGCCCCCAAACCGTCCTGGAATCACTTTTGAGATTGGTGCTCGTTTGGAGGCACTCGACTACTTACAGAAATGGTATGGAAAAAACAACAGAATATTGACCCAAAGCACAAAATTCGTAGCTTTAATAAGTTAGTTGCTATTCTAACTCTGTGTCAGTCACATGAGTATATTCATCATTTGAATACACATACACATTGGGTTTAGGTTTAGTATTTAAAAACTTCAGACATTGCACAGTATTTTAGCTGTTTGAGATTTGAAAGTGTCTAGAGTAAATGACAAACAGAGAGGATGTTACTGTTGAGTAACACGATTATATTGGCAGAGGTCAAAGAAGGCTAATTCACATATTTAGTTCCTAAAATGTGTAAAAACCACAGTGTGTTTGTTTTCTTGCTGTTTAGCAGATACATAATGATTAGGACTTGTACTTTCACAGGGTACATTCTTTACTATCCTACTGAAAACCAAAATCACAACCTAACCCTCTCCTTCCTTAAAGAGCAGAACCTTGTAGTTGACAATTGGACTAGAAAGACAGTCCTCTCAGCGGCACTTTCTCCTCTTGTTCTGGTCATCTATGGCAGGTGGTCAGTATAAACACCCCATGCACATCACTGACATGGTGGTGTAGGAAAGAATGATATTGCTAGTGTGATACCCATGTGTCTTCCTTTCCTTGGAGAGGAAGGAAACAGCATTCAGGGGTCATCGGCTCACAACTAAGGATAAGAGAATGAGTTACTTGTTTTTATTAGTGGCTCATCACTCTACCTTCCAGGCTAATGTCCTCTTGTTGCCATCCTTGGGGCACTGAGAGGAGCATTTGATAGATTGTGCCTGGAATAAGTGCTGTCTTTTCTCCCTTCTGACACTCATTTGTTTTGGAGAAGGGCCTAACATAGCTACACTTTGGCGTTTTCTCTCACCATCGCTTCATTAAAGCCATAATGAAACCTAGTAGATAAGCTTCTAATCATCTGCATTCAGTCTGTATACTAAATTGGTAATGAAACCTTGTTTAGTCATAGTATTGACTTGAGACTAGCCCTGGGCTTTTATTAACATCTTACCTTAGACCTCAGCACGTCTTTATCACCAGCTTAATGGTCTCACTTTTGGGCTCTTCCGTAGGACTTTGGAGACCCTGATTAGAGGTTGAGTGCCACAGTTATTTTGCCCCCTTTCCCCAGTTACTCAGTGGGTGGTTCTTTTATGGAGCCCACTTCTTTCCAGGTGGACAGTATATACAGCGTTTTCTTGAACTTGAGAAACACCTGAAGAATAGGCTTCATCATAGCAAGGGAGATTAAAAAAATCAGTGTCTAGATCTTACCAAAGTTACAAGGATGTGTTGGTAATAGTGGTGAAATACTCCCAACTACAAAATAGTGAATTTATACCATGCAGCAAAAGATGCCAGTTTGTGCAAAACTTGGCTTTCTTGGTTGTGATTTAGCCAAGATTGTTTTACTGTGAAGGTATACTATTGAATTTTTGTGAGATATGAATGTAAAGAACCTTTTTTATGTGAATTTTTTATTTTTAAAGTTGCTGCTTTCATGAACAACAAGTTATTTCATATTCATATGTTCTCATAGGCTTCTCAGCCAACAAAGTGCCACTGAGCTAGCTTCAAGCTTTGAAGAAGCACATAGTTCATTAGTTCATACTATGGTTTTTAGGGACACTAATGCAGCTTTAAGGTTTTTCAAATCCTCTTTTTAATGATGGTTCTTAAGTGCTTTAACCTCCCCGTTAGCTCATCACCCACTAAGTAGTTCAAAGAAAAAAAAAAGATACAGGAGAAGTGGACCTGTTTAGAAATGTTCTTTGGAACAACTTCCCTTCCAACCGACTTTCTAAAGAACCCTTTAAGTTTCCACTTCACTGTAATGTAATTTTAACCTCGATTATAAGGGGTTTGCTTTGGTGAAGTGTACTCTTAATTCCGTGGCTGTTATATTTTGATTCAGTAACTAAATTTAAAAAATACTTTTATAGAAATACTTGTTCAGACCTTATTTGAGTATGCTTTAGTGTCTTATGCTTCGGAGTATAATTGCTGAAGTCAAGTCAGAGGTGTAGCTTCTCAACAGGAGAGCCATGTAAACTAGGTTTTAACGTCTACATGCATTTCTAGTAAGTCCAGTGATGATGGACCTGTTGAGATACAGTGGCCAGTAGTGCATGTTTACCTTTTGTTCTCAAGACATGTGCACTGAAGCATATACTGTGGAATTAAAGTATCACATATGGGAACCTTTCCTTTTAAAAAGAAGTATTAGAGTAGCAGCAGGACAGTTTAACCACTAAGGGAGCTTAAATTAGCCAGTTAAACTTAAGTTAAAGCAGTTAAGGGAGTTTGCTGCTTTCCCAAAGGATCTAAGTTTAGTTTCTAGTACCCTTATGCAAAGGCTCACAACTGCCTATAATTCCAGCTCCAGGGTATGCTTTCTTCTGGCGTTTGAGAGTACCCTCATTCACATGCACATACACATATACATACACAAAGACATTTTAAAAATATTTTTATTATTTTACCTGCTTGGTACCTGAGGAGTTCATAAGAGGTAGTTAGAGATTGGTGTGAACCACCCATGTGGATGTTGGGAAATGACCAGGTCCTTAGAGGAGCAAGTACTCTTAACCATTGAGCTGTTTCTCTAGCTCATCCCTCTACTTCATACACATGAATTAAAGGGGTGGGGGGAGGGGGGAGAACAAGCCAAGCATGGTGGCACACTCCCAGCAACTTAGGAGGCTGAGGCTGAAGTAGGCCTATAGCAAGTTCAAGGTATAGCAACTTAGTGTGCCTACCTGAGAATAATGTATCCAGGTTTTGTGAATTTAGCTTTGTGGTAGAGCACTTGCCTGGCATGTACAAAGCCTTGAGTTCAGTCAGTCACTCTAACAGAAAACAGCATCAAAAGCACAAAAGTAGGTAACAGTGGAACATTCAAAATGCCAGTAATTTGATCTATATATACAACAGGTTTTTTTATGTATAAAAAAGGAAGATACATTATTGTCCTAGTAATAAAAAGATAACGCTAAATTTAGTAGGAAGAAATAAACTAAAGTAAGCTTCTCCTTTTAGGTTTAGGAAGATATAGTTTACTAGGGGACTTAATCTGTTTCTTAGGAAGAGTACCATCAATACAAAGCAGGCAATACCACATATTAGATAGCTTCTCTTTGAGAATTCACATACCCAAAATAGAGATTGTTGTTTTCTGATTTCAAAGCAAGCATGCAGCTACCTATGGAAGTCACTGATGGCTTGATTGATCTGTCTCCACTGGTGTATGCAGGCCCTGAGACGTCATTCTGCATTTTTACATTTTTACTTTGTATTTGCTTTTGTTACCTAGATAGATCTCTTCGATACATGCTAAACCTCTGCTGAATATGGACATTTAATTTTATCATCTGATTTATAACATTTTATTTTCTAGACAATCTGCATAAGTACTATGCTAGATTATCTAATCAACTGTTTTAAATCACATTTTTCTGTTATATTTTCCACTGTTACCTATACCTACTCATTCCTTGACATTGGGTTTTTATCTCTGGAACATATCATAAGAATACCAAAGTATTTTGGTATAGGAATATATTTGGAGAAAGAATGTTCATAATAAAGTTACTTTGGAGACACTAATGGATGGTTTTTAATTTATGCAGTTATTTATTGATCTGGTAAGTATGGGCAAATCCTCGCTTGTTTCGAAGTAACACTGGCTATTACTTATACAATATTTTAGGATCAAATAAACACATATCTGAACTTATTTTGAATTCTACAGTTTCAATTTAAAACACTGACATAAATAAAAGGGGAGGAGGAGAGCTGAAAAATAAGCCTATGAATCAGAAGACTTTAGTGTCCAGGCTTTTAATAGACTTAAGTGTTGGCATCAGAGTAAGCTAGACTCACACAGGACAAACATCGTTGGAGCCGGCTGTGAGAGTATAGTCTCTGAGATACTCACTCATTACGTCTTCCACTCCTGTAGACTTTGCCAGATTGCAGAGCACCTGTACACACATTGACATTTAACCATGTGCAATATAGTTAGTTGATAAGTGATAAAACTGGTTTTAACAATTTAACTGCTGCCTTTTGATTAAGTTGTTATTCTGCAGTCAGTGGTTTATTTATGAGAACACACCAGATGGAGTGATATGCTGTTAGTCTTACAATATTTGAAATACAGTCAAAGTATTCAGAAGAGTTCTGTTCTTCTGGTTTCTTTTGGAATATTCCTATTAAATTCTGTTCTAGATCTAAAGAAAAGGAAAGAGATTAAAAAGTGTGGCAATGTCTCCAATTATGAGAGTTTGCTAGAACAGTTTAAATTTGAGTTGGCAAATGCTATTCCCACACATTTGGAGGGTTTGAACTGTATGGGACATTTGCAAATGTGTTTAGGTTGTTCACCAACAGAATTTTAAAAGTGTGAAAAAATTCAAGAAGTTAAGATTGTAGTAGTGAGAGATACCTTCTAATTGAAAATAAATGCATTTTTTAAAATAAAAAGTAGCTTTAAATTGATGGCTCTTCAGGAGAGCATAGAGATGTGTGATCTATGTTCAAGGCCAGAGAATGCCCTCTGAAAACTAGTCATTGTAGTACGTTTGAAATTTATAGGAACATTAGGTGAATACTTTCAAGATAGAGATTCTTCAGCTGATATGAACAAAGTTTTTGTCCTTTTACATTTGGAGTTTCCAAAGATTGTTTTTAACACTTGAAATATAATTTCTTTGAATCATTCACTGACATTGAAAGCCTGATTTCTACTGTAGACTCAGAAAAAAAAAGTGTATCATTGCATGTATAATACCAACATAATTAAATTATATGTTAGGTTCTGTAGACTACAGTTTAAGCCTGAGATTGAAATGATAAGAACTTTGTTTTGAATTCTGATGTGTAATCTACTTAAATCATTAAGTGGGCCTATGCCAGCATACAAACACTTTGAGCTTTCCACAAATCAGAGCTCTGCCTGTGTTTAAGGTGCTAACGATGAGACCTTCTCTATAAAGTATGAAAAACAAATTTAGAAATAGGGTAGGTGGGCTCTTTGTTTCAGAGCACACATGGTCCTTCTGTTCTTGTTCTTAACCACATGTGCTCCGTGTATTGATGTACTTTTTAATCCATTTTTTTCTGACCTACAAGTTTTATTACCCTATTTTTTTTTAAAAGAGGAGTTATTGGAAAAAGTAAATTTAATCAGAAGGAAGACAATAGGTGTTGTGAATCCTTGTTATGAATTTTGTATCTCTGAGTTGATGGTCTTCTAGTGGGCGTCTTCCATGGCAGGTTTTTCTAATTAAAATCCCAGTTTCTTTTTTATACCACCTTTTCTGAGTTGACAGATATTTTTACCTTACTTAGAGATGTATCTGCCATATACTTGAGACAGAAATAAAATATGTCTAAAGAATTTTTAGGTAGTTTTTCAAAACTGTTAGTCACTTAGGAAAAAAATGATGTTCAGAAATATAGAGAAAAGCCAGTATAATTTGGAACCAAAATATAGAGGTCTGAAACATTTCGGTGATAGAAAGTTTTCACTCCAGGTGATCACCAGTACAATCCATTGCTTCACATAGATTTCCAAGACGTGCCTAGGTCAGCACTGTTCCTAACTTGTGAATGTATGTATGTGGTATATGTATGTAATATTTAAGAGGCCTCAGGTGCCTTTGTTCTTAGAATTATAATTTTAGGCAAGGTAAGTTAATTTCAGGTCTTCCTCTCCAACTACCTCCCTCCTGATTTTGGCATAGAAGTGACTCTTCAAATTGGCAATTTTGTTTCATGGCTTTTATCATAAATTTATAAAAGTATGAAGGTGAATATCATCAGGCTTGCTGTGCTTTATTTTGTATGTGTGCGTGTGTGTGTCTCTCTGTGTGTTTTTTCTGAGTATTTGATATGTGGTTTAGTGGCAGCCATTATCTTACATATTCTTTCCAGCATTCTTATTAATTTGGACATTGTTAACATCATTTTCTGCATAGTGGCCATTTACTTTGTGTGAGATAAACTGTTCTTTGGACTAACAGCAATTTTAGACATGTTTGAATATGAAACAAACTTTGCGAGAAAAAATAAACAGATAAATTATTTTAATTTCTATATGTCTTCATTGGTAAGAATGTGCTGGATTTGAACCACGATAGTGCTGAGTTGATTATCTAGTTTATAATGCAAAATCTATAATGATTGGTTAAATCAATTTTATGGACTAAAACACCTGAGTTCAAGGATCCATCATTTATTACCTCACTAACTGAAGCAAGTTATTGAACATTTGGAAGCAGTGGTGACCTCATCTTTTTAATAAAATAGGAAGAGTTTGGTATGGTATATATAATCTGAGCCCAGGGAGACTGAGTTTTTTTGTTTTTTTGTTTTTTTTTTTTTTTTTGAGATACGGGCAACTTAGTCTGCACAGTAAGACCAAATCTCAAAAGGAAATTGTGAGAAAGTAGGATTAAAGCACACAATATACTGAAAGAGCTTAGCATGACACTACCATGTGGTGCAGGCATGTGACAGACAACATCAAGTAAGGTAGAGCCAAGTGAAATAAGTCAGTGTAAGTCTAGGATTAATCAGGAGGGGTAAACAAGCCTCATTATTGGAAGGCATTCTAAATTCTTAATATTAAAGAGAATTAGACAGTCTAGACTTCCTGACTTGACTTGTATAAATTTAAAGTCTGTTTCTAGAAATCCGAACAAATTGTCCATACATAAACTTTGAATTCAGTACCAAAGAACATGTTTAATGAAGATGGGAAGGAATTCCTTTAATACTTGTAATGTGGGAAGGTAATGGGCATAAAACTACGAAGCAGGTTAAAAGAAAAATTTCTACTGGCAAATGTCATAGGAGTAAGTAGATATGCAAATATTTGAAGAGTCACTGGTGAGGATTTTTAGGATTCAGTGTTAGGATGTACTTTTGACCTAAAATCTATTACCTCAATCTCCTTGGGAATCAAGACTATTTCATGTTTTTATTTCATTTTATAATACGAATTTGAATTGAGATTTTGTTATTATATTTAAAGTGTGAAAAATTAGCATGCCAGTGTAGTTGGGTTGAATAGGTAAGGGAATTTTGAAAATTACAAAGCATAATATAAACTTAAAGTGCTTCCAGGAAGCTAACAATATAAAAAACATGTTAAGATACAAGCATTTGCTATATTTACTTGGCAAGTAATCATGTAATTCACAGTCATACGTAAGCAGTTCTTACCTTTGTTTCTGGCTGTGCTAGTAGGTTTTAGATATTTTTAGTGGTCATATGTTATGAATGAAAATTTCTGTTCACGGAACTGTTTTAGACTGCCAGTCCTTACCTATAGTTTCCAAACACTTAGATTATTCTTAACTTTTGTCTCAACTCTACTACCATCCTTTAAAACTTATCTACCTTGCCAAGGTGATATTCTCTTTAAATACTCTTCTGTGTATTAGTCTAATACTGTGTTGTCACTCATCTTGTCATGGTTTTAATTCTCTCTCCGTCTCTCTCAGGTAAAAACCAGTCCATTCCTAAATTACCAAAATTATAAATTTTATCGTGAACATAAATATTAAAATATATAACTTGAAAATATATTAGTATATATTTTGAAAGTACCTTTGCCACTTTGTTTATGTGACATTCAAAAAAAAGTTAGCATATTCTGTTTGTATTTAGTGAGTTGTAACCTAATAATGGTTGGGAACCATGTCCTTTGGATTATGTGCAAAAGATTCACAAGTCATTTTTTATGGTTGACTTTATCAATATAGGTTAAAAATAAATCAGGATTTAACAAACTAGATAACAAATCAGAATGAATTCCTTAAGTACAGATGCTTGTTTTACTGCTATTCTAAAATGATATTTTAAAAATTAATTCATCAGATGATATTTCTGGCATAGCTGCATGCCTGTTTTCTCACACCACAGCTCTCTAAGGAAAATTAATAGAGCAATATTGGTAGTAGATTATCTTGCCTTCCAGAAGATATTTGTCCATGGGCATCTCTTTAAAATCTAATTCAACTTAGGAGTACCTGTCTGAAGAAAAGTCACCTACTTCTACCACAGAGACATATTAGTTTGCAACAAAGAAATTCCCCACTCTCTTTTCTTAGATAAGTTAAGACAATAAAATGAGCAAATACAGTGAAATATATTTGCATGTGTGTGTACACATGCATATATGTATAAGTATATACACATAGTATATATATATATATATACACATACACATACACACATATACATATATCTTATGTAGCATGTATAAGACAAAAATAAGATCCTTGTGAGCTAAGATAGGAATTCACCAGCAGAGACTTCTTTCTTAGAATGCTTGTGTTCTTGTGTTTTGCCAGCACTTGGGGTTTGATGCTCTCGGGAGCTGATACTGTTCAGGTGCAGCTAAATTAACTACTTTGACCAATGTCTTTAGCCAGTGTCTAAATATTTTCATTTATATTAGTTGAAATGCTTATAATTCCTCCATTTTTTGGAATTAGACTCTGTTTCCAGGCTTAAGACTAAAGGACTTGGAAAAGGCCAAGTTAACCCAGAGCAATGAGGCAGTTCATGTTTTATCTGAGTCAGTAAATCCCATCGGACCAGAATCTGTATGCTATTTACATTGCTTTAATGTGAGATTATTTCAGAGAAGTTAGAGAAATCTTTGTTACTTTTCAACAGCAGATGATAAGGGGCCAAAGAGCTTTTCATAGTATGTTGGCATTGAGGAGTCATTTGCTTGGTGATGTGACATTCTCTTCATTTCTTTCAGTTAAATCTTTAAAAATTATCTTTAACCTATTTTTTATAGTCCAGTCATATCCCCTTTCCAGTGTGCCCTCCAACAGTTTTTCATCCCATTTCTCCTCCCACCCCCAGTCTCTAAGAGCATGTACCCACCCCCTCAACACGTCCCCCCCATTTCTTCCCCCACACACATACACCAGGCCTCCCCACTCTCTGGGACCTCAAGTCTCTCAAGGGTTAGGTGTGTCTTCTCTCACTGAGGCCTGACTAGGTAGTCCTCTACTGTATATGTGTGGGAGGCCTCAAACCAGCTCCTATATGCTGCCTGGTTAGAGGTTCAGTGTCTGAGATATCTCAGGGGCCCAGGTTAGTTGAGACTGCTGGGGTCACCCTCCTCTTCAACTTCTTCCAGTCTTTCCCTAATTCAGCGACAGGGGTTGCCAGTTTATTCTTGAGATAGAGCTGCTATGGAGATTCTCTCTAGTCATTCTGGCATCTTACCTGACACTATGGACTCTGAAAGTCTAATCTCCCACTTAAGTATTTTCCTGAATCATTCATAAATGTCTGAGGCTGAGCCTAATCACTACTCTTTATTCTAACAGCTTTCTGTGATTCAGCCTTTAAAACAAAAACATTAACACCATATCATCCAAATTCAGGAAGAAAAAAATATTATGTTCAATGCACAGTCAATTATAGTAAAACATAAGTAGCATATGAAAATAATACATTTTTTAAGACAGTCATTTGTGAATATATTTGCCCAATTTTTTTTACACTGTGTATCAAAACATATACCATTAGTTTGGGCCATCTGCTGGAACAGAGGAATTGTTTTGCTGTATAGAACTATATGTGAATTGCCATATTGTAATGTGCATCATATATGTGTTACAAAGATCTTAGCATGCTTTTTCCTTCCCAAGGTATAACCAATGGCCCAATTAAATAGAGGTCCCGTGTTCTGTAAAACAAAGGATCATTTTGTTAGCCTGCTATTTCAAAGCTCTAAGTTTGAAACAAGCTAACATGTCCAGTTTAATGTCTTTCTGTTCTACTTTATCTGCTGAACTGTTTACCATGTTGTCAGGCCAAGTGCCCTCAAGTCTTGACAGGTTAATCTTGAGGACAAATGACACATGTTGCTTTGCTTAATGGCCTCACTCACTATGCTGTCATCCAGAGCCATAATATTTTTCAATACTGAACATACAATTAACTGTAACTTGTGTAAATTATATTTGTATTCAGACTCTTAGTTCTTGAAATGTCCCACCAAATCCAACATGGTTAGTGTCTCCAGGAACCTTTAATGAACTTACCAGTGTTCTCAGAATTACTTAAGCATGTGAAATAAGGTATTTCTATTTACTTTGAATTTTTTCTGTGGGTGCGTTTTAATCATTTGTATGTATGTATATAAAGAACAACCAATGTTTAGTAAGCAAACAAAATAGAGGCTGATATACAGAATAGTATTTCTCATCCAGATATCCAAACTGAGCTCAATGATGAAATGATAGAATTTAGTTTTATTTCTTTTCAAATCTACCAACAGTGCTTGCCTGCTTCCTTTGTTCTCTCCCCTAACCCTCCCCTTCCCTCTTCCTTTCCCTCCTTTCATTTCCAAGTGCCAGGGACCAAAACTGAGCTCTCATTCTTGCTAGGAAAGCCCTCTGCCACTAAGGTACCCCTCCAGTCCTACCTTTGGTTTTACTGTATGTTCATATATATATATATATATATATATATATATATATATATATATATATGTTAGACATTCTTGATAATATTTTTGACACCTTTAACCATCAAATTCGACTAGTAAAACTTGTAAAAAAAATAAAATAGATTATAATCTTGTGCATTCGCATTTATTCTTGGCAGTAGCCTTGGTATGCATATTATTCTCTAGGCGTTTATCTAGACACTAACATGCTATCACTTATCCTGAAGAGGTTCCTCAGGATATAATTTGTTCTGGCTGTTACTTCAAGCATCCTTTCAGCCAACAGAATTTAAAATATTTTAGGAAAACCATAAGTTGCTTAAAAATAACAATCTAGATTTACATTATTTAAATTCATTCAGATTCTGGTTTTTTACCGAATTGAATCATTTTATGAAAATAGATATACATTTGAATTTGTTACTGTGGACTCTTTTTACTTTGAATAATGTTTTAAACATAAAGAGTTCCATACGTTTAGAATTTGAAAGAACCTAGAGAGCAAAGCCAAGGGCTTTGGGTTTTGCTTAAAATTTGAGTGTTATGATAGGTGAAATTAGAAGCTCTTACATTTTGAGAGAGGTTTATCAGCTTTTTGAACTTAATAGGTATGTCTCTTCATAGTACTTCAGTGGCTAGAAATGTTGAAAATATAGAGCAGCCTTGGTGAAAGTTTCCCTGTATGCTATGATAATTTTCTGTTTTAAAAATTAGAGCAACAAAATGTATCAAGGGGAAGACTATAAATGATGAATATTAATCTGTTAATCTGTGTTTTATTGGCTTGATGCTTTTCAGGAACAAAATGTTTCCTTACCCACTTTCTCCCTAAAACTAGGAAGTTAGATTAGAATGAGCCAAGAGCCTTCATAGTTCTTAAGAAACACGAAGACTGGCCTTTAGCTTCTGTGTGTTAGGACTGCTCCAGATGCTGAGGGCTATAAGGAGCACAGCTTAGGTAGACCCAGAGATCATATGCCTTGGCAGTATTCTAGCATCATGATCCTTAGCTGTGCGTTGTCTCTAGACATGTTAAACATTTTGAGATAAAACAGGCTACATCTTTCCTATTCAAAGTCAAATGCTTTATCTCCATTGCTGACAACAGCAAGAAATCTTCAAGTAGGTAACCTAGTTTTGATCTAGTATTTCCCCAACTTATTTGATGTTGGAAACCTTTTGAAACACATAAATGCCTCTGGTGATCATTCACCAACCAGCACTTAGTTTTGGAGTCTATCTAGAGAGAATTACCACAATCAGAGTTCCATAAGGTCAATGGAAAGGGGACTTCAGGAAGTCAGCTAAGATCATTACATGTTGGACAAGGCCTGAACAATGAGAATGAACAGGACAGGAAGGGTAAGTTAGGAGACGAAGGAAAGGTAGTGGTAAGAGGTGTGAAAGGATGGGTTGAAGAGTGTGGTGTATGTGAAGAACTCTGAATAGCTCAATATCATGCTACAAAATTAAGAAATCATCTCAGGAAAATTCAGTGTATTTAGATGTGTAAATGACTTTGAGCAACATAACTGACCTATAAAATAGATGGTAATCTCAAAGTTGCTTAATAGCTTTATGTTTAAAACTTTTAAAGATAAAACACAAAGCTTTGAATTTATTTTTAAAATAAAAAATGTGAGATAAACAGTTATAGCTGAATTATCTCCCATATGTGGCTATTGAATTCAAATGTTACTCATAAACAGTTCATCACCTATGAACATTTTTGTAGGAATAATGGAATAGTACACTCCTTATTAAAAGTTTAAGTGAATGAATTTTTGCTTTGAAATTAATCAAAGGATAATGAATTTTATTTGTGAATAAAATTTATTTTATTTGTGAATAAAAAGCAATCAAATATTTTAAACTTTACAGTCTTGGGGTTTTCCTTCCTAGCATCTATGCTTCCTATAGAAAAACAAAATGTGCTTACACCCTATAGAATTGGATTTATAGTCTTGGGAAATAGCCTGGTTGAAATGATAAGGTCGTGAGTTCTATCCCCAAAACTTGTGCAACAAAAACTAGAGGTGGTATCCAGTGCTTTAGAGGCGGTTATAGGCAGATGTCCAGCACTGACTGTCCAGCCAGCCTACTTTATCTGGCAAGTTCTTTGTGCATGGTATTTGAGAAGTGATAGTAGAGGTTGTCTTCTGGCCTCTGTGTTAATGGGTACACACAGGCATATACACAGAAATGAACGTGTACATAAGAAGGAATATGTTGAAATATTTTAAAACATATATCATTCTAAATATAATCTTTATTTAACTTTTTACTTTGTATAATATAAACATGGTATTTGAAGATTAATATTATGTTCTGTTAGATATGCCATTTCTCATACAACTTTAGAAAGTCTTCAGCTTTTCCAGTCATATTTTTACAGAGTTTCTATTTTATGGCAAATTATACATTGTGTATACATCTTCAGAACAGGAATAAGAAAGTAGGAATATCTTTACCATTTGACACATGCCAGTGCATGAGCTTCGTAAACAGTACAGTCCTTTATATTTTGCATTCAGGGTATATTAGAGGATTTCTTTTCTTGGCTTCTGAGAGAAATCACTTAGAAATGACAACAATGGTAATGTGTATTTTGTGTGTTCAGTAGTTTATGAGTATACTGACTTTTCTCATAGTTTTAATTGTAAGTTATACCCATTAAAATTGTTTTCCTTAATACTTTATACTTGACAACATAAGAATATTTCTTGATAGGAAGCTTTTTAAATTTTTTTGAGGTATCCATCACGAATTGAAAAAATTGATTATGAAGAAGGGAAGATGCTAGTTCATTTTGAGCGCTGGAGTCATCGTTATGATGAGTGGATTTACTGGGATAGCAACAGGTTGCGACCCCTTGAAAGACCTTCACTAAGAAAAGAAGGGCTAAAGGATGAGGAAGATCTTTTTGTAAGTAGGAAGCCTTTCCCAGTTGTTCCTTTCATAGATAGATAATGGCTGTTTTAAAGGATCATGTCAAACTTAGCAGCTTTTTTAATTAATGAAATATTTATTATTATATGCAATTGATCTTAAAAGTTGTTTGAATAGGATTTTAAAGCTGGAGAAGAAGTTCTGGCTCGTTGGACAGACTGTCGCTATTACCCTGCCAAGATTGAAGCAATAAACAAAGAAGGTATGCATTTGACATGACCTGACCTTAAATAGGACTGAGATTTAAATTTCAGTTAAGGTATAATTGTCTTATATTACTTTTTTCTTGTTTTATACTGTTCTGTGTGGATTTCCTACTAGTACTCTTAACTGGAATATTTGTTAAATATAACATAGAGTGAAATGGCTCATGACTTTCCAGCCTGAATCAAAATACCAGGTGTGTTACTAAGATTTCCCATAAGCCTAGGAAATCTTTCAGATAATAATCTTGATGACCACTTAACTGCTTTCAAAGAAACAAACACTGCACATACTTAGTGACAGATTGTCTTTGCAAGGACATTTGATCTACTTTGGAGACACGTCCTTAAAGTTGTGAAAGACATATAATCTAGTGGAAGAAGAACCAGAAGGGCTTTGTTTGCGATAGAATAGTAGGGACATAGTTGGACAGAAGCAAAGGTCAGTACATGAGAGACTTTAGAATCTTTGAATTTTATTTGGAAGTGATGAAAGCAATGGAGAGAGCTTAAACTTTAGGTTAAACTGAAAAATAAGCTTGAAAGAAATAGAAGGTAAGATAGAAGCAACAAACAGTTTTCAAAGGACATGTAAGGAATTCGATATGAAAAATAAATTATAACAGTCTAATTGAGAACCATTTTATAAGAATCTCAGTCCCATTTATGATTGCAGTGATTTGGAACCGCAGATGAGACTCTGGTGCCATTTCTAATGGTTACCCACTCATTTCAGGAAAAGGTGGGAGACTTGCACTGTCACTGGGCATGCAGGTTGTTTCCCCTTTTCCTTTGGGTGCTTATAATTCTGTGGAGTTGTATTCATGTCGAATTTGCTTAAGTCTTATGCCTAAACATCCTTAATATCCAGTCCACAGCCTAGCACAGAGTAGGTTCATCAGTAGTGGTATAGGCAGAAAGAACTAATGAATCTGTTCGCTTGGTTGCTAAGACCCATCCCAACCTGACAAAGTGAAAGCACACAATGCTCTGTAACTAAGATCAGCTGTGTTGAGTATGGAGCACTTTAGGACTTGCCATAGTTGGTAAGCATGTGCTTATGCAGTTGTATACATACATATGCACTATACTCAAGCCACTATCACTGTTTATCCTACTCTGTTTATCCATAGGTTTTAAAACAAAATTAAGCTTAAATTAGTAGAAATGTTATGCTACTGGTAGTGTGGTTACTGCCATTTCTAGAGTAGTTCTAGGAAGTCTTTAGGAAATATTGATACATATTTTTTAACTTTCCTCTAGAAGTATTAATTTTGGTTTCTATATGTCCCACATGGTAGGTGAGCCTGCCTCTTTCCTTCAAGGGGAACAAATGGGAATTGGGGAAACCTGCAGTTCATTATAAATGCAAAAATGGAACTAACTACTGTGGACATTTAGATATTTGTGATACAGCTTATACAACTGAAGAGAAAGCAGTATAAATCTATGACTTTAAACATAAATATTTAGAAGGCAGTTTAACAGCAAGACCTTTTACCAAAACAGTTGGTTTCCCCCTTGAACCTATGATTTTCCTAGGCATGAATCTTGGTCATAATAACTATACCAGGCCTGAACCTGTGGAAGGGCCTCAGGTCCAAACAAGAGGTCAGCAGGGGGATGTGTTGTCTTGTCACTATTGCACTAATGAACACATTTTGTTCAGTAGGTTAGTATTGTAGCTTCTAGTGTCAGTTGATTGATTACTTTTCTCCCCCAGCAGCCTGCACCCCCCACACAAACATCAGTGATTAGACTGGGTTATTTTAAAAAAATGGGCATGAAATTAGGAGAAAGATTATAGGTAAAGTTTGAAGGAAACATTAGTGGGTAAATGGATGTGATTAAGATACATTGTATCTATGTATAAAATTTTCAAAGAATGAAATGAAGAAAGAAGGGCAGGAAATGTGTACTAGAATAGCCAGAGAAGTTTTCAGCTGGAGGATGGTCATTGAAAAAGTGGTTAGAGTTAGATGCAGTTGAGAGGTACAGGGAAGCATGCAAATAGAGGAAATAGCATGAGCAAGGGCTGGAGGAACCAAGGTCCTGCCAGTGCAGCTTAGAAGCAGCATGGGCTGCCCAGGAGTGCCATGTGAAGGAAGGAGTTGAAGAAACAGTTGCAGGAATGATGGTAGTTTGAGGTATGTGTATAATTAGGGAATCTTAAATTTTTTCCATTGTTCTTACGTCCCTGCTTATTCACTTGATCATTTGTTTTTTAAGTTTTAGCTTAGGTTTAGAACTTTGCAGTATTTACTTTATTATGCTAATCATATGAAAACGTAAAATAAGATTGCGATTTTCACGTTACAAAAAAGGAAAATATATATGTATATGTATATATATATGTATGTATATATATGTGCACCATTGGCTTTGAAGTCAAAATGTGACAGTAATGTTTCTTGTTTATACTTCTTTTGTAAAAGTCTGGTATGTATTTAAAGTGTTGTTTCATTTTTCTATAAGTATAAAATCAACATGACTTTTTCTGGTAACCCAGTTTAATATTGACTTGTAAGTGTGAGCTCTGGCTCAGAGAGTGATGTGCTTTAGCTTCTATAAGCAGGCAGATACAGGAAGGGACAGGCAAAGCTGAGTGCACAGCATGGTGGAGATGGCTGTGTGCTGCTGCTGAGCTGAGTGTCACAGTTGCCATCCTCAGCTCCTCCCGTTTGTCCTGTCGATATGCAAGCTACTTCCATCTGATGCTCTCTAAGTTCCTTTCTAGCTTGTCCTTCACATGTGAGAGCATTATTGCCACTTTCACACTAATGTAAATCTCACTGAGAAAATGATCTTTGTCACATATCAGATCTTTCTGTTACCTACTCTAAAAGTAACTTTAAAAGAGAGCCAATGATTATTTCTGTAGAAATATTGTTTCTGTAAATAATGGTTTTATTTTTATGAGATAATTCTAATGATATTTATGTCTTTTCATAATAAGTTTCATAATTCTTCAGTAAAAATCAAAGTTACATAGAGCTAAGTTATCAGGACTTAATTTGGGCATATTTTAAGGGAAAAACTAGTTCAAAATTATTTAAACATGGGGAGAGAAAATTAATAACTCAGCGGAGCACATTCAGGAGACTTTGCCTGTGTTAGTGTAATCACAAAGCGTCTTTTTACATTATACCACTATTGTTAGATTCCAAATGCTGCTGTAACATTGCATGATACCTTCTAATCTAACTGCTCCTATTTCAGGAACATTCACAGTTCAGTTTTATGATGGCGTAATCCGTTGTTTGAAAAGAATGCACATTAAAGCCATGCCTGAGGATGCTAAGGGGCAGGTAAGAGTGTTCAGTATTCCTGGCTACTGAAGGGATGTCTTCCTGAATGGTATTTGATCAATATACATACTTAATGTATTTTTTAAATGAACTAATTGTAGGGTTATGTGCTGAGAGCCCCAAATAGCAGCAAGAAAGAGAAGCATAGTATGTAAAATAAATTATACACTTGATTTTTGCTTCTTTGGTTTTAGACCTGCTAAAGTTATAGGTCACTAGTTTCTGTTCCAGGTGAAATCCCAGCATCCACTAAGCTGGTGTTGTCCTATCGACCCAGCTGGATCGTGTAACCAGTCTATGGGAAGTGAGGTAAGTGCCTTTTTGCTTTTAAAGTTTTTGTTTGTTTTATCTGGTATAGAGTCTTATTAGAAAGCTAATTTTTAATATGAAATTTTATATAAGTTTCTTATCTTCTTCTTTCCTTCTACAAATCATAGTTATTCACCTTCCTTAAAAGGCGCTTACCTGACACTCTGTAGGCTGTTTGAGGTAGGACTCTCTGAGTAGCATGGTGGAGGCAGTGCATTCTGTGCTTTGCTACTGTCAAAGCAGGAATACATGGTGAGCATTGGAAGGAGAGTCTGGGTTGGAGCTATGTTCCATTTGCTGAATATAGTTCCGCAAGCATTGGAAAGAAAGGTGCCTTAGACATGAAAAGTATTTTCTTTTATGTTCTGCTGTTATTTGGGATTTTCAGCACCTGGACCTACAATTAATTTAAGAACTTGAAAGTAATGAAAATGTCTAATGTGAAAATATATTCCCTATTTGTTCCATACCATATAGCTAAAAATTTTATTCTGAAGTGTGTTAAAAATCACATGGTAAATTTCTGGTAGGCATGATCATTTTATGATCTGCAAATGTCTAATTCTATATTTTAAATAATTATTTTTGAGTATGCAGGAAATTGTGATTCCTTCTGAAATGGTCAGTTATATAAATGTAAATGCAGTTTAAAGTGAAAATGCTTTCAATCAATAAATCACTTTGTATCCTCCTGTACATTTATGTGTATTAATGAAATATTTTAAGTATTCAGTCATGTTCTTCTTAGTACAATTTGCTATGTAACTTTAAATCTGTTTCTTCTTTTGCTTTAATACTGTGACTCTGTAACTGTAGTTATTCAGAGGTCATGAAATGACACTATTATTTTTCATTGAACTTTGAAAGAAGGACATTGAGACAATGAGATTTGTTGTTGAATAAGGCTATAGAAATTAGATTTGTTATATGTCATATTTTGAAGTATTTAGTCCTATCACAATGTTCATTTACATTAAGTTCAATGCCAAAATAAAAAATACTTTAAAGAGTACTTCATTTGCAACATATTCCCTTTTACTTTTTATTTTCCTTTATAACCCTTAATTATATACAGATTTAAAATATTTTCCAAGTATTTTATGTTATTTTATGAGGTTTTTTTTAACCACTACTGAACTTTAGGCAAGGCTAAGGTTTTTTTTTTTTTTAGAGTTGGAATACTTTGAGAATCCTTTTGTAAAATCTAAAGAAAGGCATCTTACAGCAACTTAGCAAAGAGTAATGCACTGAATCAATTTAGTGGAAATGCTCTTCTGTTAGCCCTGTTTAACCCCTGTGTAAGATGAGACATTAATAGTAGTTTTATGAACACGAACTTCCAGATTTGTCTTCTTAAACTCAGATAATAAAAGTCCTAACTTCGGGACAGTTGGTTGATGCTATCTCACCTCTGATTGCATTTTAAAGATAGCTTGACCTTTGTGATAGATTTCTGAAATGCTTCTGTTGAAGTGTTAGCTGTAGGACTTCTTGAACTTTGTTTGCAGATATTGTTCTTCATTGGGGAGTATGATATGGTAGACATAGTGACCATCCAAACTAAGATGCCCCGGCTTTATCCCTATCTTCTTGTATATAACTTTGAATCGAATGGTAATGTCGATCCGTAGTTATAAAGCTGACATCTCGCAGGACAACTTAGTAAGGTGTCTTACTACTTGTTACTCTTCCCTTAAGTATAGCAGCAGTAACTGCAAGCTCAGGGACTGAGCATATATTTTGAATTTGAAGTCTAAACACAGTCTCACATCTTCATTCTTTTTTAAAGTGTGCTAATGTAAAGTATGTATTGACCTGCACTGAAGATGGGTTTATAAATGGCTCTAAATCCCTTGCCATTCACCTTCCTAATATTTTGCATCTGTTGAATTGAGGTCAGAGCATAGTGAATTGAGTGACCAAAGTTTCATTCAGCTATTACCTACAAGTGACTTCTGAATCAGACCTGATTTTGAAGCAGTGTTCATTTTTAATGCACTGTCTGTTGGCTACAGAGCATTTTGAGTATGTTATTGATTCTGATTTGTGGAAAAGCATCCTCAGTTCTTTTTTACAATGAAGCTTTTCTATATAACAGTTCAGGAGAAGAACACCGAAAGTAATTGTTTAATCACATGGCTATCATGTTTGCCGTGATTAAACCAGTTTATGATTAAAAAGCATTTTTAAGTGTTTAAGTTTTGAAAGTGAAGGTAGAAAGAAACTTGAGATGGAAGTTACCCCTAACCATGTCCAAAGTTGCTCTGTCTACTGAAACAAACAAACAAACAAACAAAACAGTTTCAGTGTGGAGCCTGTGTTCATGCTATATGAGGCACTTGCGATGTGGTTATGCTTACTGCTGTTCATCTACTTGGTTGGCCTATTCTTGGTTTTCCTTTGTTGGAGTTCCTCTCCTCACTTCTTCATTGTGAGCCTTTTAAGCTCAACCTTTAAACTGTAGCAGTCCTCAACTAATTCCTCTTCACCTAAATCCTCAACAAGGATCTCTGTTCCTGTACACACTGGCTTCTTAGCCTTCATTTGTCTTTCATCTTATTTGGAAGACTTGTTTCCCCCCTTTTAGCTGTCCATTTTCAAGCCAGTTCTCTTCATCTTTAGATCTAGAGACCAACTTCCACACCCTTATTTCTGAAGTCTCCCATTAGTTTTTCTTTTCGATCAGAATAAGTCTCTTCTGTTATGGTATATTTGTATGTCCCGTCACATCATCTTTTCATCTCTTCTTTTAAAGATGGTTTCATGTAGCCCAGGCTGTTCTTGAAATGCCTATGTACCTAAGGATAAAGTTGAACTTCTAGTCTTCCTTGCTTATACCTTCTCATTATACTATCATATGGTTAATTTTATATCTTTGTAAATTCTTTGACTAGCCCCTTCTCTTTTATCAGCTTTTGTATTTTAATGTTAGACTAGTACCTAGTTAGTCTTATGAGACATTCATTAGAAAGTAGACCAAAAAAAAAACAAAAAAACAAAAAAAAACCATGTTAGGTAAATCACCTGATATTTGCAGATCATTTTAATGATAGAGGGGAGGGTGACTGTAAATACATTTATTATTTGTTTATAATGGCCTGTCTATCCTCATGATATATTTTCACGGGTAAATGGTTAACACATATATTTTGTTTAAATTTGTTTACAGTAGTGTTTATGTTCATTTGTACAATTCACTAATTAAATTCATTTTATGTTATAAAATTATATTCAGTAGAATAAGAACTGTACAAGCTAGGTGAACTTTATAGTCCATTTAGACAGTGTTTTAGGGACATGAGTGAAGGATTAACGCTGCAGAAACATTGCAAATGTTTATTTAAATTTTTTTTTACTAAAACTCAATATAGAACCATTTGTTGCTTCTTTACCGTGTTTTATACTTTTACAATAAAGAATTTTAAATTGAAAGTAAAGAACAAGATTTATTTAGGGTAGAGAAGATGCTTCAGCAAATAAAGGCACTTGTTGCCAAATCTAATGACCTAGCGTCAGCTGAGTTTGATCCACGAACCCACACGATGGAAGGATGCATGCCATGGCATGTGCATTCCCCCCAACCCTTACCTCACAGCAAATAAATGTAAGAGTATTTTAGCAACTAACAAAATTTCTTTACTAGTATTATAAAGGGTGTGATAAATTGTCCTAAAGTTTAAATGTTTAAAAAGTAAAATCATAGTTTGATTTCTAAGAAATTAACCATTAATCAAATGTTATGTGCATCTCGAAAAGGAACAGTAGCTTGTTCAGTAGTAAAACATTTTTCTCAATACTTAAAAAGTATAGTATAATTCTCTTCTTTGCGATTAACTGTGTTATGAGAAAGAAAAGTAGTAACACTTTTAACAATGACATGTTGGAGCATGTCACATAGCATTCTAAATTTCTTACAGGATTTTAAAGTTGAGTTTGATTAATTATATGAAAACATATCCAAGACCTATTTGCCATTGAATATTTTTTATTTTCAGTTCAGTTAATTAGTTTATTAATCTAAAATCTTAGTCATGCTAATAATCTGCCTCATATAGTTAGCCTCTTTTTTTTTTTTTTTACCTGTGTGTATGTTTAAGTAGCTGTCATGTTTTATTTATTAGTGAAGCTAAAGTTGGATTTTAATACTTCATGTTCTATGTTTTTCCTTTGGAGGACTGGATTGCTTTAGTCAAAGCAGCTGCTGCAGCTGCAGCGAAGAATAAAACAGGGTCTAAACCTCGAACCAGTGCTAACAGCAATAAAGAGAAAGAGAGAGATGGGGGAAAATGGTTCAAAGTACCTTCAAAGAAGGCAGAGACTTCCACATGTATAGTCACAGCAGAGATTGAGAAGAAGGAAGAGCTACCCACATCTAGTGAACCATTTGGTACAAAATACATTCTTATTTTCCTTTCTCGTGACACAGGTAAACTGTGGTAGCAAATCAGCCAAAATCCTTTGGTCACCTATAATTTTGAACTTAGAATTAAACTATTTACTTCTAGGATAATAGGGTGACTGATTTAATTATCTTTATCAGAGTGGATATAACTCTGAAGATTAAAGGTTTAATGTCAGTACTTGACATTAGCTGCTTTCAATATTCTTGAGTATAAATCATTTGATATTAGTGGATTTTTGTTTGAAATTTCTGGTTTTAGTTTTTAAGGAATTGTGCTGTTTTAGTGTGCTATATAGAAGAAGCATTAAGTTATTCTCTTCAAGCTTTAAGAATAACTACTTAGTATGCTTTTATTTTTGTTGTATAATCCTAAGGGATTTGTGTTTGTTTAATTCATAATGAAACACTAGATTTTTATATATTCAAATGCTTTTACTAACTTGCTATCTATTATATGTCTTAATTTTGGATTCCAGACAAACTCTCACATATGTGTTCTGTTAAAAGTAGGACTTCACATAGACAGCGTTCCAAAGATCGTCTTTCCACAGCCAGAGAGCACATTAACAAACAAGAGGAAAAGTAATCAAGGCAACTCATTTCAGGCAAAGAGAGCCCGACTTAACAAGATTACTGGTAAACTACAATGATTCTTTTGGTGGTACGGAGTAGGGGGTCTTAGGGGCTTCATGTTAGAGTAGTTTCTTTTTAATAAAAGAAAATTGATCTTTTGGCTCAGTGTAATAAGTTGATTACTTTCTGGTTCTTCAAAGTAAACATCTCACAACACTGTCAGCTCTTTGGATTATAAAATTTGAAAAATAGTACATATTTTCTACCTACCTCACAGGGATGTTGTGAGGATCAATAAGCTCAAATGTTACAAGAATACAGTCTTAAAATCACTTCCATTGTGGGAATAGTTTCTGTCAGAAATGGGTTCTCTGTATTTACCAACTTGTGGTGGCTTCATTTCTCTAACTTTAAATATTTTTACACAATAAACAATTTCACAGAGTGGAAACTTATTTAAGAATGGAACCATTTGTGGTAAAAATATGAATATTTGACTAAATTAAGTCTCTGACTTACTTGTTAGTTCCTGCTTCTTTTCTTGAGGTTAGTCTCTAGAGTAGCTTCTTATAAGGTATATAGCAGTATAGGCATGATGAAATTACATACAATCCTAGCAGGCTAGTGCTCAAAGAAGAGGGAATTGAAATATTATATCCAGTGCCAGGCATACTACACCTAAAATGTGTAGGCTGTCAGCCTAATATGTTTCTGGTATTTAAATGAAATTAGGATTGTAATTTACTTCTAAGTATACTTTAAAGGGAAGCTTAAGTATTTTACTGATTTGGACACCTGAATTTTCAGAACAAAATATTTTCAAGGGCCTTTGGTCTAATAAAACTGAATAAAAATTTGTTGCCATTCATGTAAGTACTTTGAAGAAGATTAGCTTCTCTGTTAGGTCCAGGAAAAAAGTACTAATTATGTGCTGTGTCTTTTTTCAAGAGACCTACTGAAGGGTGGCTGGAGCAGAGGGCTCCTGTGAGCTTCTCTGTGGCAGGGTTATGATTTCTTTCTGCACTGAGGGGATCAGGCTTGTTCAATTTGTTTATAGTACCTTTGTTTTTAGAAATTGTTAGCCTTGGAGAAACCCAGACTCTTCTCTAAATTGATTGTTCTACTGTCAACTTGAGACTTTGGTTGTGGCTTAAAATACAGAACTCAGTGTGATGCTTGCAGGGCAGAAAGGAAAGCTGCTTCTTGCTCCTGTGATAAAAGAATTGACACTGCACTGTTGGAGGATTCAAGACCAAGGAAGATCGAAATGCCACTGCCAGGATACAGCTAATTGCCAGCTTCCCAGCATGATGGGTTTTCCTCCTTCAGCCACATAGCCTACTTTTAGTTTCAGCCAATATGCTTTCACATATGCCTGCTTCTAAATTCCTTAATGAGAGGATGGGAGGGTTAAGATCCGTATTTAAAGAAATAACAAAACTGAAAGAGAAGCCAGTGACTCCACATGATGATTATCTCTGCGTGGCCTTGGAGAGGCAGTAGTAAGGTTAAAAGAACCATTTACCTTGTTCCTCAGACTGTAATCCAGGTTGCTTAGTAACACTTCAGGTCGTCCGTAAAGGGGCTTTCTCTTCAGTTTTCCTTAGGAATGTCAAGTGTAATGGTTAGCAACAGACTAATACAAAATCTTACCCATGTGAAGACATTGGGGTCCTTCCCCCTTTATTTACTCAGAAGATTTAAATGCATTACAGTCTTTTTTAGCAGTTCATCTCTGCTTTTATTTTTGATTTCATGTCACAAGTATGCCATGCAGAAGGACAATAGATATAGGATTGTCTTCAATCCTAACCCCTGGTGTGCTTGTATTTCAATTGTGGTCTGTGAAGAGAAATGAGAACTAATGTAAAATGGCAGATTCATGTTGGAATCTTGCTGTATTTTAAACTTACCAAGTTCTACCTGGGTATCTTTTTCCTTTACTAGGGAGGAGTGGGCAAGAATTGTAGCAGTTTGTTCTTGCTTCCTTTCCTTTTTTCCACTCTATTTTTAAATAGAGTATATCCAAATATAAGTGAACCAATCATTGGATAAGTTTAACTGTTTCCTTTGCTTCCCTTCATAGGTCTCTTATGGTGATTCTAATCTGATTGCTTATAGAAAGAAAGACAAAATGATGATGTTTTCAAAGTTTGCAACTAGAAAGAAATGAAATTGTATTCTCCTTGGTTATGGTTTTTGAATATGTAATATGCTTTAGTGATAGTCCTATCTATATTATACATACATTCATTTAAGGTAGACAGCTTTGCATTGAAAGCCACAATCCATAACTTTAGAAACAAGTTGCAAACAAATTGAGTTTTAGTGGACTTGAAAATAGTAAGTGTACACATCATAAAAGAATAAAGAATAGGGGCTGGATAGATGGCTCAGTGGTTAAGAGCACTGACTGCTCTTCCAAAGGTCCTGAGTTCAAGTCCCAACAACCACATGGTGGCTCACAATCATCTATAATGGGATCCAATATCCTCTTCAGGTGTGTCAGAAGACAGTGATAGTGTACTCATATACATAAAATAAATCTTAAAAAAAAGAGTAAAGAGTAGTACTTAAAACATGATATACTCCAATTGTTGTGGACATTGCTGGAAATTAGAAAGGTTTGTGCAATGTCAGGGATTTTTGAAAATTTTGAAAAACATCCTAGATTTAAATTTACTTATGACAGATAAATTTAACCAAGATTTCAACTTCTTTGTTCTTTGAGCACTCCCTTTTGTATTCCAGGGAGTGCTGGCTTCCTGTTTCTCAGTGAAGTAGATCATTATGAAGTAATTTTGTTTGGTGGTAGGATTCATGATGATTTGATGTTCACCTTATACTCATTGTTTAATGTCCTGGTGCTGTATCTTGCATTCTTCAAGACAGTCTCTGGAGCAGAGCCTGACTCTAATGTACTGGTAATAAGTATTTGAAATAATTAAAGTTAACTTAATTTGTGTCAGTTTCTTTTGAATTCTCATTTACTATGTATATTGAATTTTTTTTTTTAGAATGGTATCAGGGAAAGATAATTACATTTGCACTATCCCTCCAGGCAGAGGTAGACCCTGCTCTCCAAGCACCTGTTTTATCATGTGTCCGCTTTTGTTTATGCCTAGTAATTTTTTTTAAAGTTGATATTCTGCTCAGTCATACAAAATTTTACTGTATATATTTGGAGCTTTTAGAATGCTCTAGATACCAAGTGTATTTTGAAATTAGTTTGTCTTAAGCTCTTCATTACTCTTTGGCCAAATTAAAGGGTTTCCTTTTTCTTTACAACAATTATATAGAAATGGCTTTTAATCAATATGGTCTATACTGTTGTAATAGGTTATGGATGAATTTTTTTCTTTTACAACTTATACCATACAAAATTTGAGTTTGAAATTCATCTCATCTATTGATGACTCTAAAAAACTTTCTATCACTTCTAGGAAAGAAAATAGAGTAAGGCATAATTATTAAGTATGGAATGGCAACTATTTGTCATGTTTGAATAGAACATAACAAATGAGAAATAAAACTTCTGCTAATTTCCTGACATAAAAAGACTTTGATTCTGTATCATTAACAAAAACTTAGGTATCTCATTATTCTCAAGAATGTTAGCTGGTAAAGAAACAAAAACAGTGTTATGTCGTTTTACATGTTAAAGAAATATATTTTATACTATATCTTTTGTGTTCATTTATAAAATATGTTTACAATGTAATTAGGATTGAATTTGTGGGTTGAAATTTTACACAATAATTTGCACGCCTTTATTTCTCATTTAAATCTATGCTTTACGTGGCATGGGATGTGAAGGAGCTACACAGATTATGGTCTCAAATTAAGTGGAGTACCAGTCACTGATACATCAAAATCATTGCTTTGCACTGCACCTCTTTGTTTCATACTAGGTGTAGACATTCAGCTTTTCAGTAAAGCCAGTGTGCCTTCTGCCTAATGACTACATTTGTCTCTCTTACTACTTTAAGGAGGTCCTATGAATATGTGTATTCCCATCTTGGTTACTTTTATAACTACTTTGAAGTAGTTATATGAGAAAGTTGGTCATGTTGCCTTGTGAATAGCTCTTTGTCCTTTAGTGTTTCAGGGAGCATTTTCTTTCCTTTGAACTAATGTTAACAGTTTTAGTAATAAAGGTGACAAAATTCCTATAGCAAGTTTACAATTGCTATCATTTGTTATACATGTTTGCTTTTATGAACAAAATAGCCATAAAATGGAATAGTTGTTCATTTGAAGGCCTGATAAACCTTGTCTCATAAAAGGTACTGACAGAATGAGTAAAGAATTGTATCCAAGTAAATGCTTTTATTAATGAAGGCAGAATTTTCATGTTTTGTGAAAATAACTATCATAAATAAAGTTATGTCTTTTAAAATCTAGTGATAGGGATATACATTATAAAACAACTAGAACTTTCCATCTTTTCATCATGTGTAGAATGAAGTCAGGCTAGATGTTCTAAAGACCTACACATTCTTCCCCTTTCATATAAAGTATGTCCAAGAAATGGTATTGAAACATTTGGAAGAAGATACTGCGTAAGTGAGCATAGATGCACAAATCCAAGGCTAAAGAGTATAAGTGAAATTTAAATTTAGAAATGCTTTTTGAAAACTAATGTGACAGAATGATGTGCTACTATACTTTTTAAGTATTAGAAATATAAAACATCTTAATCTAGACTTGGAAGCCAGAAAATTTCCTCAGAAATATTATGTATTTAAAGATGTCAAAAAGTAACATTAAAAAGAAAGGAAAATCTCAACTATGTGAACAACTCTCAAATTTAATAAATTTTCACTTATTAAAAGTTAGCATTTGAAAATACTCCCTGTAGAACTTTATTATGATGGAATCAGTATTTTTTTCTAACAAGACATTCTTGTAAAAATTTTTTTCAAGGCTTGTTGGCATCCAAGGCAGTTGGGGTGGATGGTGCTGAAAAAAAAGAAGACTGCAGTGCAACAGCTCCAGTCCTGGAGCAGGTATGAAATGGTAGCATTTGATTGTTTCAAGGTCCCACTGGAAGGTCCCTCACGGAGCTGTAGTACCACGTGATTGCAGTTGCCCTCTGATCAGATATGGGGATAGAGCACTGACTCATTGATGAGACACTTTTAACTCTGCCTTCTCCCAAGTATGCACATAAGCTATGGACTGTATTAGCTTATGTTCTCCATAGACTGACATGAAAGCCATTGTCTCCTCAATTACAAGGCCTGGAGACAGGCATCCCAGGGTATGAGCTTCCAGCTGGACGCCTTTAGCTTTCACAAAGACCCTTACACAAATACTTTCCATTTGTGGATTTAAACAGGGTTTTTTGACATCCAATTAAGCTTCTTTTATAAGAAGTTCCTTTTATATTGTAACAGTTGGTGTTCTTAGACTGTGTTTTATGAATTGATCAATGAGCCATACATTTTTGCTAGGATGTATATTTTAATAACTACAATAAAAAAAGATAATTAAAAACATTAAGGGTCTGTCTTAAACCACCTAATAGAGAAATTTAAAACTGCAGGTTGCAGTTGTTAGAACTGGCCTTGGCTACCTTCAAGTTCCCTCAATACCTGTACATAATGAGCTGTGCATGCTTTTCCATCCTCTAAGGGCTTAACTGCTTAGGCACTGTATGAATACAGTAATAGCCATAACTGGATTTCTTTGGTTCTCCTGTTTTAAAATCTGAGCCTTAATGTAGTTTCAATATATCCTTTTTGTATTATCTTAGTTTCTTTATTAGTAGCCTATTAAGACTTTAAAATGAGTACCTTTTGCTCTTTATATGTGTTTTAAAGGATAGCCCAAATTTAATTGATATTGTATTGAGTTTTTCAGTGTTTATTTAGGCCTGATTTGAAAGCAGTACATTGTTTTGGTACCTCCATTAATGTTGTGTTAAATGAATGGTCTTTTAAATTGAGATCAGTATGTCAATGACTCATACCTTCCGATTTTCTGTGAGCATCAAACGGTTAAGTCTTTGCCGTTATTGTCAGTATATCAACCAAATTTTAAATAACTTTTTTACTGTGTATGACTATATTCAATGTCCCAGATATAACAATATTTTGTACTCCTTCAACTGTTAATATACTCGGAATGCGATAAATCAGGGACGGGTAATAAAATATTTCTGGAAAATTCATTACAATGTCAATCTTTCATTACACATAATCTGTGAGGTAAATGTGATTGTGAAAAGTACTTACTATATGTGGGAAGTTAGTTTAGAATTCAGTAACAAGTTCAGTGAAACAGTTTTAAAAAGAAAGGAAAATAGAGCAACTCGGTTATTTGTACTTGCATAATTCAAAACTTTTCAAAGTCCTTGCCAGTTTTGTAACAGAGACCAATAATCATTAATTGAACCTCTGTAAATGTTCTAGAGTTTAAGGAACATCATGCTGTTCCCTCTTTTATTTTGTCATTCAGGTTGACTTCAATGTGAAAATGTTTTGTAACCAAACTCTTAATTTTTATGGTATTTGTTAGCCTTGCTTTTAAGTTGAAAAGCCGAGTTATAAAGCTCTTAACTATTTTAGTTGGTATCAGCAAGAGACCTAAAATGAGAAAGTTTGATTGTTGGTAACTTCTGTTGTCCTAAGGAGTTACAATGCCAGTTATGACAGACTGATAACAGGCCTACAGCCACAATTTGATGTACTAATGAATTTATATTTCTGATAGATTCAAACTGTGGTCTTGAACCCCATTATCAGATTATTAGTTATAGATTACTTAATTGTATTAGGGAATGTCATGTTATATTTACTTTCAGATAAAACTTGCATTTGATGCATAATAATTCACTAAGGTTAAATATGTTAATTTGTCCTTGTTTAGAAGTTAAGCACCTTATCAAGTTATTAATTTAAGCTTTACAATCTTGTTTTATAACTTTGTAACTCAAGAGTAATGGATGCTGTAGTGATGTCTCTCACATATGCAAAGATGAACAATAAAATTGTTTATTTACAAGTAATGGCTCTAATTACTTTCCTGGCAACATCTTTTATAATAAGCTTAGGAATACTTTCTAGTCTTTGAGTTCTTTTGCAAATGATAGTTCTACTTGCACACATGTATAGTGAAAAATTAAAGAGTAGAAAATGAAAGTTGAGTGAATGGGACACTTGTCACACAGCCTTTTATGTTAGATGTCTAGTATGCCATCTATAGAACATTCAGTGAAGCCATATTTAGTATTAAATATATAATTCCCACGACCAAAGTCTGAGTACTTTTTATTTTAATGGGAATAGAATTATCTATTTGGTCCCCAGACAATGATCTATCATATTCTAGAAAACTGAAGATTGTAAATTTGACAAACATCCTCCTTCCCCAAATATGTAGAAGCTAAATGATTTCTTGGGGACAGGCATGTTATTTATAAGACTAGCAACTTTACTCTTTATAGTGGCTTGCCATAATATCAGTTTTTCAAAGTCTGTATTTCATTCATGTTTTGCTGTTAGATACTAGCAAGAAAACCAGAATAGTCATGCTAGTGCGACAGAAACGTGGATCCAATGTGGCTGCTTTCTGTTTTTAACAGTAGATACATCATACATATGTTTACATGTGCAGGGAAGTGTGCTGCCACATGATTAAATGTTCTTTATGAAAGAACTGACAAGGCTCAATTTTTTTCAAAAGTATCAGTTGGCAGGAATAAGGTAAAAACTCTTACTTAAGACTGCGACGTATTTTGTTTTTAAATCCAATGTTTTAACTTACATTTTATCTCTTTTCTGTTGTTGTAGTTGTTGCTTGTTCTGTATTGTTTTTAGTCTTTTAACTCTCTACTGCTGGTGGCTCTGATTTCATGATGCATTTTGCTTATGAAACTCTAGCTTTCGGCACTAAAACGAGTTAAAGATAATGTTTTGTTAATTTGGTCATTGTTTTCCTGTTGAGATTGTTCTTTAAAGGGAAACTGTCTGCTGAGACAGCCACACACTTGATGCCTTCTAAAATGTGTTCTTCAGCACTCTAAAACACGCAGTACTTTTGTTCATTTCCCTAGATGTTGTAATACCATTGACAATTACAGTTTCAGAAGAAAGAAGTTTCAAATTAACACTGAAGTGTTTGTCCAATAGGATGTTTCATATTAGAAGAATTTCATGGGCATTAAAAACATGGACTTATAGTTGACAGTATCCCTTTAAAGACAGCCTATTCAACTTTTAGTTAATAATTTGTGGGGTTCTTTTTGGTTTTTCATTTGTAATAGAAATGTTATATGTTGCTTAACAATGTTTTTGGATACTAAAGTTGCTTAACAATCAAAAATAGAATACAAGAAGAAAAATGAAGAAACCAAAATAAAAATATCAATTTTTTATTATTTATTCAGGCGATTTCACCTAAACCTCAAAGTCAGAAAAAAAATGAAGCTGTCATTAGCAGTTCTGCCAACACTCAGAAACCTGCACTGTTATCCTCAACTTTGTCTTCAGGGAAGGCTCGCAGCAAGAAATGCAAACATGAATCTGGAGAGTCTTCTGGGTGTATAAAAACCCCTAAGTCACCACTTGCCCCAGAATTAATACAAGCCAAGGATTTGACGCTTGTATCTCAGCTTTCTTCAGTGATAAATAAAACTAGTGAGCACAGACTTTACAAATAGTTACTTATCCTGTAAGATAGAGTCAAAATAGTTTTGTTGTAGTTATCTTGTTTTTTTATGAAGTTGTTTTTTAAAAACTCAAAAGTTAAGTGGATATGACAGAGAAAGCTTAAAATTATTTCAAGAGTAGGTCATGGACATTTCTTAACTGCTTTACTGTTCCAAGTCTGTACTGCTCCTTAAGAAGTCCTGCCATCAAATGACACAGATCCCACTGTAGTTTCACTCTCCTCAATAAGATAAGGCCTGATTCATTGCAAAAAAACAAACAAACAAAATCCCTCTGGAAACAAAAGAACTATAAAAAGACCCTTAGTCCATGTTTTCATGTGACACCTTATTCTTCCTGTGACCAGGTAGCTAGTCCCTCTGAGTGCACTTTATTTATTCTTGTTAATAAGGTAACCTTGAATCCAGTCTCACCTCTTATTGAAAGGAGAATGTCTCCTTGTTATAACATTTGACTGCTGTAGTACTAATCTTTCAAGTGTTAGTCTTTTGAAAAAAATTTTTTTCTACCCGGATTTGGCTAACTAAAAAAAGGTTATGTTCACAAAACCAAGATTAGTATATGAAGCATTTATTAGAAAAGTCACTAGTTAGATGACACTTGAATTTTTCTTCTTTACTCAGCAAACAAATCCGTGCTGTGATCAGAAAATAAGGATGACACATTTCCTTGTAATGTATTCTGTATTTTCTTTCAAAATAATGATATTGGCATTTGGAAGGCTTCATCAAACATACCTGCTTTTCACTTACTTCTCACATTTATCACTAAAGAACATACCTTAAATTTTGACCAGTCTTTATTTCTTTTAATAATTAGGCAGAAAACAAGGGGAATTGAAATTTTTTTCTCTGAAACTTCATTATGAAAGAATGTCAGTAGTAGTCAATAGATTATCACAAAACACCAAGAAGCATTTTATTTTGAAATTGTTTTATATATTGATATAACTACAGCATCATAAAGTTAGAATTATCCTTTGGTTTTCCCTGTTATTTCATGGCTTTTTTTGTTTTGTTTTTCATTATTTTTCATTGTCAATTATTCTTAAATACTTAAAACATCAGCTTCTTTAAAGTACTACTTTTTTATAGTAATATATCATCTTGTGCATTCCTGCCTACTATATAATTCACCAGCTTCATAGTCCAAAAAGAACTCTTAAGCATTAAAGAATTGTCGAAACATTTGTGTTAGCATCACTAAAAGACAAATGTTACAATTAGTTGTTCAAACAAATGAAAGTATTTGTTTAATACTTTCTTAAGGGCAAGAATAGCGTCATACTAAATAATAACTAATTTAGCCCTAATAAGCATATTGGTTTGTTTGTGTTCAATTTTTTGAATGAATCAGGCCCCAGATATATATTTGAAAAGTCCATGTGTGAGTGTGAGGATGGGATAGGTTACTTATCGTAGCTCACCGGGAAAGGGAAGGGAAGGAAAGCAGCAGCTGTATAATGTGTATACAAGCTCTGTGCCCTGCCCTCCTCTCCCTTTAGAGTGTCGGTGTTTGCTATGCAGCAAGACTCTCTCCTGACCTCCTCCTTTCCCTTCTCCTCCACCTTCCTCCCCTACTTTTTGCTTTTAAAGGACTACTTTCTTAGAGGCAGAATGGCAGTTGACACAAGAATCCACAATTAGAGAGCTAACTCCAGTCTCACACTTGGGGAGAGCTACTGGAAATTAGAGTTCCATGCTGCTGTCTTTGAGTTCTAGTGGTTTTAGATTTTAGATGTTTTGATTAGCTCTTTTTGTGACAAGGAATACTTTTTTTTTTTTTTTTGCCTTTGAATGCCTCTGGAACATGCCATTTCTTGTGGTTATCTAATAGCAGCATCAGAGAGCAGAATATGGCTCATTTTTTTCTTGCTTATCTCCTTAAAAATTATAAGATGATCCTGGTATGTATCTGCTTCGTGAACATTGAAGATCTTTTTCTAGGTTCTCCACAGCCTGTGAATCCCCCTAGACCTTGCAAGCATAGTGAGAGAAGAAGAAGATCTCAGCGCTTAGCCACCTTACCCATGCCTGATGATTCTCTAGAAAAGCTTTCTTCTTCCTCTTCAGCAACTGATGGGAAAGTATTCTCCATCAGTTCTCAGAATCAGCAAGAGTCTTCAGTACCAGAAGGTAATGTATATCGATTTCCTATAGAACCAAATAACTAACATCAATTTTTCAAATATTAAGTTCTCTTTAATGTCTCTTGACTTACAAGCACTTTGTATATGCTACAGATAACCTATCTGGTGCCTTCTTTTTGTCAGGCACTGTATAAACACCAGTGATCTGCATTGATATGAACTGAACCAGTTTCTCTGTGTTAATCTTATGGTTTTCTTTTCTTTTTAATTTTACATAGTGCCTGCTATTGCATATGTGCCACTCCAGAAGCTGGGACCCTGTCTCCCTCTTGATTTAAGTTGTGGTTCAGAAGTCACAGGAAGTCAAGCCCCAGATTCCTCTTACCCTGGTGGTGAATGTCCCAGGGAAGAAAAGGAGGAGACACCATTGTTTGCAAATCCCACCTCCAAAGTAGTGAGTGATGTAAAAGGAGCTGCAGCAGCTACAGGTAAGGGTGCTCTTGGTTAAGTCTTGCACAGATATTTTGATATTTAACTTCCCTCAAATTCATATAAAACCCCTCGTGTAAGAACTTTTAGGTACCTTTTGTGTTTGGATGGAATTTCTTTGTTTTAAATTTTTTTTTGTGTGATCATTGTGAGCATTCCCTAGACATATTTCTTGTCATTTTTTTCTTCATTCTTTTTTCTCCCTCTTTCTTTCGCTTTTTAAGAAAAATGTATTTGTTCATTTTATATCCCAATATGAGCCCCCCTCTACTACTGGTACTCCCTTACACAAATCCTCCCCCATTCCTTCCTCCCCTTCTCCTCTGAAAAGGGTGAGCCCTCCTCTGTGTACACACACACATACACACACACACACATCAAGTCATGTGATTAAAGATATGCACCCTCATGCCTGGGTTCTTTTGTTTGCTCTTTTAATGTGTGTGTAAAATGTTGTATTGCTGTATCTGGAGCTAGTATATTCTAGCTACCCAGCTTGGTCAACCTAGCAAGTTTTAGGCCAATTAGAGCTATGTAGCAAGACCCTGTCTCAAAACAGGAAATAAATTATATGAAATATATACTTGTCTTTGCTACTAGAAATTATTAGAGTTAAATACAATTCCAGAAATTCTTATTCTTGAAGCAAGAAGATACTTTATAATATTATAATTTCATAAAAATACATGTACATAGTATATTTTAATTATCTTCTTTCTAGTAAATTGCTAATTTGGAATTGGCTAGTGAGAGATTTAAGTCAAGTTAGATTAGGAGACAAATGTAAAGTTGCCAAATGCATTAATAATAATTATGTTTAACAACATCTTCCCCAAAGAAAGTGGCATTGGCTTCTTGGATGAAACCAAAATATAGCTTACTGTGTTTTGTCTGTGGTACCCACTGAAACAATGACAGCAGTAGCTTAACTTGTGTCTTTAACTTGTTCTTTCTTTCAAAGTAGCAGTGTCAGCACTTGTACATGTAATGATCAATACTTTTATTTTACCTATAAAGATTTAAATAGGTTTATATATAATAGTGCTTTCTTTTTTAGAAATAAAAAATGCCCTCAGCTGAAAACCTGTGGGTTTTGAGAGATTGCTTTTTATTTCTCAGATCTGATCCATTGTGTTTGGATATTCATCTAAACCTGATCTTAGAGTAATTCAGTTTATCTTTTTTGCACAAGATTCCTGAATTATCATTGACCTTTTCAGGAAGTTTTCCTGGTAAAAGTCTCGCTTTTTAACAGTCTGGAAATCCTTACTGCACTGGATATATGAGAATGATCTTGATGTCATATTAACATAATACCTATTGGGAAAATGATTTTTCAATGTGTATATGAAGATATTTATATGTTTCTGAAAAGTACATGTTTGAATTGATTGTAATAAGGCTGAAATACAGACCAGTATGTCTTAAATAGTGTTATGCAGGGCTGAAGAAATGGCTTATTTGATTCCCAGCAACCACATGGCAGTTCACAATCATCTGTAACCCTACTCCCAGGGGATGCAGTGCCCTCTTCTGACTTCTTATAGGTGTAATACATATATGCAGGCAAATCACACACACACACACACACACACACACACACACACACACACACACACACAGTCTCTCTCTCTCGTATTGTATATTCTAAACATCAAAGCAGTATTTGTATACTAAAATCCTTTGATTTATCTTTTGTTTTGGCTGTTTGTTTTTTTTTTTTTCCTCTTTAAATTCCTCGCAGATTTATAACTATGGCTATGGAGGTAATTCTTGGTTTTGTTCATGATGTTGAATTATACAAGGGGAAAGAGAAGGCACAGCCATTGTCAGCTTAACATTAAGAGCACAGTGCTCAGCAATTTTTGAATGTTTTTGGTTTTGCTTTTAAGGAGAAAAGCTATATTTTGGCTTAGAGTTCTGGGGATGCAGTCTACCATCACAGGAAAGTCAAAATGGAAGTAGCAAGTCAGAAAACAGAGATGAATGGCTGTTCTTATTCTAGTCTGCCCACTTCTCCTTTTTCTTGAATCCAGGACCAAGCCCATGAAATGGTGCTGCCCACGATTAGACTAGGAATTCCTACCTCAGTGCAGTCTAGATAATTGCTTTAAAGAAGAAAATGCATGTTTCAAAGTTAGCTACTGAAAACTGGTGTAACATAATCATGTAGAGTACACACACAGTATTTGAATGGGATAAAGTAAGGTTTTGATTCATTTCTATGACTTGTGAATTTTCCTTTTTAAGGAAAGTGGTGTAATTCATGTTCTATTCTTTTATTTAAAACTGTATCCATTTGTTACACATTTATTGGACTTCTGTGTGGTCTGCATGCTTTTTTCTCTTAGTGTATTTCTTTTGTTGCAGTAGTTCTGTTTTGTTTCCTTGAAAAAGAAGCTCACTATGTCCATAACCCACAGAGTATGGAACATGAGTAATGTACATCAGGCTGGCTTGGAAGTCTTGGCTTTCTTTTTTAGAGTACTGAGGTTGTAGACATGTACCATCATATCTGGCTTTCTTACTATTGTTACCTAACTGTTCTTCCCTATTTTGAAGTTACTTTGTGTTTCTCTCTGTTTCCTATGTTGATGTGTATGTTTTGTTTTTGTTTTTGTTCTTCCTTTTATACCAGTGTAAATGAGTATGAGTATACATGCATTTGGTCGGTATTTATACTGATTATCAAAATAAATTTCATTTCTATTTTAATATTTCTTTGCAAAGCATTATTTATAAGGACTATGTTAGCAGCATTTTAAACTTGGAACTCCTAGACAGTGTAGACTGATGAAAATATTAACTGGGAAGTAGTTTAGCAAACTTAGGACTCTTACCAGGTTAAAGTTTGCTTTTAATTGTGTTTCCAATAGAGATTATAAGCTTGCACTAATTGATCTACATTCTTCTACTAGCATGATGCCAACATGATTGACTCTAGGGTTTGGCATACTGTAGCTGCCCAGTTAAGCCAAAAATAAAAATAATAGGAAAAGAAAAGAAATGGTACATTTCTGAAAGTTAAAAAAAAAGGACACATTTATTTTTGGAGTTATTATGAGAATGTTCTTTCTAACAGCCAGTGTATTAAAGGAAGAGATACCACTTACAAAATCTTACTTCTTTTACTCTCTGGGAGGCAGAGTAGATGGAGTTTCTTAAAAAGAATCCTTTTAAAAAGAAACCTTTCCTGACCTGGACCTGAGAGTGTCTATGTCCTGGCTTACTTCTGCCATTAAGGTGACGTGCTTAGAGTGCTACTATACTCAGCAAGCTCACCAGCTAGAAGGAAATCAGGCTAGTAGCAGAACTAGACATATAAATGAGAGTTAATTACTGTAAAATGTAACATCCTTAAGAGGTATAAAATAGGACAAGGAGAGATGGCTCAGTGTGTAGTGATGCTTCCTACATCTGGGAACCTGAGTTTTAGGCCCCTGTTCCACATGGTTGAAGGAGAGAACTGATTCCATCCAGTAAGTTGTCCTTGGACTTCCATAAGTACACTATGGCATGCAAACACCCATACACACTAGATAGATAGATAGATAGATAGATAGATAGATAGATAGATAGATAGATAGATGCCTCAGGGAGAGGAGGAAGTATGTTTTTAGCTAAGATAGGAACTTGCCCTCTGCTCTCACTTTTTATCAGCAAAGTCTAAATGAACTACTTCCTTCATACATTTTTTTCTTCCATTTTTATTAAATTGAGTATTTCTTATTTACATTTCAATTGTTATTCCCTTTTCCGATTTCCAGGCCAACATCCCCAACCCCTCCTTCTCCCCTTCTATATGAGCTTCCCCTCCCCATCCTCCCCCCATTACCACCCTCCCCTCAACAATCACGTTCACTGGGGGTTCAGTCTTGGCAGGACCAAAGGCTTCCCCTTCCACTGGTGCTCTTACTAGGATATTCATTGCTACCTATGAGGTTGGAGCCCAGGGTCAGTCCATGTATAGTCTTTGGGTAGTGGTTTAGTCTATGGAAGCTCTGGTTGGTTGGCATTGTTGTTCTTATGGGATCTCAAGCCCCTTCAGCTCTTTCAGTCTTTTCTCTGATTCTTCCAACGGGATCCCATTCTCAGTTCAGTGGTTTGCTGCTGGCATTCGCCTCTGTATTTGACATGTTCTGGCTATGTCTCTCAGGAGAGATCTACATCTGGTTCCTGTCAGCTTGCGCTTCTTAGCTTCATCCATCTTGTCTAGTTTTGGTGGCTGTGTATGTATGGGCCACATGTGAGGCAGGCTGTGAATGGCTGTTCCTTCAGTTTCTGTTCTAAACTTTGTCTCCCTATCCCTTCCTATGGGTAATTTTGTTCCCCTTTTAAAGAACGAGTGAAGCATCCACATTTTGGTCATCCTTCTTGAGTTTCATATGGTCTGTGCATCTAGGGTACTTCAAGCATTTGGGCTAATATCCACTTATCAATGAGTGCATACCATGTGTGTTTTTCTGTGATTGGGTTACCTCACTCTGGATGATATTTTCTAGTTCTATCCATTTTTTATAATGAGAATTTATAGTCGGTAATGTCTGTGGTCATTAGCTTTCACTTATAATTTTCAAATAGTTTTAAAATAATAACTGTTCTTAGTAGCCTCCATTAAGACAAAATTGGAATTAGTATATTTTATGAATATAATCCTCTATATTTTTAGTTAGTCCTTTGTTGGAAGGCTTATCATAATATATTTCTATTGTATTTTTATGCAAGTCAGTATGAAAATAGCAAGTAATATTTGTTTTATTGTAGAATATTTTAGTTAATGAAGATACAGTTATTGAATTGATAAACATATGAGCACTTTATCTTTATAATATCAGAATATACATTAGTGGGACATTCAATTGTTGGTAAATTTAGCTTAGTTTTCAGTGAAATTAGATGTAAGATCTTGAAATTTTAAGGCAACTTTTAAGAAAATGTAGAAATAATAAACAGGAGAATGTATTTATCACTGTTAACAAAGTAGGACTTAGGACTCTGGTAGATCCTTTGTAATGAGTCCAGGAGTTCTTTGTCTGCTTAGAAATATGGCATGCGTTATTACCAAGGAAGCCAGAGATAGGCTTTGGGCTACTCTAAATGAGAACGGCAGGAGGTCTATCTTGCTCTGACTACGGCCATCTATTAGATGGCATTCATTTCTATCCTATATTTGAGAATCCTATATTTATTGTTTATAGTCTTTTAAAGTTACTTCTTTATTTAGGTTACAGAACTATTCAAAACAAAGCTATGTGTTTTCTGTAATCTACTTAACACCCCCAACACACACACACACACACACACACACACACACACACACACACACACACACACACACACACACACACACGAAGCAGGCTGAACTTTCTATAGTCTCTGGGTAGCACGCTGGAGAACTTACTCAGTGCTCTTTATCCTGTTGTGGGTAGAAGAATGATCAGAATTCTACTTTTCGTAATTGGAGTCAGGTTAGCCTGTTGCTTTTGTTCTTTATTGTAGTGGCTCTAAGAATTTATTTGAAGAATAAACTCTTGAGAAAATTTAAAAATCACTGTTCTTTATACTAATATCCTAATCTCTAGGAAATTGTAGCCCATGGTAAAATATTAACAGTCATACCTTTTAAACCCAATTGTATTCTTTGGTTGAACTTTAATAAAAGGTCTGTTTTGATTTTCTATTTGTATGTACTTCTAAGAGTTCATCAGTGTTACAGATCTATATGTTCATTTTGATGTGTTTAGCTGTATAAAATATTGGCAATCCCTTGTCAGGTTCCCAGTTTTGCTTTGAAAGTTGACCATCTGTGAAGTCTTGGGCAGGAAGCCAGTGCACTCTGGAGCTTGCTTTCCTAGAACCACTTTGAATGGATGTTTGTTCTGCTGTGCCATACCTGGTCTGCAGTACAGGCCTGCTGCCGTTATTATTTGTGCTTCACCTACCTCAACTCTCTGAACATAGCCTATTTGATGGGGTTTTTTTGACACCCTTCTTTTACTTTAAGGAGTCCAAAGTCCTGGGTGTCTTTTATCTGGAGATTGAGCTCTCCAGATTAGGAGAATAAGAGACAGAGACATTGTTAACTTCTCTCTTGCATGCTGTACTGCCAGTAAGGCCTATCAGCACTTTCCCTTGTTGGATTTGTGAATGCTTTCTTAGTTTAAAAAAAAATCACATTATATTTGCAGTTTCCATGGTCTAGTAGTCAGCACTAGGAAGGAATAAATGTGTTCAGTTGTCTTGATGGGAAATATTGCTGTGTTTATCTTTGCTGTGAGGTATTTCATTCTTTCTGTCACAATCAATGTGGTTATCAACATTCTTATTAATATGAAACTTTATATAGCCTTGTTGCTCCTTAAATTGAGGGATATTCTTTATACTTTTATGCTTAAACTAAATAAAGTATTTGAATAGAGTATAAAATATTTAACATGGTTGGTATAAATTAATTTTTCACTAGATTAACCTAAGCTACAAACAAAACATTGAGAAATGTTAAGCAGAATTGTGAAGGTTTGTTAAGAGAATATGTTGTTTTAGTTACAGTTAGTGAAGTACAATATTCACAAATGTAATTTGGGCTAGTAGGTAATATGTCATTAATATGGTATATTTTATTATATGTGTACCTTTGCATTTCACATTTATGTAGTCCAAAAATGATTAGTAAACTAGTCCTCTTTTGGTTCTTTTTGTTACCTAGTGATAAGGGATTTATGCCATGATGTACAATTCACAGAATTCAATATGTATAACTTTTAGGAAATAAGAGGTCAAATATCAGCTTATATATGTTATTAAAATAACAGTTATATGTTATTGAAAACTAGGATACTTTACCATGAATTTGAATATTTCATTTGGATATTCTGAAGAGTAGTTGTGACCAGGTTGTTACAGATGCAGCACTGTTTATAGGCCAGCCATTAAAAAGCTGTCAATACCTGCTGAGTTGCTTAAGGTTGTGGTGCTGCATCAGCCTTCATCAATGACCAAGGACCTTTACCTTACTTTGCTTTCTAGTTAGAGCCCCATTTATGCTATTTCTGAAATAGTGTAGCCTCAAAATACCTACCCCCAAATACAAAGTAAAATACCACACTTACCAGGCACTGACTCTGTCTGATACAGTCTTATAAGAACAGCGATAGGTATTCTTACTCTTATTGACAATAAGGAAACAAAAGTACTGAGGCATTAAACCATATACTTAAGTCAGGCAAGTACTGAATCGTGGAAGCTAAGATCCCACCCAGGTGGTATGAAAAGCACCAATATTTTTTAATAAATTTTTATTAGTAGTTCAGGTAATAAAATTGTGCAAGGGTAGGATTCCTATTTAGAGTTTTGGAAACAATTGTAATTTTTAAAACTGTACCATATTTTTATTGTTCTGCCTAAACTTACATCTTATTCCCCTAACCCACAGGAATATCGAAAACAGAAAAAAAAGTGAAATTGGAAGAAAAAACCTCCACTGCATTTGGTATGGACAGAAAGTAATCTTTAAGCAAAAGACTAGAAAGCTTGACAGAGAGGACAGCATCTGTGTCTTCCCTTCCCTGCTAGGGCTTCTTAAGGTGCCTGAGGTCATCTGCTTCTGTGCTTAGCAGTTAGCTTCATATGCACCTGCTCTCCAGTGCATAGTTTGTACTTAAGTGTATTCATTCTATGGGGATTCTCTGGGTTTCTCTGAGTTCTTTGCTTCTGGACGTCTCGGGTTAAAACTATGGAAAACTCTTTAAAAATAAGCTTCTGTCTAATATGTTTGAGACTTGGAGTAATGGGTGATACATTAAAATAGTCATTCTTTTCATAACATTATTCTTCAGTATGCCTTATTAAAAGGATACTGACTTTTTCACTGTCTTTTCTACGTAATGTTGAGTTAAAAACTAAAGTCATGAAATAATGGGTAACAATAAGTAGTACTATTTAGGTTTGCTAACTGGAGTCACTGAAAATTGGTTACATATAATTGGAAAACTGTGGGTTAACCCATTCTGAGCTGGGAAAATAGCTTGTAGAATATCTGTTCAGTTTTAATTTGCGATACAATGTGCTAATATACTGTTAAAACATGTATTTATCTTCTTTAAAGTACATATGATTAAAGAAAAGAATGCTTTTTGGAAATAATAGAATGAAATAAATCTTTTTCTTGTTATTTTCATTCATGTATGCACAGGGGAGGTATTTAAATATGGAGGGAGTTATGTATAGATTAATTTGATTAATTTTGTTTTCTTTGCTGAAGAAAAAAATGCCATCCAACTTCTTTAAATTTTTTAAAACATTAATAAATTATATATAGAAATGCTGATTCTCCATAGTGAGGTCTTTTTAAATTATGGAATTTAACTTCTTGGCACATAGTAGGAATTTTAGTCTATTACGCATTTAAAGATTTTAACTACTGTCTGTGTTAACTTTAAGGTGTCAGGAATTGGGATTTTTCAACACTGCTAATGAAGATCCCCTCTTATAGTCCAATAAGCTAAGCAAGAGTTCCAGACTCATGACACGAACAGTTTAATTGAATCCGTCCACTCTGGGCAGGTGACTGGAATCACTGATGAAAACATAAATGCTGCTTTGAGGGTAACCACAAAGGAGCAACTAAGAATCACTCACAATTATTGAAGGATTTGCTTCTATTTATTTTAGGTAAAAGGAAAGAAAAGGATAAGGAGAGAAAAGAGAAGCGAGACAAAGATCACTACAAACCAAAGCAGAAGAAAAAGAAGAAGAAGAAGAAAAAATCTAAACAGCATGGTGAGTTTGCTAAGGTCTGTTTTCTAGTATTTTGAGACTGTTCAATTCTCCTTTTTCCCACTAAGTAGAGATATGATAAGATCAGCATGCAGTCCCCAGCTCCGAAAAAAACAAAACAAAAACAAAAACAAAAAAACCCGAACAACAGTACCTGAGTGTTTTGTGTTGGCAGTATACTTTATGTTATTGTTGTAAAAATATAAAAAATAAAAAGCTGTCTTTTATCCCTCTATATGTCCGGCACTGCAGTGCCCCAAGGTATCTGGTAGATATCTTGCCAGAAGCACACATCCCAATTCCGCAGTGACCCAGTGTCTCTAGCAGCTGCACACTTTCTTACACTTAAATTGCTACATGAAAGAACACACAACACAATAACCTTTGGTCCAATTGATAAGATAATTGCCCACCTAAACATACAAAGCCCTATACACATCCATCCCTGAAGACCATTCATAACAGCCTGTAAATACACAGAGTGGAATCTTTTTTTTTTTTTTTTTTTTTTTTTTTTTTTTTTTTTTTTGTTTTGTTTTTTTTCACAGAGTGGAATCTTAACGTCAGCCTCCATGTTCTCTCTGCCCCAGCTTCCCTCTCTGTCCCTCCTGTCTCTTCCTCCTTTCTGTTCCTGTCTCCTCCCCTTCCCTCAAACTTTTCTCCCGCCCATCCTTCCTTCTCATCCAATGACAGGCCTCATTCTATCCTGTACCAGCCCTCACCTGTATTTTACAAAGTAATTGGGGAGAAGGTTCTGAGGAAGTCACCTGAGTCCTGAGTATGTGACTGGGCAGCCTCCTTGGGGGAGTGGAGTTAGAATCAAAACACAGATAACTCCACGGCAAACCACAACATTATGTCATACCTATTTTTATATTCACTAAACCTTTAATAAAGCTGATTTTTAACACACAAATTTAGGAGGCAGTATCATGGTGAGTTATCAGAGTAGACAAATTATTTAGGTTCTAGCTCTCTCTGCAAATCTAATTTTCATATTCTCTAAGTCTAAAGCTGTCAAGAGTAAATTTGATGATTCAGAGATGTAAAGTGGGGTTGATAAGCTTAAAACCAGGGAATCTGAATATTGTAAGCATTCTTGTGTCCACCTTGTTTCTCACTCCTATTGGATACTGCTCTGGTCCTTTCATGTAGAACACTGTAGAATACAAAACTGAGATAACCTCAGCTTAGGAAAAAATGAATCCATGTAAATAAATACCTCTAATGAGGGCCTCTGAATGCTGAATACTGTTCGAAATGAGTATCAACCTGCTAACACAACTGCTAGATGTGTGAACTGCCACAGTGCCCTGGGCAGTGGCAACAACTGGTTATGTATGCCTCAGATGCCTTGTTGGGGCACTAATATGCTCCACCACTCAATACCAGATAGAAAACCCAGGAGATTGGAGAAAGGTGACAACTAGGGCAAAACCAGGAGCAGGCAGGAGTTGTGAGCAGGAGGAAGGGGTTCCTAGAAGGAGGACGGGTATTCAGGATTAGCAGAGGAAAATCTGCCCTTATATCAGATATCAGTTTAGTAACCTTTAATTAAGAGCCATATTTAAAATAGCATCTTAAATTAATAGTGACTCTATCTCCCCTGAGATAAAAATATGCACCCCCTCCCTCCCCCTTTCCCCTTTCTCTTATAAGTATTTATGTATACATTAAAATGTGTGCAGAGGTCAGAGGGCAACTTGCAGGATTAAGATTCCTAAAGATTCTTCCTAAAGATTGCTTCAGATTTTTTTCTTGCCCTGAGTAATTTCCCTTGTCTCTATTGGTATACTGAAATGTCCAGTTTACTTGTTTGTATAAATGCCATTAGGAAAGTAGTCATTTATTTAAGTGGTTCTTTATAACTGCCTCATGCAATAGTAGGTAAAAATAGGCTTGGATTATCAGAACTCTTTTTCCAGATAGAAAACTGGCATTGTCTTCGCTTGTGGATGGTAAGTTGATCTTTTGGAATTTGTGAGTGACATTTTATCAGGTTTTACTTTGTTCCTTTCTGATGGTCTCTTCCATGTGCCTGTTACCATGAGACCCAAGCCCCCTGAAATCAAAAGAAACTAGAGCTGGAAATGTAGAAAACCCAACACTTCAAAAGGACACAGTTTTCTTCAGTGAGCTTGCATTCAAGTATTGGTGTATCTAATATAAGTGATAGGACACACATCAATGTCTACCTGGAAGGCCTGATATTTCTGTAGGTGTGTTATGAAATCTGTCCCAAAGCTGGAAGGATCAGGGAAGTAGTAATGATACCCTCACTTAACCCTTGCAACGTAACAGACTTTTTTCCTAATAGCCAGAGGGGATTAAAGTGGGAATGTAGGTGAGATAGCAAGTGCCAAGTCATTGTATGTATTTGCTAATCTAGAATAGACCAATTAAGTTTCAGCTATGTTCACTTTCTGAACATAGCTGTGATTTCTTTCACTACTATATAATTGGCCTATTTCATTTCTTTTTGCTCAGAGAGAAGGCACTATAGGTTACAGGTTTCATTTCCTGGGTATAACATTTACAGCTGAATAACGGCAGATCATTTATATTTTATATGTCTCAGTCTTCTCTAGAATAGTTACTGCAGTTTCTGTTGTACCTGAGCAGCATCAAGATTAACTAAGGTTATCATTATGCAGTGCTAGACAAGGTATCTAGTGTAATAATCACATTTCCATGCTTGCCTAGGTGATAATATATTAGGCAGATATGAAGCCGCGTTATGTAGCAGTTGCTCCATCACCTGGCAGCCACAGGATGGCTTGGCAGTGTTCCCACTTCATATATACTGGGATGGTGGACAGAAACCTGGGCTTTACCAGACATTCCAGTTTCTACAAACTTCAAATTCTAGTCCTTTTACAGGCTATTGTTTAAGAGTGAGGTTCCTGAAATCAGCCTACCAGTATATCTGGGTATCAATATTGTTTTTGCTGGTAACATTGGACTGTTTTTAAACTTTGTACTTAATGTGTTTTGCTTGATTCCTTGGTTCATAAAACAGCATTAGGGGCCAAACCCTATTCCCTGTAGTTTTGAGAGTATTAAGAGTTGCACACAGAACGTAATTAAACTGTCTTCTTGGCAGTCTTTAATTGGTTCTAGGTTAGCTGTACTCCAGTTTGTATGTTGATCATTGTGTAAACTCTGATAGACACCTACTAAATACTAGTCATTTACAAAACAACTTCAAATTCTGGTTCAGATTTGGTCAGGAGTCCAAAATAGTTCTCTAAGCTATGATTTCTTTCTGGAGGCTTCAGCAAATAATCCATAGTCGATGCTTCCTTTTCTGGCATCAGAGGTTGCCATGAGACTTGTCTCCAGTCTTCTCATTTTGAATGGACCATTAGCCAGCCAATTCTTGCCTGGATTGATTCCTTTTTCTTTTTCATTTGAAGTAGGTCACTAGGATTCCACCGGGCCCACAGAGATAGCCTGTAGCACATTTCCTACTTTACAGCCAGCCTATTAGTTTAATTTAACCTGCAATGTTAAATTGCATGGCACCATGACACTTAAACATTTACAGGAACAAGGGACTGGGTCATGAGCATACATGAAGGACTGAACTTAGTACCAATCATACTGTCATGACTGTGGTCCTATAAACATCCTCTCCCACCTGTTGTATACTCTCTGACCTACCTTGGTGGCTTCCTTTAACTCATGCTCAGTTAAAACAATAGACACAGGAGGTGAAAAATTGCTTTCACATGTATGCACTTCCCTGAACATGTCCATCTTCTCTTTTGTCCCTGCTAAAATGAAAGGAATGTTCTATTGAATTTTTCAGCACTAGACTCTATCTCTTTAGTAACAGACAGATGGTGTCTAGGTAGGTAAAACAAAATCCCTTTTCTAACTACCTTTTTCTTCTCTTATGTCTTCTCCTAGCCTTATCACAGAATCATTTTCAGCACTTGATCCATCAAATAGGAAAACCACCCTGATGCCTTCCACCACTGCTCTCAGCTTCCAGTCTATGTTACTGCATGTTTCCTCTCAGCTATCACCTTCCTAGTCAAAGTCACCTACATGTGTGTGTATACCACAGCTATGACTTGTGACCCATCCTCTCTTCTCATCTATCCTCTACTTAATGCTCTGTTCTATTACTGGAACAAACTTGCAGAAATGAAGTGGACCCGTGCCTCCTCTTGTTTTCCTTTATACCTTGTGAATAGCTGTTTGGTTATGTTAGAATAAAGCCTAAAAATTAAACAACGAAGTGGAAACTCCCTTCTACCTTGTTTTATCTGCTCTCAGGGCAGCCTGCCCTACCTATTTCTCACACTGTACCCCAGCAGTCATGAACTTGCCACGTGTGTTCTGTGCTTTTGGCTCCAGAGCTTACCTCCCACCTATCCTCTTCTCCCTCTATTCCCAGATCCCTCCCTCGGTAAGCTATATGAACCTTCCTTACTTGTGCCCCTGGCTGAGAACAGCATACCTTTGACATACCAGTTTATTTCTTTCAGAAGTTTGTCTTATGTGTACATGTGTAAGACTAATTGATTAAATTATCACTATAGTTATGCTAGAGAGAAGTAGGCAAGAATAGGAGAACCTCTTACCTAATTGAATTAAATAGGCTAATTCCTCTTTTCTGTCTTGCTCAGACGTAACTGTGAATATGATGGAGAACAATGAAGAAATGACCCTTTACCATTTCTTCATTATAAGAGTGTATTGGTATCAGTTAGATCCTGTCAATCCTATGTGTCTACACCGTGTGGGGTTGCTGATTTTGCTTGTTCTTGTCATTTATCAGCTGGCTGGTCACAGATGACAGATGAAGTGGTTTCTAATAGTTTTGTGTGTCTTCATGAGTTGTGATGACTCTTGGTTTCTTGAGACTTTAGTAATGTGCCTTTCTGTTTCTTATGTTTCAGACTATTCGGACTATGAAGACAGTTCCCTTGACTTTTTGGAAAGGTGTTCTTCTCCACTAACTAGATCTTCTGGGAGTTCTCTGGCTCCACGAAGCACATTTACGGAGAAAACTACAACCTATCAGTACCCAAGGGCAATTCTGTCTGTTGATCTTAGTGGTGAAAGTATGTGCGACTGTGTAATAGTTAAAATAAGATCTGAGATTCCTCAGTTTGAAGCTGAGAATAAGTATATGTCTTAGGTTGCTGTTCAAGGAGGCCACATGCTTGACACTAATTACATAAGCTAATAGGAAAATCCCAACATTAGATTTAAGCACACATTTTTCACTACCAACTAATAATATTTTATTATTATCCACATCTTATAGGCCAATAGGCAAACTCCCTTTAAAGTTAAAACAGTAAAAGTCTGTCTTAAAGATAGTCCCCTTCTACCAAGTGTGTGTCTCAGTCTTCAAATTATTATTTGAATTCCTGTCACGTATACATCTGTAGCCAAAGTTTTGGGCCCATATTCAGTGATTTAAACATAATCAAGAATTGGGCACCCTTATATCAATACAGACAAGGGGTCTGCTGAAAAGAGCTTTGGGTGCTGCAGCCTGTCATATTCTTGTGTAAGTTTAGTGCTGCCAGTGGGGGTTGTTGACCATTGTTTCTTCCTTCTAGTACTATACAACATAGGAAAATCCCTCTTTGCTTTAGACACTGCTATCAATGACTTGAAAATAGAATTCCAACACACTATGGTATAGAGTCAGGAAATGTGGAAGGAAAGAGGAGTCTTGGTCTTTGGCAAAGTCTAGGATTCTTTTCAGTAGGCTCACTTTCTACCTACCTTTCTGAGTACACTAGATTCTATAGGTGCCAGGTTATATTTTCTTTGTCCTGTTACTACCTAATTTTCTCTAGGTATAACTTGTCTGCTAAGGGCAAAGTAAATTGTTTCTCTGCCCTTTGGCTAAGACCAAGTATAGGGGCAAAGAAAATTTTCTTCACTTTACTGTTAAAAATATGCAACACGTGATTTTTGACATCTTAATTCTCAAAAGTTTGAGATAGGGGAGAGGATTAACTGTACCTTCTCTTTACCAGCAGGTACAGTTTTGTGGTTTGTTTGTTTTGTTTTGTTTTTCCTGTTTGGTCCAGTGATTTGTAATCCTTGCTTTGGTGCCTTTAAAATATTAGTCTTGAAACCAACCACAGAGCAAAGAGATGGATAACATTTATGGGCACATTCTGTCAAGATAGAGCAGTAGCTTAGTGGCTCTGAGAAACTTATATTTTGGCTATCTCTAGAGCCATCAGGACCTGCAGATGGCTTTTGTTTGAAGCTACTATAGGCAAGGAATGGAGCTGGAGTGATAACACCTGAGAGAGAGGATACTCACAGGCCTTCACCCTATTGCTCTTTGTCTACCGTCCCATGCTTGGAAAATGAAGGAGGCAGAGGTTCTCAAACATAAGCATACATCACAGCCACCTGGAGAACTTGGTAAACATATTCCTAGAGCCTTGCCTTCCGAGTTTCTACTGACAGATTTCCAGGTGATGCCAGGTGATCTGGAAGCTCTCTTTTAAGAACACTGTTCTAGGAAATAGCAGTGACAGCTGAGGAGCAGCAGTTTAAAGGAAGCAGATATTATAATGCTGCTCAGAGTCGTTATCCCATGGCTTCCCCTGTGTTAGTATAAGAGGAACATTGATTTGTGTATCTTACACAACTTCCAACCCAGTGATCCAATTGTTTGTCTGACAAATTGAGCCAAACTTATGTTTTATACTTGTGAGTCAGTTATTTAAACAAAAATTTCTGGTTGATTTACTAAACTATGTATGCCAGTACCATGAAACCTGATATTTGGACCATGTATGTTTATGCTAATTGCATGCTGCTTCCTTTTAGTTTAAACTTGTTCTTACATTATTATTGCCATTCATTTATTATCTTGCTGTGTAGCCCAGGTCAACCTCAAACAATTGATCATCCATCATTAGCCACCAAGTGCTGGGGTTAGAGTTATGAACTGAACTAATTGCCTTTATCACTACGTGGTTGCACAATTCAACCATGTTATATGTTGTGTGTAAATGCCTAGTGTAATGCATGGTATATGTAGTGAAATGGTGGTTGATTAAAAGGGTATTACTGTATAGTACAAATAATAAAACTCATTCTTTCACAACCAAAAGGACTAATATTTGTGAACATTCATTTAAATGTTTGCAAACTGTATAGAAGCTAGTAAGTTTTATTGTCAGCCTTAGTCCTGACCCATTTGGAGAAGGGGGGGGGGTGGCTACTCAGTATTACTTTCAGCGGTGTATGTGAACTACAAAAAAATTTAAATGTTATTGTTTGTTTTTTATTTTGTTTTGTTGTAGAGACAGGCACTCAGTTTGCATGTGTTTGCTCTGCTGAAGTGCTTATACTTACTTCTTAAGGCCTCTTTCTGATTAAATGACATAGTTGAAATGGTATGCCTTTTTATGTGTTCCAGACTTGTCAGATGTGGAATTCCTGGATGACTCTTCCACAGAGAGCCTGCTTCTGAGTGGGGATGAGTACAACCAAGACTTTGATTCAACTAATTTTGAGGAGTCTCAGGATGAAGATGATGCTCTTAATGAGATTGTACGGTGTATCTGTGAGCTGGATGAAGAGAATGGCTTCATGATCCAGGTACTTGTTCAGCCCCTGCCCTGAAGTTCTGGATCACTGTGGGTGTTGAACAGGTGGACCAGAGAGCTTTGCCTTTTCATTAGCCGTCCTTTAAAAGATAGTGTCTAGCACATTGCCATGCTTTCAATACTAGCAGTACTGGTTAGGAAATCTCTGCCTTGAATCAAGTAGACACTTGGCTTGTAAGTATCACTGTTCACTTTAGGTTATCTACTAACAGAGTGAGGCCTTCATACTGAAATGCCTAAAGACCCTGAAGGTGGGTCTTCCTTCACAGGGTAGAGTTGGTCACAGCATGGATTTTACTGACACTTAATAATTAGCAATATACATTTACCCTTGGGGAGTGGAAATCGAACCCAAATGTCCAGAATTCCCAAAAGAAGAAAGAGAACTTAGTTGCAATGGTTAGTAACCTCTGCTTATAAGAAGGGTATCTCCAAGAAATCAAGGAAGCATGGCTTGCAGTTGTGCTGATATGTAGAAAAATTGGGAGATATTGGTTACAAGATTGAAAAAGTAATCACCTCTTTTCTTTGTCAGTGGTTCTCAAATAAAGGTGCTGTGAATTTAGAGCTTTACCACATGACTATTTATCTAAGTGTCCTTGCACAGACATTTTACAGATTTGTCTCAGTAAGTGTTTTTTACAACTTATTAAAGCATATTTTAATAGATGTGATATAAAGAAGTTCTTGAAATAGTTGAGTATTTCAATGATAAAATTCATCTTAAATCTGACTTTTTTCTTGTAGCACATAGGACTTGAATTGGCAGGCAGGATAGAAGGCCAGCTAGTTAAAAGGTGACGATGTGAGTCCTTGCCTTGCCTCTCCTGGTCTGTGGGTGCCGATTCTGCCAGCACTATGGTCTCTTGTGTTCTCTGCAGTGTGAAGAGTGCCTATGCTGGCAGCACAGTGCGTGCATGGGGCTGCTGGAGGACAGCATTCCGGAGCAGTACATCTGCTACATCTGTCGGGACCCTCCGGGTGAGGCCCTCCGCCCCGTGTGGGTTGTGTGACGCGGACTCCAGTGTATGGCCACTGTGTAGAGCACCTGCACTTCTTGGTTAGCTAGACTCCTCTACCATAACGTGGGTTGAAGATACTTTTTGCCTGTTACAGCATGACTTTCATAGTAATTACCTGCACAAGCACATTCGTGTAGACATACTGACATACTGACTACCTTACCAAAAGGGAGATCATGGCTGTCTCCTGAACTAAGCTTTTGCCTACTCCTGTGTATTGATTTCTAGCTAGGATTTGAATAGACCAATATTCATTGCCTGCTAAACATCTAATTAGTTTTGAAAAGTTTACCCAGTTTATTGCAGATTAAGTGGGATTCCACAGCCTTACTTTTATCTTTTATTTCCCTGATGATGTAGCTAGATGTGGGAAGTCATGTGTTTGTGCCTGAAGAGGTACTACTAAGTGGTATGCTGAGCTTTTTTGACTCCCAATCCATTGTACTCGTTTTGTCATGCCTACTTCTATGCTAAGTAACACATTCTGTATGTTGAATATATTTTCAGCTATCAAAGCAGAGAATAACTACTTATTAGGCAGATGAACTGGTCCAATGCTCACTGAAAGGATAAATGAAAAAAGTTTAAGAAGTAAGAGAGGGGGCTGGTGAGATCAATTAGCAAGTTAACAACACTGGCTACTCTTCCAGAGGTCCTTAGTTCAGTCCCAGCAACCACATGGTAGCTCATGACCATCTGTAAAGGGTCCTGATGCCATCTTCTGGCATCTAAGTGTACATGCAAACAGAGCACTCATATATTTAAAGATAAATAAATACAAATTAATTAATTATAAACAAGAGAGGGATAGGGAAATGGTTTAGTCCATAAAGCAGGTGGACCAGTGTTGTAATCTCTAGTATCATGTAAAGAGCTGGGCATGCCTATAATCCCAGCAGTGTAGAAGTAGAGACAAGGTATCCCTGGTCTTTGCTGACCCATCAGTCTAGCCAAATCAGTGAGTTCCATAAAAGATCCTGTCTCAAAAGATGAAGTAAAAAGTGGTAAAGAAATATAATGTCTGGCCTCATATGTGTAAACAAAGAGCCAAGAGAATTATTCAGAGTTATGTGAATATGAATGCTTTTTTATTGTTTCTGCTTATATTATAGACATTTGCTATTTATTGTATGTTTCAGTAACAAATATAGACTTTCATTTTTCATTCTATTGCATTTATTGGATACCTTCTATGTATAAAAACTGTGGAAAGATCTGATTGCAATTATTCATCCACCTTGTAGTTAAACAGGCACAGGAGCATCTAACTGTAAGAGGATCCAGTATGTATTAGCGTAAAGCTCTAGGATATTGTAGGATTTTGTGAGATCATTGTCATGAAGGCAGGATCCCTACTTGCTCAGCTATAGCTTGTTTTATCTGGATATGAGCAAAAAAAATGAAAGCAAGCCGTGTGGTTTCTGCCAGCCATCTTAGAGGAAAGGTGGCTGGTAGATAACAATTGAAAATAGTGTATCAGGGTTTCCTTGGCAGGAGTTACCTGCCACTGATCCTCAGTGACATTCTTTTTCTTCATGTTCAAAGCGGAACTGTTGAGAGGCTCTTGTCATCATACCCTTCCTCAGAATACTATCTACTGCAGTTTGGAGTCTAATCTTACTGGCAGAGCTTGTCTTAATTCACTGAGGAGCATTACTGGGAAGGAGGATCTGTATAAGTAGAATCCTTTATTACTTCATGTCAACTTCATCTGCAGGTCAGAGATGGAATGCAAAATATCGTTATGATAAGGAATGGTTGAATAATGGAAGAATGTATGGGTTATCTTTTGTAAAAGAAAATTATTCTCATCTCAATGCCAAAAAAATAGTTTCCACACACCATCTTCTTGCTGATGTCTATGGTATAACTGAAGTACTGCATGGATTGCAGCTCAAGATTGGAATACTAAAGTAAGTGAACTGAACCACACATTGCCTTGCACATTTTTAAAAAATATTTTTAATGTATATCAGTATTTTGAGTGTGTTTTTGTATGTGTACCACATGGGCATGGTGCCTACAGGGGCAAGAAGAGGGTTAATTCTCTGTGGAGTTAATCACAGTTAGAAACTACCGTGTCTGTGTTGAAACTGAATCCAGATGTTCTGCAAGAGCAGCAAGTGCTCTTAACCAGTGAGCCCTCTACAGTCCCATTCTTACAAATTTGAATGCAAATCTAAGAAATAAAAGCATAATATCAGTTAACCACAAATGTAAAAATGCAGGTAAGCTTTTACAATTATTTTATTTAGGGAGAAGTTTAGAAATAAAACTGTCTTTCTCCACAGATTATATGATTGTTTATCAGGTAGTGTTTTGGAGGTCCACAGTAGCACTTCAGAAGACAGATTTTTAAAAAAAAAAATCTACAGTAAGAAAAATGTTGGACAGTGGTAGCACACACCTTTAATCTCAGCACTTGGGAGGCAGAGGCAGGTGGATCTCTGAATTAGAAACCAACCTGATCTACACAGTGAATTCTAGGACAGCCAAATTCTGTTTCAGGGGTGAGGGTAGTAAGAAATGAATAATCTGTTGGGTGGTGACAAGCTCTTTCTACCTGGTTCACATTCTATTATTTCAAAAAAATTTAGAGCTCATGTTTTGTGCACAGAGCTGATATGGTGAGTCTATTTTCAATCTCTGACAATAGTGTGAGACGAATTTGTTCTGTGAGGATGTATTCTTTAACTACCGTAAGATGGACTCAGAAAACACGAGGAGGCAGCAGATTTGGGATCACCTTTGCTGCTGTGCATCCTAACATTTTATCCTCTCAGGCAGTTCTTCATTAAGGAAAGCCTAGATCCTTCTAAGTAACACATCTGGATAGTTTTGAGACCTTGCGCTCATTTTCTTCTAATGTCAGACCATAGTTGTTTAAAGAATAAAGGCAAGAGTCTTTTATTTTATATAATGTGAATGTCTGGCTCATTCTTCCCAATATTTGTCCCATCTGCATTCTGAGGCCTCACATCCTTTCCTGTGAGTACTGAGTTTGGTGTGTCTTTAATTTGCTCTTCTGCTTATTCTCTTGTCTTAGCCAGATAGCTTTATTTCGTGGGAAAAGTTTCTGTATCTTTTCATTTCTGTGGCTCCATTCTTCTTTTGCTTCATTCTTCACACTTAATAGCAGTGTTTATATTAATGAAGCAGAACATAGCTTCTTTCATGCTGTAATAACTTTTTCTGCCCCTGACCAAAGGTGTTGAATAACAGGAATTTTATTGACATAACCTCCTCCTTAGTCTCCTTAGTATGTTGACCAACCATTCCAGCTATATCAAAGCATAATTTCTATAATTATATATATATATAATTATATATAAATATATATATATATATATATAATTTCTTGGACATCCAGTTTTTTTAGTTTCCCCAGAAGATGCCTTTCTATCATTGCCTGATGGCTAGATTTGAACCTGCTTTTCTTGGTACACTGCATGTGTACTAAAACGATCATTATTTCTAGGTAGACTTTAAATCTTAAAGTCTTCCTGAATTGAGATTCAGCTGTGTGCCACCAGGCTCAGCTATAGGCATAGGTTTTTAGAGGGTTATGCCACCTGTACTCAAATGGCATGGCAGGATTCATTCCACGAGACTGTGGAGCCAAAGAACTAGGTTTCTTTCTAGTATGCCTTCTACTATTGAGAATTTTAATATTTACTATTGACTATTTTCTAGATAATAAACTGCTAGAATTTTAAAATACAAAAGGTTACAAAATTTTAAATAGTTATTACTAAAAGAAAGCTAATCTGAATCTCATTTAGAAATTAATTTGCAGCCATCATTGAGCCTGTAGGACAATGGTTTTCAACCTTTGGGTTGTAACCCTTAGGAGGTCTAACCAACCTTTCACGAAAGACAACCAGAAAACACAGATATTCACATTATAATTCATAACAGTAGCAAAGTTAGTTATGAAGTAGTTTATGGTTTGGGTCAGCACACATGAAGAGCTGTATTGAAGGGTCACAGCATTAGCAAAGTTGGGAAACACTACCTAGGAGGAGTCATACTTCTGAGTGACCTTGCACGTCATTCTGCTTTGCTTATTGCAGGATGTATTTACTACAAACTTCACTATACATGATCTGATTCCTATTTAAAATGGAACACCCTAAGTGATCATAGACCATACTGCAGTATAAATAATGGAACTTCTTTGGAGGCCAATTGTACAGTAGCTAAAATAAAAATATATCCTACTCTACAGTTCCTTATCTGGGAATTGATCTGTAGTATTCTATGTGCACTGATGCACATCTATTGGTAGAGATCTGATGGGGTATACTGGACAAGCAATCAATACCATTTAACCATTAAAGTCTAAATAAAGATACAAAGAACTCAAGAAGTTAGACTCCAGAGAACCAAATAACCCTATTTAAAAAAAAATGGGATATAGAGCTAAACAAAGAATTCTCAGCTGAGGAATATCAAATGGCTGAGAAGCATCTAAAGAAATGTTCAGCATCCTTATTCATTAGGGAAATGCAAATCAAAACAACCCTGAAATTCCACCTCACACCAGTCAGAATAGCTAAGATAAAAAACTCAGTTGACAGCAGATGCTGGCGAGGATGTGGAGAAAGAGGAACACTCCTCCATTGGGTCTGGAAATCAGTCTGGAGGTTCTTCAGAAAAATTGGACATTCCAGTATCTGAGGACCCAGATATACCTCTCCTGGGCATATAGCCAAATGATGCTCCAACATACAACAAAGACACATGCTCTACTATGTTCATAGCAGCCTTATTTATAATAGCCAGAAGCTGGAAAGAACCCAGATGTCCTTCAACAGAGAAATGGATTCAAAAAATGTGGTACATCTACACAATGGAGTATTACTCAGCTATCAAAAACAATGACCATGAAATTCATAGGCAAATGGATAGAACTAGAAAATATCCTAGGTGAGGTAACCCAATCATAGAAAAACATACATGCTATGTAGTCATTGATAAGTGGACATTAGCCCAAAAGCTGAATTACCCAAGATTCAACCCACAGACCACATGAAGCTCAAGAAGGATGACCAAAATGCGGATGCTTCCACTCCTTCTTAAAAGGGGCAACAAAAATATTCACAGGGGATATGGAGGCAAAGTGTAGAGCAGAGACTGAGGGAATGGCCATTCAGAGCCTGCCCTACATGTGGCCCATATATATACAGCCACCAAAACTAGATAAGATTGATGAAGCTAAGTGCATGCTGACAGGAACTGGATTTAGATCTCTCCTGAGGGATACAACCAGAGCATGTCAAATACACGGGCGAACACTAGCAGCAAACCACTAAACTGAGAATGGGACCCCCTTTAGGGGAATTAGAGAAAGTATCGAAAGAGCTGAAGGGGCTCGCAACCCCATAAGAACAGCAATGCCAACCAACCAGAGCTTTCAGGGACTAAACCACTACCCTAAGACTATAGATGGACTGACCCATGGCTCCAACTGCATATGTAGCAGAGAATAGCCTTGTTGGGTACCAGTGGAAGGGGAAGCCCTTGGTCTTACCAAGGTTGGACCCCTAGTGCAGGAGAATGGAGGGGGCGGGTGCGGGATGTGGGGAACACTCCTATGGGGGAAGGGGAGGGGATAGGGGCCTTATGAACAGGAAACCGGGAAAGGGAATAACATTTGAAATGTAAATAAAGAAGTATATCCAATAAATAAAAAGTCTAAATAAAGAAAATCAGTGTGCACTGGTGTGGCAAGATGCACACCTTGTGCTGTTTAGGAAAAAGGAAAAGTATGGTTGGGCCTACTTGTATCAAAAGAAAAATATACCCCTCTAATTATACACTTAATTGTTGTTATTGTATGTGTATGTGTGAGTACCCACTTGTATGTGTATATACCAAGTGTGTACCAGAAGAGGGCACTGAGTCAGTCCTCTGAAACTGGAGTTACAGGCAGTTGTGAGCCACCTGATACAGTGCTGAAAACTAAACCAGCTGGGTCTTCTGCAAGAACAGAAAATGCTCTTAGCTGCTGAGCCATCTGTCCAGCCCCATATTTTCCTATTTTTAATAATTTTATATGTATAAAAAATCCATAATATCATATGGCATTTATAATTGCTACAGTGAAATATACTTGTGTCTTATGTGTTTAGTTGTAATTTTTTTCTCATGAATAGGAATGGCTTTTTAATTGATTAAATGTTATAGAAAATGTTCATATAAAGTTTATGTAACATACAGTGACAATGAACATTCTATAAAGAAATGTATATATCAAACAGTGTCACTAATAACAGAATTAAGTTCACTGTTGATTTTCTCAGTATTGTATCATTAAAACTGAGAAGACTTTGGATTTTGGATAAAATGCTAAGGAGTCAACTTAAAGGACAACTTCATCTTTGATCCTGATCCTTTTTTCACATGGTTACCAAATTTACTACAGTTTTTAGCTTGTTGCCGTTCTTTTCATGAAGTGCTTATTCCTCCATTTTTGTTTTAAGGAATAAACATCATCCTGACCTTCGTCTCTGGGCATATTCTGGGAAGAGGAAAGAGCAAGATCAGGTAGTAGCTGGAGCTGAGAGAAAAGTAATACTTCAGGACACAGCTAACTCAGAAGGAAGGAAATATGTACAAAACCACAAAGAACCACCCCTGAAAATGGAAGAAACTTACATAACAAGTGAACACAGCTATCAAAAGCCACAGAGCTTTAGTCAGGACTGCCATTCTCTCACAGACCCTGGAAGCTCAGATGATGATGATGTTAGCAGTTTTGAAGAAGATGGGGAACTCCATGTGGCAGATAATAGCCATCTTCTGTACTCAGTGAAAGAGCGTGGAGTGTCAGAGAAGGTAATGGCTCCCATAAAGCAAGAGAAGAAGCTGGTGGAATTAAGCACACCTAGTCCTTGGGCTTTGCTAATATGTAAATACCTGCTTACAAATGTTTTTCCTTTCTCTACCACAAAACATTATCCATGTAAACATTGAGTTGTTATAATCAATTCAACTGCCACCCTAAAGTTTTCAGTTCCTAAGCATACTTACATATTTCTAGAAATTAATGAAACATAGTGTATATCAAAAGGAAAATGAATTTGTGTGGGACCGTTCAGGTATATGGAGTCATAATTTGTCTTCCTTTAATGTGTTTTGGACAGAGCATCACACTAAAGCCTGTGTCTGCATATCAATCCCACAGTTACATTGTGCAGTAACTGTGTAAACATGTCTCCTGTTTGTTGGGCTTGGCATTGAGATCGAAGGGGCCCTCAAGTTTTATTGCTTTGCCACAAGCAGTCCACTCTTAAATTAGTTGATTGCTATTGTGGCTTTTTAAATGTCAGGTAATCACCATCAGAAATTGAAATCGGAAAGCTTATATTTTGTAAAACTTGTGGTAAATTATTTTGACAAATTAATGTCCTATGAAATTAGTTGCCTTTGGCAAATCTAAATCCTTATTTTATAGTGTATGTTTTTAAAAATTTGCATTCTGAAGTTTTTCAGATATTCTTACCTTCTGTTATCTCATCAGTGTAACCACAACAGTAAAGGCCAGTTTGCCATTAACTGAACTTTTAAACCAGTCTTTGACAGTTAGCTTGATTTGTTTTTTCCCCAATAATTGCTTTGCCCTCACTCCATTTGTGTCACCAGTTAAAATTAATTGAGAAAGAAAATGGTCTACATCACTTAGTCATTTCAGTTATGCAATGGAATTCTCATTTACTTAGCACATTTTACTGGAAACTTATTCTGTGGGTCACACTCTAGAAGGCATGGAGGAGGGATATAGGGACATCTATTCTAGAAGAACACCAGATGGAATTTGATGGTGTGTAAGAACTTTCTCCAAACACTTTCTCAGAGTCACATTGCTCTTGCCTACCCAAGTAGGGTAATAGATTTTTCTGTATCATCATTCTGAAGTAGCATTTCATCCAGTTCTCTGTGTTTTGTTTTATTCTGTTTTGTTCTACGTTCCCCACTGGTCCTTTGGAGAAGAATCCAGCTTCAGGGAATAAAGTGTTTGTTTATAATGATAAAAAGGGCATGGAGGGCCCAGGAGACGCTCATCTTCAGTGGCAGCTCAATCTCCTCACACATATAGAAAATGTGCAGAATGAAGTCACCAGCAGGATGGACCTCATAGAAAAAGAAGTGGACGGTAATGTAGCCCAGACCTTAGGTGTAGTTACTGTCATGTGCAAATTGTCATTATGAAGAAGTTCTTTAAGTTGTAGGATGCAGAGTATAGGTATACTACCTGCCTGCTGAGTTCTGTCTCTTTACATTGTATTTAGCATATGCAGGGTATTGTAGACTTAGTATAGGATAACTGGATATTATCCTTAGTATAGTGATTTCTTATCTGTTTTGTTTTATTCTTAACATGGATATTTATTAAATACTGCCTATATGCCTGGTTCAATATGGAATATTTATGAAGTGTTTGCTAGTTTATTTGAAGAATATTTTCAATGAAGTCAGATATTCGTTTCCATTTTGGCTAATATTTGTTAAAAGAATTTATTTCTACAAGCTAAGCAAGTAAACCTTAAATTTGCATACAAATTTTCAAATAGTTTTCACTCACATTTTTGTAATTTTATCATCACCTAGAAACTAAAAAGTAGACAGAAAAAATACCACCCTATTATATTTGAGAAAATGGAATAAATTGAATTCCTGGATTCTCAGTCTCATATGGTTCTTTTGCTTTGACTGTTTTGTCCTGATCTCAAAGATCATAACCTACCTCCAGGATTAAGTCCTCTCTATAAATTTTACACTGAACTAGGTTGATATATACTGTATTTCTGCCTTTTTTTTCTCCCTTAAGAGAGGAAGTGGATACCTATTTTAGAAGCATCTTGCATTTGTTTTTAATTTGATTAAATAGTTAGTTTGCCTTGTGTAGATATTTGAAGAAATGAAAATGTACCTTTACAAGTACATATTTTAAATAGATTTTTAAAGGAAACAATGAAAATTGAGCATATAATCGATTAATTGAATTCTACATAGAATGCGAGTGTACTTGCATATATTAGAGAGAGAAGGGGAGATATTTTAATAAAATAGTAATCCTGGAAGGGACTCTCAGAAACTTCTCCCTTTTCCTTTGTCAATGAGGAACATGGCTCAATGGTAAAGCACTTACTTTGCAAGTATGGGAACCTAAGTCCAGATCCCTAGAAACCTGCAAATAAGAGCCAGGTGGATAGTATGCACTTGAACTCCCGCAGTGGTGAGATGGGATGTGCAGACATGTTCACTCTTGGCACTTTGCCCAGCTAGCTTAGCTACTTGGCCAATGAAATACCTGATCTCCAACGAACAGTAGGTGGTGTCTAAGAAACAACATCCAGTTTGTCTTCTGACTATCATATGAACATAGAATTATGCTCCTGCACACAAACATGTATACACGAACACAAGGAAAAGATGAAATAAAACTATATTTAAATTAGTAGAAAGTTATTGTTATGTTCTGTTTCAGAAAAAAGTGAAGGTGACATATTAATGAAATGTGTGGATGTGTGTATATGCATATTATGTACATATGTACATTGGGGAAAAGATGTTCTGAATGAAGTGTGTGTGTGTATGTGTGTATGTGTGTATGTGTGTGGGTTGTGTGGAATGGGGCTGGGCATGTAGTTCAGTATTTCAGGGGGCTTGTGAGTGTCTGAGATAGCAGATGAAGGTGTCCCAGAAGGATTAGAACTGTGCGGGTGGGATGACTAAGTGCACTGGCCTTCTGTAAAGAAGGAAGTGAACTCTTTGTTTCAGTCACCATTTGATCCTTATAATTGATTATCCTCTGGCTGTTGTCAATGCCATTTAAAAATTTTCCCCCTTCCTTCTAGTTCTGGAGAGCTGGCTTGATTTTACAGGGGAATTGGAGCCACCAGATCCCCTTGCAAGACTACCCCAACTTAAGCGCCACATAAAACAACTCTTACTTGACATGGGCAAAGTACAACAAATTGCAACTCTTTGCTCTGTATAACAACGGTAAACATTTGGTGACAAGGATGTGTTTTTCTTCAGTTGAGTCACTTTTATTGCTAAGTGGATAGTCAAAAAGCTTAATGTTTGGTCATTTACTGATTTGTGACTTCAATAGTATGGCATCTTGGAAATAAAATGAAGAACAATTTAATCAAGGAAGCTAACATTAAAAATGAGTGAACAAGCTGCAAATGATAATGTCATCTATGCCAAGAATCAATGAGTATAATTCAAGCTGCACTAAAGGAATGGAATTGGCAGGATTCTTATAGTTGCTTTCATGAAGCTCAAGATACCTATAGAAAGAATCGTGATGTATTTATAGAGGGTTTTTTAAGAGATAGCCGTGTTTCTAAACCAGCATCTGGCCAAAACCACACTGTAAGGAAATTCAAGTTCTGGAGAGTTCTACAAGTTTTCTCTAAGAATTGCCTTCTAGCAGTTGGATCCAGCTGCAAAGAAACTTAGGTTATTTAAACTTCTGTAGGATCATGAGTTATTTCTTGGTGATGAATGTATTTTAATCAGAAAACTGACAATGAAAGTCTCACTTTGAGGAAAATAATTGTGGAATTCTAACTTCATTATGAATGTATTTTAAGAAACCCACCAAATAATTGGAATTTATTGTGGGCATTGTGTTCTTTAAAAGTAAAGTGGCTTGCAGAAGGGCCCAATGTGCCAAATGTTGATACTGCTGGAGAGAGGATTTGAATATTGCAGGAATCCTTCCAGCTGCTATATGCAATGCCACTAACCCATACAAACCTGTACACCACATGCTGTGTGTGCTCTGTATAGGTGAGTCGTGGTATCCAGACTTCAGCCTACATTGATCCTGGATACACTTGGTGTTTGCCTTTTGAAAAAAACTATAAACCTCAGCTGGGATGAGGAGTGACAAAAATATCAAAATATCTGTGGCTGTGGATTTTTTTTTTTAACTGCTAGTAGTGGAATACTGGAAAAGCTTCATTTCTGAAGACAAATTTTATTTTAAAATATAAATATACACTCACAAATTTTAGCTTTGTTCACAAATGGACAGATTTATGAAACCAAAGGCAACTAAGTTGCTTACTCAGCTCTTGCTGGATTTTTGAGCCTAGGTCCTACTGTCTGCCAGTCCTGGTGCGAGTTGTGTGCACACCACAGTGCTACATGTGCAGGTATGCATAAGTGAGTATGCTTGATTAAATAGTCGACATACATATGTACATAATCAACATATTTATATCACACATATCTAGTTTTATTACTATAGATTATACAAATTGGTGGTTAACATAAAATGTTACCTTTTAACAGACTGTTTTTAAAAACTAAAAGTGTATGTACAGGTTTTGAAATTTTTTTAAAAGGGGGAAGAAAAGACTGTTAAGAGGAGGCTATTTGATGATATTACACTTGAATATTTTTTGCCTCATTCTGTTTATCAGTTCTAGCAATCTGTATAAACGCACTTGGAACTGATCGACAGTGAACTTGAATTTCTCTTTGATAAGAATACATGCCACTGTACATTCAGATATTATTTAAATTTGCAAAACACACTGTTCTATATGTAAGGTACTGTATGTAAAACTCTATTAAAACTCTTTCACATACCCTAAAATTTCAGCTTGCCTTTTTGCGGCCTTAAGTTTTGATGTTAGGATTAAAAGAATGTGTAAAACATTGAAAAATTTTTATTGCCTTTTGAGATTTTTCAACTGACAAATGTGCCAAAGATCATCAAACATAAAATGTAGTCCTCTGTATTTACTTGTGATAGCTAAACTTTGTCAAAGAGCCTACTGATGAATGCTTTAGCAGAAGTCATTGTGGGGCAGTTGCTTAAATTTGCATATTAAAGTAAAAATTAGTGCCTCAAACCCATGTGTGGAGTAAATGTACTAATGTTTGTGTTTCGAGATTGATGCTGTATTGTTGATTTGTTTTTTTTTTTTTTAAGATGGCTGTAAAATTGTTCATCATGACTGAACCCTATACATTGAATTTGCTTCTTTTCAGAAATGTAGCCAATAACGTTCTTAGTCTGTAAAGAGTGGTGTTGCCTTGGTTCTTGTCAAGAACTCTGCATTCGGTGAAACTCAGCTTCTGAGTTCTGGAGACCTTGGATAAAATAATGCACAGTGTTGTAGTACAGAGTAAGTGCTCCCACACAGTCTGAAATGTTCCACATTTGGAGTACCCACTGGACTCTGTGAGTGGAAAGGTCCACACCTTACTTCATGTAGGAGGATCACTGTCAAAATACAGGCTCACTAAAAATGTAGTATACAACATATTCAAGATATGTGTTTAAATTGTATACAAAACAGTAGTTAAGTTCATGTTTAGACTTAAAGTTTCATGCCAAGAACATGTCATGTTAAATACAAAGACTCCAGCATCCAAGAAAGCACCAAATCCAAAATATTTTCTTCCCAAGCATTTCTGATAATGAACACTAAATTTCAGTCTTAAAATTCAATCACTTTGTTAGCAGTTAGGAAATTGAGTACTTCATTGATGTTAAATGTCCCACTCTGCTTATTTGTCAATGAATGAGAAATCTAATTCTTAAATTTAGATCTTTAAAGAATTTATCAGTTTATGTGCACATACCCAGTTACTCTAGAACCAACCGACAATTGGTTAAGGTCCATTATAAGGTAGAGGGCTTAACTTTTCTTTGAGAGAATGAATTATCTTTGGAGAAGCAAATACATCAGGTAAGATTTGTTTTTCCTTTTAGTTTCACCTAAAATTGTTGTATTGAAATCTAAGCAATGAACTGGGAGAATATTTTCTCCAAAGATAATATTTCATTTGCCAGATGGACAAGAGTATGAGCCTCAGTGGAGGGATTCCTCCTCATAATTTCTGGCAAATATACTTTGTACTTCTTTGTGGTTGTCTATGGTTCCACTGACTGTTGAAGTAATGTATTTTCTCCTTAAAGGAACTTGTTATTCTTAGAATTTCAGGTAAATCACCTGTTCCTAAGTTGTTTCAATTCAATGTTCATACTAAAATGTGTATACTTTACATGTTAAAACTGAAGCATACTACTTCCTCCCCAATAAACTGAATCTGCTGCCACTGTCACTGTCTTGGTTAATAGCATCTTATCAGTATATGTGTAACATACAGAGTCAGCACTTAGTAGTCACTTCATCACTACTTAAATGTTTTCTCAAAAACAATGACGTCTTCCTCAGTCCTGTTGGGAGCCCATTGTAAGTCATGGAGGTAATGACTCAGTTTTGCTTACCTTTTTCATTCTAGCTTTGTTTTTACTCCGAGTCTTCAGATTGTCACTGCCAGACTAGAGAATTACACGTAATTAGTATCTGCTTCATGCTAGGCATCGTAATGCTTCTGATGGTATATGAATTAATTCTTCCAGAGGCCAGGTAAGAAAGATCGTTGACTAAATGAGTTTGGTGAGGTGTATGCATGCATTCAGACATATCCTGGATAAGAAGTGACTACCCATGGCCTGTGCAGCATTTGTTCCTTGGCTATCCTTGTCATTTCAGTTTTCTACTGTGAAACCCGAAGGGAATAATTTGTAGTTTGTTGTTGTCTGTGTGATATGGAACATGTCCAAGCTGACCTAGTTTGTTCTCACATTCATGGAAACAGCCTGACTGTTAGGACTGTGCTTATTTCTATCTCTGGCTTTCATTCCACTTCTCTGTATGAAAGATCCTCACTTGTTTATGTCTCTGTAAATCCAGACACTTTGTCTTGAGTACCTCTTCCTAAACAAGAAACAAAGACTGCTGTATAGCATCAAACTAGAGAGGAATTCAGTTACTGAGTAATAACTTGCTATACTGAAACAGGCCCAGATTTTATAATCTCAGATTTCCTGGTAACTTACAAGCAGTATGAGTACTCTGAGCTTTGGTTTACTTGTCTTTAAATGATGACATACCTAAGTTGGAACTTTGCTTTGAGAGATAAATTATCAAGAAGCACATGACAAGAATTGGAAATCACCCGTCACTGAGTGTCAATCTATGTGCAGTTTTTTAAATTAACAAGGTTAGAGTTGATAAAGGATAAGATCATGCTCTATGGGCTAATGGAGACAGTAACATTTTCTAATGAGAGCCCAACCACAGAGACCAAAGAAAGGGAAAGAAGGTGGTGGAACAGAAAGAACAGATGTATATTCATTGAAACAGTGTTCTCTTAAATTTGATTAGAACATTCTGAAAATTTTAAGACATTGAAATTTTTAGTGTCTGTTCTCTTTACTGTAGAGCCCAAGAAAAGACTTCTGGGTGTTCTTAGTTTATTGGAAACAAATTCTAGCAAGTCAGTAGCAGGAGGGAAGTGAGGGGATGGAAGAGGGGAGAAGAAAGCAAATTAAGGACACTGCTCTGAGTAATGGGGCTTTGATTCTGCCCTTTTAAATCCTAAATGCAGTATGTAGTTTCCAAGTTGTAAATATTGACATTATATCTAATCACATAGAACATTTTTAAATGCATGTGGTTGAATTGGAAGCATCATGATGGTTTTGTTGTTTATCAACATTGTGTTTTAAAGGACATATGTAGAACTTTGAGGTAACATGACAACCTAGAAGCTGCCTACATGTGTCTCATGAAGAAGAATCAGAATAATGAAAAATGGATGCTGTCTATAGAGAACCATTGAAACACGTGTGATGATAGACAAGGTAAAAGTGTGTAGGAAAAGATTTCTTCTCATGCCGAGAAGAAATAAACTAAGTATCCAGCAGCACAACTTCCTGGTACAGAGAGGGGAAGCACAAGCTTCATAAAAATTGTAAGCCAGGTGGCAGTAATGAAATAGACACTCTATCCTACAGACAGTTTACAGCCCTTAGATCCAGTTGCAGATTTTGATAAGATGGTAAATTCTCCTGTAGTCAGATCAGCAGCCGAAAGTAATCATTCTATCATCCTGGGTGGCATTTTGAGAACTTGTTTAAAACTAAGCTGACTTGGGTATCTGAAAATGGGACAATAACTGCTTAGCCTCAATTTAACTTGTTATATCCTGTAGGTAAAGAACAGCCTTATGCGGCCTTTGTGGAGAGTGCTAGCAAGCTGAAAAACATAGGTGGCGGAAAGGTCTGCCCAGACAATGAACTGCACAGGAAAAGATAGCCCTGCATTTGATGGTGGAGAGCAATTAACCCTAGAGGTTGATAATCTTGAGTCTGTGATTATTAGAAATCAACCTCTGGAACCAACTACTTCCCTTCACTGTTGGAAGTCTTGAGAATTTTGAAGATCCAGAAGAATCATGTCTGGATGACCACCTAGTTTGAAGGTGTCCAACTGAAGCCTCTGCCTTCTGTAAAGATCTTGCACAGCACTTGTCATCCACATACACTTTGCAATGGGTTGATCAGAACTTAGAGATTTGTAAAGTGCAAATATAGTCCTGGGCCTATAGAAATCTCTAGTGCAGTAGCTCCCCTCATGCACAAATAAACGAAGCTACATAAGTGGGCATGGCTCTGGTAGACTTCAGATAGTTGTGAAGTGCAGACCAGACAACTTAAACTGGCCTTTCCTTGATCTGTGCATCAGACACAGTCTTAAATACTAGAGAACTTAGAAACCACTCTAATATTTCTTCTTTTTTTTCTTTTTGCCCTTTGACCCCACCCTTTACTTTTATCAGCAATTACCTTACTGTATTAAAAAGAAAAATTTTGTTTCTATTTTTATCCTCTTTCATAAATTCTCCTAATTTTGTTGGACATTTCCATTGTTGGCCAATCCCTTTTCCTTCTTTTGTTCTTTCCTCTGCCACTATCACTTTTTTATTATACATTTATTTTTTGAACTTCTCTTATTAAAAGAAGCCTTTCTGTGTTTTTTTTTCTTATTTTTAAGCAGTTTTTTAAACCAGCATTATTTCCCAGAGGGGGTGCACCATTCTTGGAGGTACTGCAATACCAGGTCCATGTGAGGAGTGGACGGAGCAAACTCCTATTCCAACCCCTAGTTCCAAAAACCCATTTAATATATTGTCCTTGGATAGAGGACATATCAGATATTAAACTGATAAGAACAGATACTTGATCTTAGCCAAAAGGCTGAGAAGTGATTTTTCTATATTTTTTATATGCCTCTTCTCATATTTATCTGATTTTTGGGCTTTGTTAATATTGGAAATTTTTATTTTATTCATTTTTCTTTTCTAATTGTAGTATTCATATTTTATTTTTTTCTAATACCTTGCTCATTTTTATTTTTCCTCCAAACATTCTCCATTTTTTCCTTATTTTATTTGACATTCTTCCCTTTATACATGCTTATTTTCAATGCTGTTCCTTTATTATTTCCACCTTTATCTAATTTTTCACCTTTATAGCACACCCTAAGTTTTGATATTTGATGATCATTTGTGATTCATGAATAGGCTTCATTCAATACTGAGCATATGGTTTGATATTGTTATTTCAATAGTTTGCTTCTCTTAGCATTGCTATAGCTTGAGCCCTCAAGAGGAGCTGCTCAAAAGAAGCCCTTCAAATAAAACTGAACAGATAGCCATAGCAGCAAATGCATAAAGCATAACATGCAAACATGAAAAATAGGGCAACCAAACTCCAAAAGATCATGATTTCTTCCACTCAAATACTGAATTAAGTATAATGCTTGGAAAATATTTCAAAAGCTGGCTTTTAAATGATTAATGGCCTCAAAAAATTATATAAATAAGATCTTTTGAATTTAGTACCTAAAAATCACCAATATAGAATGAAGAAGCACACTTGATGAGAATGTGTGTTTGCGTGTGTGTGTAGTATATAACATCAATATACTCAACCAGAGAATATCAGGAATGAAGACTCAAGAAAAGAGTACACTCACACATCAATAAGGAAAAGAAACAAGCATTGCCACAAGATCTAAGAACTTTAGGATATGATCAATGGACCAAACTCCAGAATCAATATGAGATAAAAGAATCGAGATTTTAAAAGCATATATTTGATGAAATCACATTTGAAAACTTACATATATAGAGTAATAAATGGGCCATCCAAATACAAGAAACATTTAAAGATTCAAGCCAACATGTCCAAAGGAAAACTTCTCTAAAATATTATAATCAAGATGAAAAAATACAACATAATATTTAAAGTCTTCTCATTGAAGACTACCTCTCATAGTAATTAAGGTAATAAGAGAGGAAAATGCTCAGTAGTCCTAACCAGCTGTGATGCCCATGAATCACAGTGACCAACACAGTAAGATATCCATCCCTAAACATACAATAATGGCACATCTTGACAGTAGCTGATAGCTGTATAATTGGACTTAAAGCTGTTCAACAGGAAAGAAATCATGCCTGCTACTTTAGCCAACTATGTGGCTAATGAGATCATACATCTTACTTAGTCACTTTCCTAAGCCTAACCATTCTTAATTCTTATCCTTTTACTGACAGATAAATGTAGCTCTTTCCTCTCATTAAAAAAATATTAAAAAACAAAACTTTTTTCAGCAGAGAGGCAATTAGAGAAAGGAACAGGTCAGAATGCAGAGAATAGCAGAATGTGGTGGCCAGCCATAGTTGGTATATCTACAATACAACCCTACACTTAAGGTTCAGGGAACATTGTAGAAGAGAACACAGAAAGATTATAATAGGCAGAGAACAGGAAGTATGCTGCAAGATTATCTTCTGTTTATAATGGGAAAGCTACACCTAAGAAATCTCAGCACTATGTTTGCCTAAATAAGACCAGAACACAGACAAAACCACTTGTTAAAACTCTAGACATAGCTCTTCTGCATGAACTGACAATAGCTGTGTTTATTTACACAACACCTGCATAGCATGAACAAGCAGGTTTAAAAAAAATCTAGAATGGATTGGGGAGAGGCTCCAAAGACCAAGGAACTATTAGCAGTTGATGACTATAGGGTGAGGAAGAATTACTTTTCTTCAGGAATTTAGGCACTGTTAGATTCCCAATGGATGGCCCCGTGGCCTCTGTTCATATGGGCTGCACTCATTGGATTTGATGGTTTTTTTTTTTTTTTAAGGACAAAATTGGGAGGAAAATGTGATAGGAGGTCATGGGAGTAGTTATAAGGGGAATTGAGGATTGGATATGATTAAGGTATATTGTGTACATTATGATATTTTCAGAGAATAATTTTAAAAATACATAGAACATAGAATAATAAAATACATTTACCATTAATAGTGCCCCAACTTCTGAATATAGAGGAAATAAAATCACCATTCCAAAGAAGCAACCAAAAGATCCAATTATCTGTTGTCCTCAAGAAATACATCTTGCCCTGTGGTGGAGAGAGTTAGATCCTCAGAAGTGCAGACACTTCTGAGAATTCAGAGAAGACTACTAACCCAAGAGGAAATTGCATAGTGCCATCTGTGCTACCTGGGCACAGGGACCTAGGAGCAATCATGGGCAGGACCCTTTGGGTTTCTGCCTGCACCAAAAGCTGAAAGCCAGTTGCCAGAAGTGCCTTCACACCTGAGAGCAGAGGTAAGACCAACTCTTCTGCCCCAAGTGAACTGTGTCGTAGACTCAAGACGCACAAAGGCAGAAGTCCTCAGGGACAGGGCATTTCCGGTTTCTGGCTGTGCTCGGAACTGAACTGAATCAAACTGATACCACAGCTCCCTGCCCCCAAATCCTGTGGGGGAGAGATCTGGACACCCAGACAAGCAGACGGTCCTGAGACCGCAGGACAGACTGCCATTTCTGCCCACCTCTGCCCCCATCCCTGGCCCAAGAGGAAACTGCATAATGCCTCTGGATACAGGAATATAGGAACAGTCAGTGGCAGGAACCTGCTGGTTCTGGCCTATGGCCAGAACTGAACTGAGCTGGTAACATGGCTCCCTCCACCCAAATCCCATGAGGGAGAGAGCTGGACCTTCAAAAGTGTGGACAATCCTGAAAATTCAGAGGAGACTACTCTCTGCCCACATTCCAGACCCAAGAGGAAATCACCTAGTGCCATCTGTGGCCCCTGGGCACAGAGACCTAGGAGCAGTCAGAAACAGGACCCTACGGGTTTCTGTCTGTGCTAAGAGCTGAAAGCCAGTCACGAGCACCTACACATCTGAGAGCAGAACTCTGTTCCCATACTGGCTGAAAGAAGACAGGTCTACAGAAGAAAACTTCCCTAACCTAAAGAAAGAGATGCCCATAAACATACAAGAAGCATACAGAACTGCAAATAGATTGTACCAGAAAAGGAATTCACCTGTCACATAATAGTCAAAACATCAAATGCACAAAACAAAGAAAGAATATTAAAAGAAATAAGGGGAAAAGGTCAAGTAACCTATAAAGGCAGATCTATCAGAATTACACCAGACTTCTCACCAGAGACTATGAAAGCCAGTAGATACCGTGCAGATGTCATACAGACCCTAAGAGAACACAAATGCCAGTCCAGGCTACTATATCCAGCAAAACTATCAATTACCATAGGTGGAGAAACTGAGATATTCCATGACAAAGCCAAATTTACACAATATCTTTCTACAAATCCAGTCCTACAAAGATAATGGATGGAAAACTTCAACACAAGGACAGAGATTACAAAAAGCAAAAAAGTAATCTCCTTGTGACAACACCAAAATAAGAGAGACACACAAAATTCCACCTCTAACAACAAAAATAGCAGGAAACAATAATCACTATCCCTTAATATCTCTCAACATCGACAGACTCAATTCTCCAATAAAGAGACATAGACTAACTAACAGACTGGATACATAAAGAGGAACCAGCATTTTGCTGCATACAGAAAACACACTTCAGAGACAAAGGCAAACACTACCTCAGAGTAAAAGGCTGGAAAACAACTTTGCAAGTAAATGGTCCAAAGAAACAAGCTGGAGTAGCAGCCATTCTAATATCAAATAAAATCGACTTTCAACCAAAAGTCCTTAAAAAAGATAAGGAAGGAAACTTCATACTCACCAAAGGAAAAATCCACCAAGATAAACTCTCAATCCTAAATATCTGTGCTCCAAATGCAAGAGCACCTACATTCATAAAAGAAACCTTACTAAAGCTCAAATCACACATTGCACCTCACATGATAATAGTAGGAGATTTCAACACCCCACTCTCATCAATGGACAGATAATGGAAACAGAATTAAACAGAGACATAGAGAAACTAACAGAACTTATGAACCAAATGGACTTAAAAGATATTTTTTAGAACATTTCATCATAAAAATAGGATATACCTTCTTCTTAGCACCTCATAGTACCTTCTCCAAAATTGACCATATAATCAGTTGCAAAACAAGCCTCAACAAATACAGGAAGATAGAAATAATCCCATGAATCCTTTCAGATCACTCAATGATAACTTGGTCAAGGAAGAAATAAATTAAAGACTTCTTAGAATTTAATGAAAATGAAGGCACAATATACCCAAACTTATGGGATACAATGAAAGCAGTGCTAAGAGGAAAACTCAGCTCTGAGTGCCTGCAAAAAGAAACAGGAGAGAGCATACATCAGCAGCTTGACAGCACACCTAAAAGCTCTAGAACAAAAAAGAAGTAAATACACCCAAGAGGAGTAGAAGGCAGGAAATAAACTCAGGACTGAAATCCACCAAGTAGAAACAAAAAGGACTATACAAAGAATAAAACCAGGAGCCAGTTCTTTGAGAAAATTAACAAGATAGACAAACCCTTAGCCAGACTAACCAGAGGGCAGAGTGTATATCAAATTAAAATCAGAAATAAAAAGGGAGACAAAACAACAGAATCTGAGGAAATTCAAAAAATCAAATCCTACTACAAAAGCCTATATTCATTCAATAAAACTGGAAAATCTGGAGGAAATAGAAAATTTTCTAGACAAATACCATGTACCAAAGTTAAATCGGGAACAGATAAACCATCTAAACAACCCCATAACTCCAAAAGAAATAGAATCAATTATTAAAAGTCTCACAACGAAAAAGAGCCCAGGACCAGATTGGTTTAGTGCAGAATTCTATCAGACCTTCATAGAAGACCTCATACCAATACTGTCCAAACTATTCCACAAAATAGAAAGAGACAGAGTACTACCAAATTCCTTCTATTAAGCCACAATTATGCTTATACCTAAACCACACATTGACAAAGGAAGAGAACTTCAGATCAAATTTTCTTATGAATATCAATGCAAAAATACTCAATAAAATTCTTGCAAACCTAATCCAAGAACACATCAAAACAATCATCCATCATGATCAAGTAGGCTTCATCCCAGGAATCCAGGGATGGCTCAGTATATGAAACTCCACTATAATCCACTTAATCCACTATAATCCACAATAATCAACTTAATCCACTACAGAAAAAATTTTACAGAAAAAAAAACCCCACATAATCATTTCATTAGATGCTGAGAATGCATTTGGCACAATTCAACACCCCTTCATGATAAAAGTCCTGGAAAGATCAGGGATTCAAGGCCCATATCTAAACATAGTAAAAGCAATGTACAGCAAACCAGTAGCTAACATCAAACTAAATGGAGAGAAACTTGAAGCAATCCCACTAAAATCAGGGACTAGACAAAGCTGCCCACTCTTTCTCTACTTATTCAATATAGTACTCAAAGTCCTAGCCAGAGCAATCAGACAACGGAAGAAGGTCAAAGGGATACAAATTGAAAAGGAAGAAGTCAAAATATCACTATTTACAGATGATATGATAGTATACTTAAGTGACCACAAAATTTCCACCAGAGAACTATTAAGCCTGATAAACAACTTCAGCAAAGTGGCTGGGTATAAAGTTAACTCAATCAAATCAGTAGCCTTCCTCTGCTCAAAGGATAAGCAGGCTGAGAAAGAAATTAGGGAAATGACACCCTTCATAATAGTCCCAAATAATATAAAATACCTCAGTGTGACTCTAACCAACCAAGTGAAAGATCTGTATAACAAGAACTTCAAGTCTCTGAAGAAAGAAATTGAAGAAGATCTCAGTACATGGAAAGACCTCTCATGCTCATGGATTGGCAGGATTAATATAGTAAAATGGCTATTTTGCCAAAAGCAATCTACAGATTCAATGCAATTCCCATCAAAATTCCAACACAACTCTTCATAGAGTTAGAACAATTTGTAAATTCATTTGAAATAACAAAAAACCCAGGATAGTGAAAAATATACTCAAGAATAAAAGAACTTCTCAGGGAATCACATCCCTGACCTCAAGCAGTATTACAGAGCAATAGTGATAAAAACTGTATGGTATTGGTACAGATACAGGCAGGTAGATCAATGGAATAGAATTGAATACCTAGAAATGAACCTACACACTTATGATCACTTGATCTTTGACAAAGGAGCTGAAACCATCCAATGCAAAAAAAGATAGCATTGCCAACAAATGGTGCTTGTTCAACTGGAGGTCAGCATGTAAAAGAATGCAAATTGATTCATTCTTATTGCCCTGTACACAGCTTAAGTCCAAGTGGATCAAAGACCTCCACATCAAACCAGACACACTCAAACTAAGAGAAGAAAAAGTGGGGAAGATTCTCAACACATGGGCACTGGGAAAAATTTCCTGAACAAAACATCAATGGCTTATGCTCTAAGATCAAGAATCAACTAATAGTACCTCATAAAACTGCAAAGCTTCTGTAAGGAAAAGGACACTGTCACTAGGACAAAATGGCAACCAACAGATGGGGAAAATATCTTTACCAATCTTACATCTGATAAAGGGCTAATATCCAAAATATACAAAGAACTCAAGAAGTTAGATTCCAGAGAGCCAAATAACCCTATTAAAAAAATGGGGTAGAAAGCTAAACAAAGAATTCTCAGCTGTGGTATATCGAATGTCTGAGAAGCACCTAAAGAAATGTTCAACATCCTTAATCATCATGGAAATGCAAATCAAAACAACCCTGAGAGTCCACCTCACACCAGTCAGAATAGCTAAGATCACAAACTCAGGTGATAACAGATGCTGGTGAGGATGTGGAGAAAGAGGGACACTCCTCCATTGTTGGTGGGATTGCAGACTGGTACAACTACTCTTGAAATAAGTCTGGAGGTTCCTCAGAAAGTTAGACATTGCACTATCTGAGGACCCAGCTATACCTCTCCTGGGCATATACCTAAAAGATGCTCCAACATATAACAAAGACACATGCTTTACTAAGTTCATAGCAGCCTTATTTATAATAGCCAGAAGGTGGAAAGAACCCAGATGTCCTTCAACAGAGGAATGGATACAGAAAATGTGGTACATTTACACAATAGAGTACCACTCAGCTATCAAAAACAATGACTTCATGAAATTCATTGGCAAATGGATTGAACTAGAAAATATCATCCTGAGTGAGTTAACCCAGTCACAGAGAAACATAAGGTGTGCACTCATTGATAAGGGGACATTAGCCCAAAAGCTCTAACCACCCAAGATACAATACACAGACCACATGAAGCTCCAGAAGAAGGATGACCAAAATGCAGATGCTTTACTCCTTCTTAAAAGGGGGAACAAAGTTTGGAGCAGAGACTGAAGGAACGGCCATTCAGAGCCTGCCCCACATGTGGCCCATATATATACATCCACCAAAACTACATAAGATTGATGAAGCTAAGAAGTGCATGCTGACAGGAACTGGATATAGATGTCTCCTGAGAGACACAGCCAGAGCATGTCGTATACAGAGGCGAATGCTAGTAGCACTGAACTGAGAATGGGACCCTCGTTGGAGGAATTAGAGAAAGTATTGAAAGAGCTGAAGGGGCTTGCAAACCCATTAGAACAAGGACAACCAACCAAAGTTCCCAGGGTCTAAACCACTACCCAAAGACTGTACATGGAATGACACATGGCTCCAACTGCATATGTAGCAGAGGATGGCCTTGTTGGGCACCAATGGAAGGAGAAGCCCTTGATCCTGCCAAGTTGGACCACCAGTGTAAGGGAATGTCAGTGGGTGGGAAGGAGGGTTGATGGGAACGGGAGCACACTTATAGAAGAAGGGGATAGGGGACTTATGGACAGGAAACTGGGAAAGGGAATAACATTTGAAGTGTAAACAAAAAGAATATCCAAAAAAAGTATATACACCTCATTGGTAAATAAAACAGCAATCCTGCTACAATAGTTTCTGAGCAATACAATATAAATGGAGCACAAGACGAAGACTTCATGATAGGTTTTATCAATATTAGAGGTCCTTAAAGAGTTAATAAATCCATTAATGAAATCGATGAAAACACAGACTAGAAATGAATAAGTTCAAAATCTGAAAGTGAAAATAGAATCAATAGAATCAAAATGCAAACAGAGGGAAATTTGGAAATGAAAATTTTAGTAACTCAAACAGGAGGCAAACATCACCATACAAGAAGACGGGTTGAAAGAGAGAATCTCAGACATGGAAGACACAATAGAAGAAATAAATACTCTGGTCAAAGATAATGCTAAATCTAAACACTCCTGGCACAAGACATCCTGGAAACTCATGAAAAGATCAAATCTAAGAATTTAAGGAATAGAGGAAGAAGAAGGAACCCAAATCAAAGGAACAGAAAATATTTTCAACTTAATCATAGAAGAAAATTACCCTTACCTAAAAAACGAGATGCCTAACAAAGTGCAAGAAGCATACAGAACACCAAATAGATGGGTCCAGAAAGTAAAGTGCCCCTTACACTAAACATAAAGGACAAAGAATATTAAAAACTCCAAGGGGACAGAACCAAATAACATACAATCCTATTACAATAACATTTGACTTCTCAATGAATACTCTGAGATCCAGGAGGGCCTGGATATATGTTTTATGTACTCTAAGAGACCAGAAATACCAGCCCAGACTACTATACACAGCAAAGTTTTCTATCACAATAGACGGAGAAAGTAAGACATTCCATAATAAACAAGGTTTAAGCAATATCTGTCTATAAACACAGCCCAGCAGATGGCACTAGAAAGAAAACTCCATCCTAAAGAGGGTAACTTCACCCAAGAAAACATAAGGAATATATAATCTCAAATCAAAACAAGAAAGACACATCAAAACACAACAAAAATGGAAAGCCTAGAAAAGATGTTTTAATACAGTAAAAAAAAAAAAAGGAAATTGAAGTCACTAGAAAACCAAAAACCTCAAGGATTGATAATGATTATGATGATGGTGGTTGGTGGTGATGATGATGATTAGTAATAGAAGAACTATAATACCAAATGTGATCTACAGAGTCAATGTAACTCCATCAAAATCTGGATGACATTCTTCACAGAAACAAAATTCCACAATTCATAGGGAAAGACAGAAAGTTTCCAATGGTTAAGGTGATTTTTAGGGAAAAAAAACAATTTGAAGTTATTATAATGCTTTCTTTCAGATTATATAATAGAGCTATCATAACCAAAACAGTATAGTACTGGCACAAAAACAGACAAGTAGATTAATGGAATAAAAGAGAGAACCTAGAACTAAAACTATAGTTACTGCTAACTAGTTTTTGACAATGCTGTCAAGAGCACACATTGAAAATACTCTACCCTCTTCATAAAAACAAAAACAAGCAAAAACCAAACCAACCAAACAAACAGTTCTTGGAAATTGTATATCCATATGTAAATGAACTAAACTGTGTATTGCTTACCCTGCACAAAAATTAGCTTAAAATGAGTCAAAAACATTAGTGTAAGTCATGAAACACTGAAAGTGCTAGAGAAAAAATGGACTAAATACTTCAGGACCTTATGCAACATAAGAAATAATCTCAGACCTTGGTGCTATATGAAATCCAAAAGCTTACAGCAAAGGAAATGATCATCAGAGACAGAATGATAGAAGACATGCCAAAGATGCACCTGATGAGAGACTAGTGGCCAGAACATATTAAAAACAAACTTAAAAACTAAATACCAAACCTCTGGTGAATCGAGTAAACAGTTGTCAAATGCTGAAATAAAAATGACCAGAGCTCTGGCCTTGTTCCCTGATCTGGAGGATCTTCACATGACCCCAAGAGTGTCCTGCCTCCCGGCTGTCAAATATTCGGGGGTCCAAAACTAAGCAGCTTGGAACCCTGCCCAACCATCCATCATAGTTGAATCTGCGCACCACCACAGCTGGGTCTGACTGAGACACAGCCTTCAGAGTAGCTTCCACCTGAGGCACAGCCAATAGAGGATGGTATGCTGATCTCCATTGTCTGGCTCACGCCTCACCACACTCTCCTGACAGTCTTACTGTCATCAGATTATGTAGCTAACAGCAGGGAAAAACAGATGCCTGAAGGACAGTATAAAACACAATCAACAAGACATAGGGCAATATGGCAACACTAGAGCTCAGCTATCCTGCTACAAGAAACCCTGGATTTCCTAATGAAACTGAAGCACAAGAAGAGAATCTTAAATTCATTCTTATAAAGATGATAGAGACCTTTAAAGAAGTCATGAATAAATCCCTTAAGGAAATATAGGAAAAATACCTTCAAACAGGTATAGGCATTAAAAAAGGAAGCAAATAAATATAAAGAAATAAAGGAAGATACAATCAAACAGGTGAAGGATATGAATAAAATAGTCTAAGACCTGAAAAGGGAAATAAAAGCAATAAAAACCCCCACAAACTAAGGTAAATCCTGGAGATGGAAAGCCTAGGAAAGAAAACAGGAACTACAGACGTAAGCACCATCAACAGAATACAGGAGATAGAAAATACAATAGAAGAAATTAATATATCAGTCAAGGAAAATGCAAAAGTGCATGACATTAATCTTCCAAGAAATCCGGGACAATTTGAAAAAACAAACCTAAGACTAATAGGAACAGAAGAAGAAGACCTCCAGATCAAAGGCCCAGAAAACATCTTCAACAAAAGCATAGAAAAAATTTCCCTAACCTAAAGGAAGAGATGCCAATAAAAGTACAAGAATCTTACAGAACACCAAACAGATTTGACCAGGAGAAAATCCTCCTGTCACATAATAAGACACTAAATAAACAGAAGAAAGAAATAATATTAAAAGCAGTAAGGGGGAAATTCCAAGTAACATACAAAGGCAGACCTAGCAGAATTAAACCTGAATATTGCTATTGGTCTGATCATTCACTGTTTGTCTTTCATATCCTCTTTTGGAATAATAATGTTTACTTTGTAGCGTAATATATTAGAAGTATGTAACTTGGTTTTTCATTGTTCTGGGGTTCACAGTTAAGATAGTGCTTTCAGTCTCAGAAGACACTTTAGACATTTAAACAGTATTGGAACCATTACAATTTGCTGGGACTTTTGAAATTTGACATAGTGCATTTTGCATTTTGAGATAGTGAACTGACTGGTTTTGTGTCAACTTGACACAAGCTGGAATTATCACAAAGAAAAGAGCCTTGGTTGAGGAAATACCTCCTTAAGATCCAGCATTTACTGGGTTCGGTCCCCAGCTCCGAAAAAAAAAAAAAGATCCAGCATTTACTCAGCTAGTGATCAAGGGGGAGGACTCAGCCAATTGTGGTTGGTGCCATTCCTGGGCTGGTGGTCCTGGGTTCTACAAGAAAGCAAGCTGAGCAAAGCAGGGGAAGCAAGCCAGTAAGTAACATCCCTCCCTGGCCTCTGCATCTGCTCCTGCTTCCTGGACTGCTTGAGTTCCATTCCTAACTTCCTTTGGTGATGAACAGCAATGTTGACATGTAAGCTGTATAAACCCTTTCCTCCCCAATTTGCTTCTTGGTCATGATGTTTTGTGCAGGAATAGAAACCCTGACTAAGACAGATGACCATGAACCTAAGAGAACAAAACATGGAAGGCTATGACCTAAACGTGTTATGTTTGAGTCTTAATTTGACAATGAGTTGGCTTATAATAATTTATATTTTCACCATGATAAGACTATGAATGACTGGCAGGAATCCTCTTGGCATATGTTTGAGGGATTCTCCTAAATAGGTTACTTTCAGCAGGTTGGGTCCTAGACTAGTTAAAGAGGGAAAACGGAACTGATCAGCAGCATGTATTTATCTGTCTACTTTCCGATTGTGATACATTGTGAACAGCTGCCGAATATTTCTCCCACCATGCCTTTCCTATCCCAATGGACTTCCTGTCAAACTGTAAGGAAAAACAAACCATCTACCCTTCAAGTTATTTTCATCAGGTTATTTTACTGTAGCAATAGGAAGTGTAACCAATGCTGTAGTTCATTCTTGATTATGTAGTTATTGAAATTGTTCTCTTATTTCCAATTTTAGAGATGTCACTACTAGGAGTAAGAAATGAAATTGAGATGAACTTGTAATACTGCTAAAATTGCCAATTAACCACAGGTTGGTTGTGTAAAACCTAGAATGTACACATAGTACATTTTCTCTTACTAATGTATATGCAATTAGTGACTTGGTATAGGGAAAAATATCCAGTTCTGGATGAAGATGGAAAGAGTGATTTACTTCTTCCTGGGAAAACATTAGTCTTGCACCACTAAGTGAGATATTATCCACAAGTTTTGGTTTGTGCCCATATAAAACTTGGATTTGAGAAGTTTCTTTTAATTCTTACTTTGGTGAGAGTTTTTTATTATGAAAGTTGGATTTTTGTAGTTGGACTATTTTGATGTTGAATTTCAAAAACTGTCTATGTTTGTCTTTATTCTCAAGTAAATGGTCATATCAATTTGTCTTACATTATGTTGCATTCTATGTTCTAATACTTTTAGAGGTTAAACCAACTTTGCCCTCTCAGAATCAATTCTACTTGGTTGTATATAATCTAGTTTATAAATTGTTTTTTATTATACTACTAAGAAAAATGAATGTATAATAATGAGAAATATTGTTTTCTTTATGTGTTTGGCCTTAATAACAGAACTTTTCATCAGATGAAATATTCCCTTCTCCTCTCTTTTTCTGGAATACTCTAAAGTCCATCTTATTTCTTTTTTAATTTTTATAGATATAACTAGTGAAACCATTAAGGTTTTTTCATTTTATGAATATTTAAAAATGTTTAGTTCAGTTTTATTGATATGTATCCATTCAGAGTTCTAACTTCTACTTTCCAAAAATATTTTACTTTCAATTCTCTCTCTCTCTCTCTCTCTCTCCATATATATATGCCTGTGTGACTCTTTATGCATAAGTGTTAGTGCCAGCAGAGGCCAGGAAAGGAATTCCAGGAAGTTATGAGCTGCCAGAATTCCTGTGCCAAGGCTTCTCTGCAGTCTTATAATTTTTTCTTTGAGTTTGAATTTGAAATTTGCATCATTCTATAAATGTACAACTTCTATCTAGTTGTCTGCATAAATACCTTAATAGTTTTGTAACTTTTTTTTTTTTTTTTTTTTTTTTTTTTGTGTTTTGGGACCCAACCCAGGCCTTTTCTTTTCCTCGTCAAGGCCCCTCCCGCGGAGCTAAATCCCCAACCCAATAGTTTTTTATAAATGTACTGTGTAACTTCTTTAATTTAAACTTATATGACATCTGCAATGATGTCCTTCCTGTGCTTGATTTTGTAACTAGTTGTGTGTTCATTTTTGATGGTCTTAGGTGACCCCTGTAAAAAGATTGTTCCACCCCAGGAGTTGAGATGAGACCCACAGGTTGAGAACCACCAACCTAGTGGTTTCTCAAAGTTGTTTTGTTGCTGTTTTTTCATTTTTGTCTGTTTGTTTAGCTTTTTTAAAGAAGCTGGTTGTTTATTTTATTTTCCTACTGTTTTTCACTTTTCATTTATTTTATCTGCTATTTAAAATTTTTCTATTTCATTGCATTCGCTGTTCTCTTTTTTTAACCCTTTAAGGAAGAAGCTATGACTTTGCTGTTAATTCCTTCTATTTTAGGCATGTAAAGCTATGAATTTCCTTTCAGTCTCTGAATGACTTGACTACATACCATAACTTTTATATGTCACATTATCATGTCAGGTAGAGTCTGATACAGGCACTTCTTCCATCCTTTCAGAACAGAAATAGAAACTTACACTATAGTGAGTTTAAAGTGAGAAGCACTACTGTGAGACCCATAGAAGGGATCCAGAGCAAAGGAGGCAGGACCCACATCTGCACTGTTGACAGAACACTGAGCTGGAGCATGAGTCAGCTGGTCACATTGCATGCACAACAGCACTGTAGACAGACCACTGTGGTGAAGAATGTCTCCGTCATCAGATTGCAAACCCCTGTCAGAAAATAAATGAATGCGTGCTCAGTTTGCTTTCTCCTTTTTACTCAACCTGGACTTTCAGCCCATGGAGTGGTGCTGCCCACATTTAGGAAGGGAAGTCTTATCAACCCAGTTAACCCAACCCACCCCCCCCTCACAGATATCTCCAAAGCTCTGCTTCCATGGTGATTCTTAATCTCAAGTTGACAACTAAGGTAGCCACAATAGGCTGACTTAGGAGGCTACTTAAATTACTAGAGTACAGGACAAGTCTTCTTAAAAGTCAAAGAAACCATAATGAAAAGTAATGCCAGAGCCACAACCCTCTCCTGCAAAGAATAATGGAGCAAAACAAATGTTCAAGACGTAAAATGTCTGACCACGGTAGAAGAACTCTATCTTCAGGAGCATCAAACATTTGTCTTCAGAGTTTCTTTGATCTGAGAATGACACTTCTACTTAAAACACTCAGAAGCACATAGCAGGATTCCTGAGGTTAAGGTCTACAAGAGTTGAAAAACATCAGAGCCATATGGTCGAATGCAACAGCTAACATGGAGCATGGATTCAGATGGCTGGCTGCCCAGGGAACTAGTGAGAGAAAAAATGCTACATACATTCATCTTCACTGTAGCTCATAGTGCTCTGAGAGGAATTGGAAATCAAGATGCTGAAAGCAAGGGAATTCACCTTTAATCAGACTGATTTGGGGGCTGTTACTATTAAAACCTCTAGATTTGCAAGAAAAATATTATTGTTTACTGCATATCAGACATTATAATGTATATCTTATATGTATTAATTCCTTTATAATTGTATTACCCTAAGAGATTATTCAAATAGTGCCAGCATATGGTAATTGTATGTTTGATTTTTAAATGAAAATTAAGGTATTCCTGGTTCTCTGTAAAATGTTCTTTTTTTATTCCTAGTCTATGTGGTCTTGCAGAAAATGAATCATTTATTTCTTTGTGAGCAGGGTTCCTCCATCCATGTAGTGGGGAAGAGTACAGCCTCTCTACTGTCCGGTGGGATTAGAATTTCTTGTTTCAGTATCTGGTGATCTGGCAAGGTTGTGCCTGGGAGTTCAGCTTTTCTCTGCCTCTCTCTCACTGCCCGCTTGGTAGGAGACTCAGAGTGTTCCTTGCGTGGTCCTGGCTGGCACCTCAGGGAGATGTCCTGGATACTGCAGGGTGTGAGAAAGGTCTTGATCCTCCTCTAAACCTCTTCTGACACCACCCTGGTAGGAGGACAGAGTGACATCTTTTTTTTTTTTGATGAAATTTTTTTTATCTTTATTAACTTGAGTATTTCTTTTTTTTTTTCTTTCTTTCTTTTTTTTTTTTTATTAACTTGAGTATTTCTTATATACATTTCAGGTGTTATTCCCTTTCCCGGTTTCCGGGCAAACATCCCCCACTCCCCTCTCCTTCTCTATGGGTGTTCCCCTCCCCATCCTCCCCCCATTGCCGCCCTCCCCCCAACAATCTAGTTCACTGGGGGTTCAGTCTTAGCAGGACCCAGGGCTTCCCCTTCCACTGGTGCTCTTAGTAGGATATTCATTGCTACCTATGAGGTCAGAGTCCAGGGTCAGTCCATGTAGTGTCTTTAGGTAGTGGCTTAGTCCCTGGAAGCTCTGGTTGCTTGGCATTGTTGTACATATGGGGTCTCGAGCCCCTTCAAGCTCTTCCAGTTCTTTCTCTGATTCCTTCAACGGGGGTCCTATTCTCAGTTCAGTGGTTTGCTGCTGGCATTCGCCTCTGTGTTTTCTGTATTCTGGTTGTGTCTCTCAGGAGCGATCTACATCCGGCTCCTGTCGGCCTGCACTTCTTTGCTTCATCCATCTTGTCTAATTGGATGGCTGTATATGTATGGGCCACATGTGGGGCAGGCTCTGAATGGGTGTTCCTTCTGTGTCTGTTTTTATCTTTGCCTCTCTATTCCCTGCCAAGGGTATTCTTGTTCCCCTTTTAAAGAAGGAGTGAAGCATTCACATTTTGATCATCCATCTTGATCTAGGCATCTAGGGTAATTCAAGCATTTGGGCTAATAGCCACTTATCAATGAGTGCATACCATGTGTGTTTTTCTGTGATTGGGTTACCTCACTCAGGATGATACTTTCCAGTTCCAACCATTTGCCTACGAATTTCATAAAGTCATTGTTTTTGATAGCTGAGTAATATTCCATTGTGTAGATGTACCACATTTTCTGTATCCATTCCTCTGTTGAAGGGCATCTGGGTTCTTCCCAGCTTCTGGCTATTATAAATAAGGCTGCGATGAACATAGTGGAGCACATGTCTTTTTTTATATGTTGGGGCATCTTTTGGGTATATGCCCGAGAGGTATAGCTGGATCCTCAGGCAGTTCAATGTCCAATTTTCTGAGGAACCTCCAGACTGATTTCCAGAATGGTTGTACCAGTCTGCAATCCCACCAACAATGGAGGAGTGTTCCTCTTTTTCCGCATCCTCGCCAGCATTTGCTGTCACCTGAGTTTTTGATCTTAGCCATTCTCAGTGGTGTGAGGTGAAATCTCAGGGTTGTTTTGATTTGCATTTCCCTTATGACTAAAGATGTTGAACATTTCTTTAGGTATTTCTCAGCCATTCAGCATTCCTCAGCTGTGAATTCTTTGTTTAGCTCTGAACCCCATTTTTTAATAGGGTTGTTTGTCTCCCTGTGGTCTAACTTCTTGAGTTCTTTGTATATTTTGGATATAAGGCCTCTATCTGTTGTAGGATTGGTAAAGATCTTTTCCCAATCTGTTGGTTGCCGTTTTGTCCTAACCACAGTGTCCTTTGTCTTACAGAAGCTTTGCAGTTTTATGAGATCCCATTTGTCGATTCTTGATCTTAGAGCATAAGCCATTGGTGTTTTGTTCAGGAAATTTTTTCCAGTGCGCATGTGTTCGAAATGCTTCCCTAGTTTTTCTTCTATTAGTTTGAGTGTATCTGGTTTGATGTGGAGGTCCTTGATCCACTATCAGACACCTGAGGACTCCACTGATACTAGAGAGAGGGGAAGTTCTGACTGCCTGGCTGGATGGACATCCTGACTCTTCCTGTGTTCTCAGACCCATCTGTCAAGAGCTTGGTGGAACTTCTCACAGAGCAGCAAGGGTGGAACTAGAGAGGGGTTCTGACCCACCCTCCACTTAGCCTTGGATGGCTCAGGGGTGGCTGAGTGGAGTTTTCCTGTGATGGATATTGTTGCCGAGAGCTTAATTTCTACAAGTCTCTGTCTTGCCAGCCTGGCCCCTATTCTGCGGTTGCTTTCGAAGGCTTTGCTGGTTGATTGTCCAGGTTGTATCTGTGTCCAAAGGCATTTGTGATTTCCAAAATTTTCATGTGAGATTGAAATTAAAACCTGGGGGTTGCTGCCACCTGCTCCTCTGGTCCTAAAGTGGGTGTCTTGTCCTCTTCCTTGATCCCTCCATCTGTCTGTGTCCTCTTATGTTTGTTTACAGGTGATATCCGCAGCTTAAGCCTCTCTTAGGAAAGATAGGGAGAACCATTTCTAATCCATCTTTCTGGATATAGAAATTAAGTGCAAAAGTGTTCATGGGCAGCAAACTCTGAGCATGGGGAATTCTTCCTCCTGGGAAGAAGAGAAGGAAGAATGTGGCTTTGAGTATAGGGTGGTGTGTGGGAAAGAGGTAAAAACAGTCTCTAAAGGGAGCATAGTCCCAGCAATACCAATACTGTGGCAGGCCGAAGTAGGGACGAGAGGACTAGTAAGCAGTTCCCTATAAGGGTTACAGGCATCAGTGTGCGATGTTTCATTTGTAATTATCTCCCCATATACCATGATTGCATTTTCATCATATCTTCAGCATATTTTTAGAGAAAGATCGAGACAAATGGGGAAAACTAAGCTGTTGCATTCAGAACCAAGAAGTTCCTGTGCCAACGAGAAGAAGCCCTCTACTAGAGTGATGGAGGTCTTAGTACATGGAAACTGACTGAGTTACTGTGGAAGCCATGTTTGGAGTCTCAGTGGAAAAAGGTATAGCAGAGGTGAGGAGCTGAGTCATTGTGAGGAGACAGCTTCACTGAAGGTCCTGCTCCGCTCTACTGCTTAGGTAGAGAGAAGCCTTCTTTTGGTGGGGCAGGACAGCTCTGATGTAGACTGACGCCCACACTGTTCTGTCTATTACTGAGCTCACACTACCCAGTTCAGTGATCTCTTAAGTGAATCTGGATATAGAGCACCTGTCTCTCTCCCTCAGAGCCTCTTCATCTTGCTTCATGGGCTGTACGCAAAAATTCTAAAGTACCAGATCCAGTGGAGCAAAGACACCTCAGCAAGGATAAGGCCCTGTCACCTACACTCCACTGCTTCCCAGGGTTAGAGCCAGATACAGTGACTAAGCACTCACCCTGCCTTGGCTAACCTGGGGTATGGTGAGAAACAGGGAGAGCAGTGGGTCTGTGACAAACCTCTTCATCACTACGTTCAACTTTCTAAGACACATCTGGTTTGAAAAATCCACAAATGGAGCCATGCTGGACTGCACAGAGATGTGCTGCTCTAACAGAAAAGGTGCTGGTGGCCATCAGAGCAAGGCGTTGCCAAGGCCTTTACAGAGTGAGAGGCAGGCACTGGTCATGGGGAGTTCTTCCTCCTTAGTTTTAGGATGTACAACACAGTTCCTTAAAACATCTTTGTTGGAAAACTGTCTTAGGTAGTTGTTCTCCCGACAACTTTCCAGGGTGACAGATCTTCCTGCACTTGGGTTTCCTGGGCACCTGAGAGTGAGTCTCTATGCCTGGCATTGTGGTTTGAATTTTCTGACATTTTCTAGGGCTGTCTCTGCAGCTGGTAAAGAGATTCCATGAGCTGCTGGCAGCTGGTCTTCTGCTTTGCTAGGCTGTAGCTGTGAGGATCCAGAGATGAAGAAAGGGGAGGGAACAGGGAACAAAGCGGGGTGGGGCAGGAGCTGCCTGTCAAGATTTGAAGGAATCACTATGATGAGAGAAAACTAGGGAGGATCTCAGGCTGACAACCACAGCTAAACCATCAGGGTGGGAAGAATTTAAACAACAACGATCCAGGAAAAGGGGGCCTGAACTCTGTGAAGAAGGCCTGTATGGAGGCTAGGGAATGATGGGAAAATCCCCAAAGTGCAGTTACCCAGGAAAGTGGCAAGGAGCAGGGTTTCTTACCTTACTTAACTGCACACTCAGTTTGTCTCATGACCAGAATGTGTTTAGGTATTTGGGAGTGATGTGTAAACGCCAACTTCAAATTCCTATATTGAATTTTTCTTCTGCCACTAGAGATAGGGTCTTGACACAATAACTAAACTAAAATATGGCTCTTTAAGGTACTCCGCAATCTAAGGTGGCTGGTGTTTTCAGAGGAGAGACTGGTACTCAGACATACAGAAGGGAAATACAACATGAAGACAGAGATTGCCAGGCACCTATAAGCAGAGAGGAGCCTCGGAAACAAACCCTGACACCTTCATGTCAGTCTTCCAGCCCCAAGAATTCTGAGAAGAAGCTTGGCCTTTGTGTAAGCCACTATGTCCACAATACTCTGTGACGGCAACCCAAGCCAGCTCGAATTATTGCCAATTTTAGGCATTTATGTCAAGTACTGTGGAAGCCATAGTTAACCTGCCTGCTCTTTCCAACATCCCCCCTTGGTCTATATCCAGTGCAGAGTGAACCCTTGGTGTGTGCACTGTGGGTGACTGGCCCTCTTCCCACAACTCTGCTTCCTCTTTCTAAAGAAACTGTTCATTCTTTGGATTCTGATGTGTTCCTCCTCCACTCTCCCCACGAGACATAATTCACTGTCCTCTGCCCTGTGTGCATTTGACATTATCCTGCCCAACGATTCCTTCTACACATTGAGAAAAGAACAACAGCAATGGTAATGGCACAGATGAGCCACCTTTCTAGATTCTTTGTTTTCTCTCTTGTAGAGATCCTGCAGACAAGCAGGCATGCATGGCCACTGTCTTCTCAGCTTTGTGTGGAAGGGAGTGGGCTCAGGAATAAGGATAATTTTCATAGATTATTCAGGGGCAGCTGGGAAGGAGAGAAGCTGATCCTGATAGTGCAGGGGCATGTTGACCTTATGTGTAAAAGAATATTCTTGCCACTTCCTGCCTCTGGTAGCTTAGCATGGCAGGGTTTAGTCCCCAGAAAAGGGGGGTTAGAGAAAGGTACGTATATATGCATGTGTGTTCATGCATGTGAGAATAGGTATGTGAGGTATACTTGGATTCCTTCAGTACAATTCTGTGTTCAATATTAATTGGAGCAGAATTTTCCATTTTGTTTTCTGCCATGGCTTCATTTTCAAGAATAGTGTCTACAGCTGAATTGCTCTAAAGCAATACTGAAAGAAGGAAGGAAGGAAAGAAGAAAGGAAGGAAGAAGGAATGAATGAAGGAAGGAAAGAAAAAGGAAAAGAAAGGGGAAAGAAGGAAGGAAGAAGAGGGGGAGGAATCAGGAGGAAGGGGAGATATTTTATCTTTCACAGTTTTACAATCGAACTGTCACCCCTAAGGGTACAAAGCTCTGGCATTTGCCTGTAAAGGGAAATTTTAGTGCTAGCCTCACATTTCTTGTCCCCATGTCCTGGAGTGGTCACCCTGCTGATTACTCAAGTATTCTTAGCGGGAGCAGACTCAAGTAGAGGGAGTTCCTGTGACTAGCAGAGAAAACAAAGTGAGCCACTGCCCAGTCAAGTGTTCTTGAACAGTAGAGCACTGCTTGCCACTGTGCTATAAAGGCTTCCTGATAAGGGGACTCAGATGGGACACTGCTCCTACCCCGTCATTCGAGTAGGGGACAGGATGATGACCCTGGTCTTGTGGGTCTCAACTTTGTTGAGCTCAGTCTGCCTGGTAGCAGCCAACATCTTTGGTAAGTTCTAAGGCTGAGGCCATGAGTTTGAGGAGGGAGTTTTCAGTCATGTGGTTCAGCTAGGATCTGTCCAGGGCCCTTAAACATGCCTTATCTCATCTAACCTCACAAATATCCTAAGGCTAGATATTTGCTATTTGCTGTTCTGATGAAAGAGGTTCAGAGAAGTGAGCCAAATTGCCCAAAGTCCCATTGCTAAAAATTGAGAGTAGTGAAAACAAGCTGGGAGAATGAAAATGTTCCCATCACCTTCCAGGAAAGTACAGATGATTAAATGAACTAATCATATACTGGGAATGAAAATAATGGTTGTCAGGAAGACTGGGAAAGTAAAGGCTGTGCTTGTGTGTGTGTGTGTGTGTGTGTGTGTGTGTGTGTGTGTGTGTGTGTGTGTGTGTGTGTGTGGGCGGGCTGCAGGCGTGCACCCTTCTCATGTGTCACTTCCCTTCACACAGAGTACCAAGTAGATGCACAGCCACTCCGCCCCTGTGAGCTGCAAAGGGAGAAGGCCTTTCTGAAGCAGGATGAATATGTTCCACAGTGCTCTGAAGATGGAAGTTTCCAGTAAGACTGGCTTTATTAGGAGTTCCAGAGTCCTACAATACCCTGAAGAACCTCTCACATTTTGTTCCTGTAATCTATCATATACAATTATATCAATCAAGTTCCTCAGATTCTTGAGCGACACTGTCATTTGTGGGGAAAAGGACTCCTCTATACTCCCATATAGATACTTTGTTTGAGAGACTCCCTATCAGGGGACTCTCCCCCAATTCTTGCTGAAACTTTATCTTAATTGCTTTACAATATAGTATATAAGGCCTTTTAGTAAAGCCTAGAGAGAGGTAAGAGTGCCCCAAGGCACCCATCTCCCAATTCTCTGTTAGGGCAAAGCAGGAACTGCCTGTTACTTAGCCAGCCCTGTTTTTCCATAGCTTGCCTGGGCTGCTAGGTCATTTCCCTCCAGGGAACTCTTCCTTAAAGAGGCTTTTGCAGGTACCCTGTCAAATCGTAGGTCCTGGGACTGTATTCCTCCGTATAGGCCTTGGGAATGTATTCCTCCCTGTAGAGTGAGGATATGATATAAATTCCTCTTCTCTATGGAGCAAGAGTCCTTACTCCCCTCTGCCATAAACTCACATGCAGAGTCCTCATCTCTAACTATGGAATATTCTCCCTGCTTCAGTATCTTTCTCAAGCTTCCTGTAGGTACAATCTACAAGCTAATTCTAGTCAGAACCTCTGGGAATTCAAGATTAAGGGAGGAGTTAAAAGTATACCTTCCTTTTCGCCAGCCTTGTGTATGTTTCTCTCTGAAGTTTCAGGCCTGCCTTGTCCCCAGGAGAATCTTCTGTCTCCCTAGCCACCTTCCACCCTAAGCCAGTCTCATTGTTGCTTTCCCTGAATGAGGAACTTACTCTATGGCCTTGTTTGATTGAAACTCTGGGTTTCCTGTGTGACTTGCTAACCTCTGGCCTCACTGAGCTGGAGCGAGAATGTGACTTCAGAAAGACATCATGGTGTCACATGATATTTCTCTCTTCAGGACAGTTCAGTGCCAAAATGATGGCCAATCTTGCTGGTGTGTGGATTCTGATGGCACGGAAGTACCTGGCAGCAGGCAGCTGGGAAGGCCAACAGTGTGTAAGTGACAAAGGGACATCCAGTGTAGGGGCCATTATACTGGGGTACCTCACATCTAGGAACAAGCACTAGGCTTAAGTAAGTGAACTGGGCACATCTCCCTAAGTGCTGCTAGCCTTTCATCATTGAATACACAGAAAATCCAGTTTCCTAAAGACAACTGTAAAAAACCATGTAAGACACCCAAACCCAGCCAGTGGCTTCCAATGAGCCAACTTTTGTGTCCAGCACTGAGCTAATTACGACCAGTAGGTGTCAAAGGGTTCCAAGCAAGGTCAGCTCTCAGCAAAATTTTATCCTATGGTAGAAGCAAAGCTAAGAGGGACACTCTCTTTCAGTGAGTAGGTGATAGCTCCTTCTGAGTTTTTGCTTTTCTGTGGCTAGCATGGCTTATGTGGGGTCCCTAATGTCCTTCATATTCTCTACACCATGACCATAACCAAAGTCACCTGTTCTCTCTGATTTACACACATCCAACCCCAATCTGCAAACTAAACAGAGACCCTGCCTCACCCATGTTAGGATTTGCAATGAGATAAGCTTGGTGCATGGTAGCTCTTCCATAGGAGAAAACACAAAGTGGCTTTTCCTCCCATATCTAAAGGGACACAGCTGTCCTCTCACTTGTAGAGGGAGAGAAGTGCAGAGTAGTGAAACAGCTTTTCAGGCAACACAGGCAGCCCCAGCTGACACAGAAATCCTGATTTGGCTATTCTGTTAACCCTACTCTATAGGGAGCTCCTCTATAGTGCCAGGGTGCTAGTGAGGGCCATCTCACTCTGACTCAGTTCTCAAGATGTCAGAGCCTTCTGAATGTCTGGCTGCGTGTTTGTCATGGAGAAAAGATCATCCTAGGATCAATGCTGACCCTGTGTGCTTGCTAAAAGCCCTCCTCAGATGCTTCTCTTTGTGCCCCAGGTCTGTCCTTCTGCCAGCTACACAAGCAACGAATCCTGCTGAGCAGCTACATTAACAGCACAGATGCTCTCTACCTTCCTCAGTGCCAGGATTCAGGGAACTATGCACCAGTGCAGTGTGACCTGCAGCAAGTGCAATGCTGGTGTGTAGACACAGAGGGGATGGAGGTGTATGGCACCCGCCAGCGGGGGAGGCCAACACGGTGTAAGTGTCACTGGCATGGGCACCAGAATCCCTGGGTGGGCTAATTTGGCTCCCCACAAATCACACAAAGCACAGAGTGCCTGGCCTTTGAGGGAGAGGAAAAATGTCCCAGAGGCAGTTGCATGACTTTCCATCATTCCACAGATCTTCTTTTGCTGGTTGACAACTGTAAGCCCAAACAAAATTTCAACAAATACTTGAGAGCCTCCAGTGGCCTATTTGGGGCACTAGTAGGCTTGTATGGGTCACATGGGTTGCATAAGTACCTGCATAAGTACCTACCCATGCATACGAGCTGAACAGCTTTGCATGAAAATGTTTAGGTCCAAGGAGCTGTGAGATAAGAAGCCGCCGTCTCCTCCATGGAGTAGGAGACAAATCGCCATCCCAGTGCGATGCAGATGGGGAGTTTATGCCTGTCCAGTGCAAGTTTGTCAACACCACAGACATGATGATTTTTGATCTGATTCACAACTACAACAGGTAAGGGAACTGATCCTTGAACGGAAGGGGGGTCCACTTAGAGGGCCACTGGCTATTCAATATTATGTTTGCATCAGGATCTGGGAGTGTCATGTGTCACATGGCCTCATTTGTCATTGACAGGCAAGTTTAGCCTATCAGCAGCACTTTTAACAAAGTCAGCTGGTAATAGCTATTGAAACTACAATTACACGGTCTTAGTGTTCTGTTGCTGTGAGGAGACACCATGACCATGGCAACTCTTATAAAAGAAGGCATTTAATTGGGGGCTTGCTTATAGTTTCAGAAGTTTAGTCCATTTTCATTATGGTGGGAAGAATGGCGGCATGTAAGCAGGTTCTGTAGTAACTGAGAGCTACAACCTGATCTGTAGGCAGAGAGAGAGAGAGAGAGAGAGAGAGAGAGAGAGAGAGAGAGAGAGAGAGAGAGAGAGAGAGAGATAGACAGACTCTGGGCGTGGCAGGGGCTTTTGAATCCCAAAGCTCACTGACGATGACCCACTTCCTCCAACAAAGCCACACCTCCTAATCCTTTAATAGTGTCATTCCCTGGTGATCAAATCTATGAGCCTATGGAAGCCATCCTCACTCAAACCACCATCTACATGTACTCTCTGCCTCACTAGCCCACCAAGCAAATGAAAATACCAGAGTGTGGAGACCTATATATCCAGGAGACCTATATATTTGTTGCATTGTTCTCCATCCTAGCAGAGAACTGAGGAGGAAAGTGACTTCTCATCAAACAGGGAGAGCACCTAAATAAATGTAATATATCATAAATATTTGTTTATCTGCTCATATAAGGTACCAGAGCTAAAGAAGTTGACTTGAGCAGGGTTCCAAAGTCTCTTGTACTAATCCGATCCAAATGGGCAGTGCATGTGCAGAATTTAATTATTAAAAACAAATAGGAAAAGGGTTCTTTATATGTACAAACATAAGATCCTATAATGAGTATGCTAGGTGAGAATAGAGCCCAAAACTGAGGATAATGTGAAGGACCACAGAGTGGTCAAGGGCCACTTGGATATAGGGGCTGCAGTGGAAGAGTAGACAGAAAGGATCCTCCTCAAAGGGAAAAGAGCCCATTAAAAAGCATGGGTATGATGACATGCGTGCACTTCTGTGAGCTTCATATGGGTGTGTGCACTTGTAAAGAACTTTACTATTTAAATAACAAATATAAAATGAGAAGCATCTGAGAGAGAGAGGGAGAGAGAGAGAGAGAGAGAGAGAGAGAGAGAGAGAGACAGAGACAGAGAGAGACAGAGAGAGAGAGAGACAGAGAGAGAAAGCACCAGCCTGTGTGAATACTGCTGCTGTGGATTCTGTAGGAGAACCTGAGCCTCCATATGGCCACCTTCCAGAACATCCAGTTTCTGTGTGAGAAAGAATGTTCCCATGTGTTGTGCCAGAGGGGTCACAGACCATGCCCCAAGTGCTGGTCCCACAGATGAACTTGATCTGAGTTGCACAATACTTTAGAAGCTTGGCATTTTTGTTAGACCATGCCCTGCAACGTTTCCATAAACTCAGTATCGGCGATTTCATACATTCAACCTATAACACAAAATGCACAATATGGTTGTAAATACTGAGGTTGGAGGTTGTATGCATTGTTATGTGGTCAAAAAGCTAGCCTTTGAGCTATCTGCTTTGAACCAAACCCTCCTAGGTCCTGAGTCCCTCAGAGTTTGGCCACCCGACTCCTGCCAGTTATGTTTGCAGTGCAATCCTGCCCCCATAGTCTTTGTGTCTGCCACCTGAAGTCTTCATCTGCCAGTACTTTGCAAGGTGACCTGATCATCTACCTTCCCAAAGCCTCCTCAGTGCTCTCTGCTGGGAAATGGAAGCTTCTGCTCTATTTACTGGGCCAAGATTAAGCTCCTGAGACTTCACTTATGAAACTACTGAGAATATGTATCATCCCAAGGTGATCATCTGCAGGGAATTCTCATGCTTCACACAGTTTTAGGAAATATAGGTTAGATTTTTTTCCTCCTGGCTACAGATTAGCTTAACTGGGAGCACGGGACCATCAGGCATGCCAGCTCACCAAATGCTCATCTACTCTGTGCAATCTAGGCATCCTCAGTTCATATCCAACTGAATGCGAACAGTATCCAAGGAGGTTTACAGATTTCAGCTTTAATACAGACATAATTAGAATGTGTAGTCTGGAAGAACTCACCCTAGGAAGCAGAGTAGGCTTTAGAGGTGTAGAGAAAATTTCCACTTGTTTATATTTATATGATTCATTTCTTTTCTTACACAGCATAAGGCACAGAGTCTTCTACACATTAAGTCTACAATCCCAATTTAGAGATTTGGTGAACTCATCAAAGGCCTTTACAGGGCAGCAAAGTTGAAATTGAAGCTCAGTTCACAGTTAGTGCCACAAGAGGGCAGTCTAGTTAAACACAAACGTTGAGAACCAAGCAGTCCTTGTTACAAACAAAAGCACTTGCTTCTGAAATGGGATCTCTCTCTCTCTCTCTCTCTCTCTCTCTCTCTCTCTCTCTCTCTCTCTCTCTCTCTCTCTCGAAAGGTCATGGGAACAGTTGGGTGGTTGATTATTTAAAGCCCAGGGGTAATCAGGAATTTTCTGTTACTGTGTAGATCTGGCTGCCCCAGGCCCAGTGACTCCTTTGGGCCAGTGGAAAGAGCTGTGGAATCCACATGGAATAGACCCAGATCACCTGGGATTGACAGATATAATATAGGCCAGTTGCAGCTGGGTTTCAGATAAGCAATGGGTAATTTGTTCTGTATGTCCTTGGCATTGCCTCAAATATTTTAAGCCTTGGAAGTAGGGTAAGGATTCGTGTTGATAGAGCATTGCATAAACACCACCAGATCCCCAGACTTTAAAGAGAGTGATCTGGGCTAGGAAAGAGCAGATTGGGAAATGAGATTGCACCCTGAGTTCCAAGTTCTGAGGGAGATGATGGTGGTTCCACGTAGAGGAGCGGATAGACCTTGGGAGATGGAGCTCTATTGAAGGTATGTCTATCGCACAAAACTTTGGAATGCTGGGAAGAAACACCCAGAAGAGCAGAAGAGGAGAGTCAGGGATGACTCCTTTCTGAGTAGACAGAGTGTAGTAGTATGTTTGGAAGGGAAAGCTTTGGAAACTTAACTTCTAGGAGTCTTAGAGATCCTGTGACCCAGAAACAGTTCTCTCAATCTCCTGTGAGGTCTTAATATGTGCTTGAACTTGGCTGTTGTAGGTTTTTCTTGTGAGGAAAAAGCATTACTTAATATATCAACTTGATTAGAAACTTAGGAGCTGATAGGAAATAGCTATTCTGGCTCCTTTGGATGGTTCATTGTCTTTATGGCCACGGTTTGGTCACAATTGTGGGACTCTGTCTGACCCAAAGCTTCAAGCAGATCCCTGTAGGACATGAAGCATGGCTAGTGCCCTTATCAAGGTTTTAAAGATTTGAGTTAAAATTCTCTTTATCAGCCTTTATCATTAATTACTATGTTTGTCTTGTCTTCTTAGTAACAAACCTCACCTCAAATGCCCTAGTACATCTGTTATACTGTGGAAAGAGTCAAGAGCACCTTTAACATGTGCTGAAGTATCATCCTAATTGGAATATAGAAGACTATGGAGAAATCCTGACAGGCAGATCGTCTAGTCACCTGCAAGACCACCTATGGTGGCCAATTTGACTTGTGTGTATTGTTATGCTGTGTATAGCTTTCTGCTAAAGACTGCCTGCCCTGACCCAGGAGAGAATAAACACACTGTTAATTTATTAATGTATTGGCTACAGGTTAGGTTTCTGGAGGACTGCCTGTGGGAAGAATTAGAGAACACAATGGTACAGTGAGTGTTGCAAGTTATCTGCAGGCATGGATGGTACTATGTAAACAGCAGGGCTGCAGACCAGCCATCCAGACTCCATGGGCCTTCATTTGTAATCTCTCTAAGGCTGGGATAGCTGAATCTGAGCCTAAACTCAGAGATGCATAAATTTGCCCCCACTCTATGATTTCCAGTTTCATTTCAGTAAGCATGTTGATTTTTATCTTCATTCTTTCTTTATATATGCCTAGAGTAGGAGAGAAAAAGTTAGTGGAAATCATGAAGAAGACAAGGTGAGAAGAGAAAGTAAGTCAGGGAAAAGATTGGTCTAGAACTATCTTTAATTAAAGTTACAGAAGTGTAAGGGGATTTATATTTGCGTCTGAGCTCTGGCTATAACCAGAGAAAAAATTTATTTTTAAGTCTGAGAATAACTCAGTTTTTTAGACAAACACACCCCTTTCTTCTTTTAAGGATTGAAGGAGCTATGGCTCGTAGGTCCGTATCAAAGGAACAGTGCACAGGGCATCTTTGGCTATATAGTTTGACAGCCCCTGCTACCCATGAGACCAGACCTCTCTCCAAGCCAGGGCTCGTAAGCAGCAGCCACATGCTCAATTTCAGTGATGGATATTCTGGGTCTTGGCATGCTCTCCCTTGTTTCTTCCTCCCCTAAGACTATTCACCTATCTATTTTTCTCCTGCCCATTCTTGGGGTATGTTTTCTCTAGATGTTAGAGACATGTCAATAATCTTCTAGATATATCTTCCATCGTTTCCTATTCAAATGGCCAGAGGTTACTTTAGAATGTAGCTCAAACTTTCCTGCTTTGGAAGCCTTCTTGGACCAAATCCATCAGACCCAGAAATGGAGATGGAACCAAGCTGTGGTGTACTGTTTCTGGCAGTTAAGTTTTAGGATTCTGTCTTTCTTTGACTAATGTAGGGTAGGAGATCTGTCTTGGTGATAAGTCAACAATTCCAGTTGAAGAGGCAACAACTAAACTCTTAGAACAGTGGAAATGACTATTCTGGAGGAGGCATCCCCAAGCTCACAAGTAGAGACAGTCATTTCAAAACCTACCCATAAAAGATTGTATTAAATCAAGTTGTAAAAATAATAGGACCTCATGATCACTGCTAGTTGTAGGTAGAACCCTAAAGGACCATATTCTATTTAAGTGGGCATCTTACTGTTCTGGAATGATGGGCATGGGCTCAGGATGCCCTGGTTCATAGACTATAAAAAATGTCTGGCAGTGTATGACTGATCCCTATATAGTGGTGTTACTGCTTCTGAGTAGCATTAATAGTGACAATCACTGTGGTAGTCCAGGGCTAGAATTCTTCCATACTTATTCAAGGTCCTTAGGCCTTCTCATTGAATACAGAATTGATAAGATAGAATCACAGAGACATGGGGTCTGATCTACAGGCACCGAGGACAGTCCTGGACAGTGGCAATAGCAGACCTCCAGGAACAAGTCCTGAAAGAATTGAAGTCAGGGAGAGACTCTCAGTATGCAGAAGGGGAAGAGAGCAAGAGAGGCCACATAGATAGCACTAGTAGGTGACTTGTCTGTTCATAAGTGTAGGAATCCCAAGATAGGGGCTTTGACTAGAAAATGAGGAAATAAAAGCCATGCAAAGAGGTTCATACATTCCCCTGAGTTGAGGTGGGCTTTTAGGTTGACTCAGCACTTCATGGTGTAGGATAATTTAAACATCTTGTGCATTTTGCTGTAGTGGTTGTCTGAGCCATCTCAGCATCTGGGGGGACAGGTATAGGACAGGTACTGTCCTTATCACAGCATCTTCAACATCTCTGAGTTGTCAGGAAAAGTGAGGCATGGAACATGCACAGAATAATGTCAAAACAGACACAGGTATCAAAGGAATGTGATAGGAACCAAAACCAACCCACACCGAGAAACACTATTGGCATATACCATGATCAGTCAGATGTTGGATTAGGACAGATGTAAATCCAATGTACTACCATTAGACCAGTATGACAGCCCACATTCCTCATTTCTTTTGTCTCAAAGATGAGATGAAAATAATACCACCATCCTGTGAAGAGCATTGGATACATCAATGAGTCAATGACTAGTGGGCACATTTGCAGTTGTCATTTGCAAAGCGGGACTCAACAAACAGAAGCAGCTATTTTCCTATCATTGCTTTTTAAAACCAATTATCCTACTTTCCAATGAAGGAGCTTTTATTTACTTTTTTCAAGAAAGTTTCTTTGTGCAGTCTTAGCTATCCAGAACTGGCTTTATAGACTAGGCTGGCCTCAAACTCACAGAAATCTGCCTGTCTCTGCCTCCCAAGTATTGGGAGTAAAAACATGCGCCACCACTGCCTGAAGAACTTTTAAAAATTATATTGTCTCCCTAAATGTGGAGACAAGACAAAGTTTTTCATTTTTACTTTTGCTTATGATAGCACCAACTGTCTCATAATGTATAAGCCCACAATAATAAACAAGCATCATAATAGATCTGTAGTTCTAAAGTATTAGTAAAGGAAACTTGGCTTTTGGGTAATGAACCATCCCCACATCAGGCTCATAACTTTCATTTGAGTTAACTAATACTTGTGTCTGCCCATGTTCAGAATCAGAGAGGGCTCCCCTTGCACTTAGAGCTGGCTTTTCATAGTTACGGTCATGCTGTGTGTATTTTCTCTTATACCCATCCCTTCTGAGTGCTGTTCCCTTTTTGCTTGTTTATGAGTATCACCCTCATTTGAAGTATTTTATCCAATGTGGCAGGGGATATTATAATTCTCTTCATTTCACCACCATCAGAGATGCAGGTTGTTTTTAGTATTCTGCTAGAAGCTACCATGAAACAGTAGAACTCTGTGCAGAGAGCGACATACTATGCTAGGATTTCAGACATAGGTTAAAAACACACACTTGGATGTAACAGACTAATTACATAGGACATAAAAACATCTCAGAGCTCCTCAATGACTCTCCGTACTTTAGTCTCCTCATAGGCAAAGATGAGGATGCCGCTAATAGACTCCAAGTAGCATTTGCCAGGTTGGACGTAGTTAAGACAAGCATTTCTTCAGCTGACAGACACAAATGGTGAAATAGTTTTGATTTTGTGGTGTTTAATGATGGAATGGAAACATTTCCTCCTTACGCATCTCCTGTAATGGACTCTGGCTTCTTTACAGACGTTTGAAAATTGTAAAAAGCCCTGGAAGCAGTTGCTCTCACAAAATGAGACTCTTTGCAGCTTGTCAAATACCTATAAAGGAAAGCCAGCCTTTGAACTCTGGTTACTCTGTTGGGGAAGCTGACGTATTACTTGTGACTTGTTTTCTTTCTGGTCCTCTGAGACACGTCTGTGGACACAAATTGGTGAAGTGTTGAAACTAAGGAAAAGGCTAGTTGGTAGATGACAGCTAGGCATGGTCTACCTTGCTTTGGTTAAGTAGAGCCAGAGTAGGAATGAGCTGCAAATGCAGCTGAGGACCCTGCCACGTTGGTTTCAATTGAAGATGGCTCATATTTTATGAAATGGTCACCACACATCTTCCTTTCTGACAGGTTTCCAGATGCATTTGTGACCTTCAGTGCCTTCCGGAACAGGTTCCCTGAAGTGTCTGGGTACTGTTACTGTGCTGACAGCCAGGGCCGAGAGCTGGCTGAGACAGGTAATCAGCCACACTTCTGGCAATGTGAAGGGATCAAGTATAATTCTTGGACTCCAGTGCCTAAGGTGGAAATTGCACTGGAATTCTACCTCCTTGTTGGGTTGCTATGGGTGTGAAAGAAGACCCAGCTTTAGCCAGCTTTCATCTGCAGTACACTGCTGAAGCTTCTGCTTGCTGGTATGGTGCCATTGCCAGATGAAAGAGGCGCCCACTTTGGTGTGTGGCAATTGGAAGACAAGGCATGTTATCAGCCTCATTCTCTAGGTAGCATTCCTCTATACTGTCCGACCAGCACCGCTACAGCCCTGCCTTTACAAACTCTTGGAGGATTATTCCAGGCATGGCCAACCTATGACTCAGGGACACATCCGATAGCATATGGAAGGTAGGATAACAAGAGATGTGACCCTACAAAAATCACTCATATTTAAAGTACTGTTGCTGTTTATATTATTATTTTGTAAATTGCTGCATGGTTTTTAGCATGAACTTTGTAGGTGATGACAATTTTTAATGTCAAAAGAATGGACGTGGCTGGACCCATTGCATCAGGCTGCTTTTGTAGATATTGACCTTTTGACATCTGTCAGTTCAGCTAGGTTAGAGCTTTATTTCCTGAGGGAGGAGCCAATCCCTGAAATGCTGTCTACATTTGTTTAGGACTGGAGTTGTTACTGGATGAAATTTATGACACCATTTTTGCTGGCTTGGACCAGGCCTCCACCTTCACTCAAAGCACCATTTACCGGATATTGCAGAGACGATTCCTGGCCATTCAATTAGTCATCTCTGGCAGATTCCGATGTAAGTAACTAGCTAGCAAGAGACATGTGTTTCTGCTGTGAAATCACTGGAGTCTTGGGGGTCACTTTCTGCATGGCTATTACATCAGAATAAGTTTAGGGAGTTAGCTCTTGGTCAGCAAATATCCATGCAGACTGTGAACAGACAGACCTTACTCACTATGAATCAATCCCTTGCTGTGTGGTTTCTTCTAGGTCCCACCAAGTGTGAAGTGGAACAGTTTGCTGCCACCAGCTTTGGTCATCCATACATCCCAAGCTGCCACAGAGATGGGCACTACCAAACAGTGCAGTGCCAGATGGAAAGGATGTGCTGGTGTGTGGATGCCCAGGGAATAGAGATCCCTGGCACTCGGCAGCAAGGGCAGCCACTGTCTTGCGGTATGTTTCCTCTAAGGGGTAAATGTTCTGCTCTCCTCAGAGTCTTTTACTGTCTCTGTTTCTTCACATCAGTCTCTCAGGAGCCCACTAATCAACTACTGACTGAATATCCCACAGAGGTCCTTCAAACTGTGTATGACTGAAGGCAGTCTGCTGCTATTAATTTGCAATGGGTTTTTGGTTTGTGTCAGATAGAGTTACTTTCTCAGAAATCCTAAGGAATACCAAGGGACTCATAGATAACAAAAGAAAAAAGAACTGAGTTTTCACGTCCTGTGGCTGGAGTGTGCATAGGCAGCTGACACAGCACCAAGGGGAAGCTTGTTAGTTCTATTTCAAAGCACTGAGGAAGGTTTCATGGGCAAGGGACCATTGCTCAGAATGCCTGTAATAAAGGCACTTTCTATAGATTCTGAATCTGCAAGGATGGTAGAGAGAATGTTAGAGTATGGAGTGTCAATTGTGACTTGAAGGGAAGGCAAGAAGGAGCAAGAATGTAGCCCTTCTCATAACTAAGGCTTGGACTTCATGCTGGAGGAAAGTGAGGCTGATAGAAGACTCATCCTGGAGAAGCCTGGTGGGCTTTGTGTTGGATATATGCCTCCCAGCAGTGTTAGGTGAGGAGCTAGAGGAAGTTTTGGACCTGAGATAAAGCAACCAATTAGGAAGTCACCTCAGTGTCCTTAAGAAAGATAGTGGAGAGGTCATGATTTCCTAGAGCTGTTGTCATAAATTAGCACAAACCCAGTCTCTTACAGTAACCAAAGCTAACTGTTATAACTTTTATAACAGTTTATAGTTCCAGGGACTGGGAGTCTAAAATTTAGGTAGGAGCAATCCCTGTTCTCCTGGCTCCATCAGGAGTCTCTTTTGCCTCCCAGCTCTGGTGGAGGCCACCCATCCTTTGGTTACCTACTCCAATCTCTGCCATCTTCCTTATGTCTTTGTGTCTCTTTTTAAAAGAATATAAGTTGGTTTGGACTAAAAATTTTCAGTCCAGTGTGGCCTCATCTCAGCCAGTTGACACTTGCAGGGACACTTTTGCTACAGTAGCACACTCTGGTTCTGAGATGCGTTTTAGAAGGACTTTATTCTAGCTCATTAAAACAGGAGGACAGCTATGAACCTTAGCACTGTCATCAGCATCTCAGAAAGGCCGCCTGAATTGGGAATGGTGTGGCAACAGGGAAGAGAGAAATGCAGGAACATATAGGCTTTCTACCCTGAAAGCTAAGCTTTGACGCAGTGAAGAAGGACCTCAAATCTCAGGGCTTCAAAGTAAATAGAAGTGAATATTGATATAAGAAGTTCCACTAAATCCTTCACTTTTTGTACTTTGACACCTTAGATATTCTTCATATTGTTTGGTGAGTGTACAGATCTCATAAAAGAAAAGTTTAACATCTTGCCTTGGAAGCATTTGAAACCACCACCCAGTTGCATCAAAACCTAGAGAACATCATACCTGGCAGTCCTTGGGTGAAAACAAAGAGCTGCGGCTTTCCAAGTCAAAGCAGGAACTCTGATAAATGCTTGGGTGGGTTTTGGGCTTTCACTCTTTCTCACTGTCTGTTTAGTAGCAGTACTTAACAAATATGTAGAGGGGCTCAGCGCTCAGTATGAGAGGAGAAGTGAAGCTGTGCACTCATTTCCTCAATGCCTCCTGTGATATCAATTACAGGATGCAGTGGCCTTGCTGAGGGATCTGCTCAGCTTTATATGTTGCCAGCACACATGAACACACACACATGTGCACACATACACACACACACACACACACACACACACACACACACTCCTCTACATGTTCCAGTTCTTTCTCCGTTGCTTAGTTACAGAGGGAAATTGGCTGGCTTCCTTACTGGCATCTGTGTGAATCAAAAGGAAAGAATTATTTTTACAAGTTGAGAGTGAGGTGGTGGTTTAGAAGGTCCCCTAAGATTTGTGGATTTGTGAAAGGAAATGGAGCTTGCTTACATCCACCTATATGAAGAGAGCCAGATGAGGCTTGAGTTGTTTTTTTCTCTCAAGGACACTAACACCAAATGTCCTGGCCACATGGAGTTGACCGAGTCAGTGACCTTTTCATTAGCAATTTTACAGAAAGGCGGAGAAGCCCAAGGTGCAACAAGTGTGCTTGCCGGGTCAGCACGTTAGTACTGTAGAAATGAAGACAATAATGGAATGTGCTGCATTTTTAGTGTTACATATCAGGATATAGAAAAGTATTACTTATCTAAAGTACAGCACCAGAGGAGTTAGAGAGTCACAGGAAGAGCATATGTTGTAGCATTAAAGTCCATTGAGAATACCAGCAAGAGAAAACTGGGAAGCAGAAGCTTAGCAATACAAATAGGACTTTGTTAGCAAACTGGGCTCCCAAGGCTGCCAGAAACAATCACTACACACTGGATGCTTGCAACAGCAGAAATTTGTTCTCTCACATATTGGAATTTTAACACTGCTGCTCAGAAGTCAAGGAGGAGACAGAGCCATCCACACTCTCTTTGGATATTATGGTTGGCAATTTCCGGCTTTCTTGTTTTCACGGCTGCATCTACCATTCTAGTCTGTGTGTCTTGATCCTCATGCGGCCTCTTTGCTGTGGCTCTTCTTACAGAGACACCAACCATTGGATTTCTAGCCCACCCTAGTCTAGATGACCTCATCTTAACTTGACCATGTCTATGAATACCTTGCTTTCAGTTCATATTTAGTGACCCTCAAGTAGAAAAATGTCATTAGGGGATGCTATTCAGACCAACACAAGTATGGCTGGGTTTTCAAAAAGTGGGCTGCTGTCTCATAGGCTTGATGTAGCAAATAGATCAGTTTGGTTTGAGGTGGCCAAATGATCATGGGGACAGGAATGCTCACCCTCAGAATTAGCCCCAAGTGGTGGCACAATGAGAAGGGAAGGCATATGTGAACACAGGAAAGGAATGATCCAAGTGGTAATGGTCCATGCTTTTAATCCCAGCGCTTGGGAGGCAGAAGTAAGTGGATCTCTGAATTCCAGACCAGACTTGTCCACAGAATTCTAGGACAGCCAAGGCTACACAGAGGAACAAACATACAAAAGAACAAGCATGAAACCAAATGGTCCACAATGTATGGGTGAACCTTTGAAATCTTACAGAGGTATGAGGACATGGTAGAGGAATGGTCCTCGGGACTAATTGCTCTGCTAACTATGTTTTTAACTGTTTCATGCAGCTAAAGATCAATCATGTGCCTCAGAAAGGCAGCAGGCTTTGTCTAGGCTCTACTTTGAAACCCCAGGCTACTTCAGTCCTCAGGACCTTTTGTCTTCTGAGGACAGGCTGGTCCCTGTGAGTGATGACAGATTGGATACATCCTGCCCACCCAGAATCAAGGAACTCTTTGTCGACTCTGGACTCCTACGTTCTATTGCTGTGGAGCGCTACCAACAACTCTCTGAATCCAGAAGTCTACTTAGAGAAGCCATCAGAGCAATTTTCCCCTCCCGAGAGCTGGCAGAGCTTGCCCTTCAGTTCACCAGCAACCCCAAGCGACTCCAGCAAAACCTCTTTGGAGGGACATTTTTGGTGAATGCTGCCCAGTTTAACTTGTCGGGAGCCCTTGGTACAAGAAGCACATTTAACTTCAGTCAGTTTTTCCAGCAGTTTGGACTCCCAGGCTTCCTGGTTAGAGACAGAGCTACTGATCTAGCCAAACTACTCCCTGTGAGTTTGGACTCCAGTCCTACCCCAGTACCTCTCCGTGTGCCTGAGAAGAGAGTTGCTATGAATAAATCAGTTGTGGGTACCTTTGGCTTCAAAGTCAACCTACAAGAGAACCAAGATGCCTTAAAATTCCTTGTTTCTCTCATGGAACTTCCAGAATTTCTTGTCTTCTTGCAGCGTGCTGTTTCTGTACCTGAAGATAGAGCGAGGGATTTAGGAGATGTGATGGAAATGGTGTTCAGTGCTCAGGCCTGTAAACAGACATCTGGGAGGTTCTTTGTCCCATCATGCACTGCTGAAGGAAGCTATGAAGATATCCAGTGCTATGCTGGAGAATGCTGGTGTGTGAATTCCCAAGGCAAAGAAGTTGAAGGCTCAAGAGTCAGCGGGGGACGCCCAAGATGTCCCACCAAGTGTGAGAAGCAAAGAGCTCAGATGCAAAACCTTGCAGGCGCTCAGCCTGCTGGCTCCAGTTTTTTTGTTCCTACGTGTACTAGTGAGGGATATTTTCTGCCCGTCCAGTGCTTCAACTCAGAATGTTACTGTGTTGATGCTGAAGGCCAGGTTATTCCTGGAACTCAAAGTACAATTGGTGAACCCAAGCTGTGTAAGTCTTTGTGTGTTAAACTTAAAGATTCTTGAGTGTTTGTTTAGACTAGAACTTGATATGTTGTAAGAAACCGGGTTTGCTCATGACCAAAGAGCAAATTTTGGTTAACAGAAAAGTTACTTAAACTAAACATTATCCACAGAAATTTGGACAGTATTAGCCATTGTTATGAGCAAATAGAGATATTTGCTTGTTATTAAGAAAGTGCACGTACCTGAGCTGGGAAGATGACTCAACTGGTAAAGTGCTTGCTGCACAAGCATATGGATCTGAGTTTGCATCCACCTAATCACGATGAACAACGCACATTTATAACCCCAGTGCTGTGGGTAGGGGGAAGATTAAACAGGTGGAGCTGGAGCTTACTGGTCATCCAGTCTATCTTAATTGGAAAGCTCCAGGATTAGTGACTGAGGAAGACATCAGCCTCTGACCTCCACATGTGCTTAAACGCACACATACACAAATATATTACATACCTATAACAGAATGTTCCACATAGTGGTACTGGCCGTGCCGGTAACTGGGTTAGTCACTAGGTTGGATGCTACTCATTCATTTAGGCCTTTAAGGTTGCTGAGACTGACAGTCAAGTTGTCACCTTGATCTTTCTGTCTTATTCAATTTATTAAATATCTGTCCCTTGTTTTCCTCCAGGTCCTAGTGTCTGCCAGTTACAGGCTGAACAAGCTTTCCTTGGGGTAGTAGGGGTTCTGCTGTCCAACTCCAGTATGGTGCCTCCTATCTCCAGTGTCTACATTCCCCAGTGCAGTACCAGTGGCCAGTGGATGCCTGTGCAGTGTGATGGACCCCATGAGCAGGTCTTTGAGTGGTATGAACGATGGAACACTCAGAACAGTGATGGCCAGGAACTGACCACAGCCACACTGCTGATGAAGCTCATGAGCTACAGAGAAGTAGCTTCCACAAACTTCAGCCTTTTTCTTCAAAGTCTCTATGATGCTGGCCAGCAAAGCATCTTCCCAGTGCTAGCACAGTACCCATCCCTTCAGGATGTTCCACAGGTAGTGTTGGAGGGAGCCACAATTCAGCCCGGAGAGAACATTTTCCTGGATCCATACATCTTTTGGCAGATCCTAAATGGCCAGCTCAGCCAATACCCAGGACCCTACTCAGACTTTAGCATGCCTTTGGAACACTTCAACCTCAGGAGCTGTTGGTGTGTGGATGAAGCTGGTCAGGAATTGGATGGAACTCGGACTAGGGCTGGCGAGATACCAGCATGTGAGTTAACTCATGTCAATACCTAATTTCACGTTTGCTTTGAAAAGGCTTTCTGGTGGGAAAACCTTGGTAGGACCAGAGCATTTCCAGGAGTCATGGCAACACTTATCTGTCCATTCATCCTTCAGTCCATTCACACCCATCCACCCAAATACCCATCTAACTGCCTATCAATTTATATCCATCCATCCATCCATCCATCCATCCATCCATCCATCCATCCACCACCTACCCACCCCTTTCTATATCTGTCCATTCAAGAGAGAGCTGATCCAGATCAAAATTTGTAGAATGAGACTGTCTAGCAATTCTGAATAAACTGTCTACTGAAGAACTTGCTCAACATATGATTTCTGCAGCTTCAGTTTCTTATCTGTATTTTTATGTCAAAGTTAGTTTTAATTGCCAATCTGGCACCACCTGGAGTTATCTGGGAAGATAATCTCATTTGAGGAAGTGTCTAGATGATATTGATCCATAGATATGTCTTTGAAAGTATTTTCATGATTATTAATTGGTATAGTATGGCCCAGCCCATTGTAGGCAGTGTCATTCCCTAGGCAAATAATACTAACCTATATTAGAAAGCTAGTTAGCCAGCAAACAAAATCCTCCATGGCTCCTTCTGCACTTCTTTGGCTCTGAAGAAAGTTCTTTGGTCAGAAGTAATGCTATGTGAAATATCTGGGCTTCCTTCATGTTCCTCTTGAGTTTCTGTTTTAACTTCCCTCAATGATGGGCTGCAGACTAGAATTGTAGCAAATTTAACTCTTTCTTCCTTATGTTGTTCTTTGGTGAGGACAGTGTGTTAACAGAAATGAAACTTGGCTTGTGGGACCAAGGGTCTTAGACTGGTACCCAGAGAAAGTTTGAGCCTATGAATATGCCTGATCTGAGTCTGGCCTGGTGTGAACATTGCATATAACCAATCTTCTGCAGGTTTCCCCATGAGTGCTGAGAGAATGAGGTCCAAGAAGACAAAGCAAAGAGACCTGGACTTGGTAACTGAATCCACCTATGCTCTTTGTATTGTTCTAGGCCCTGGCCCCTGTGAGGAAGTGAAATTTCGTGTCCTGAAATTTATCAAGGAAACAGAAGAGATCGTCTCTGCTTCCAATGCTTCTTCATTTCCACTTGGAGAGAGTTTCTTAGTAGCCAAGGGAATCCAGCTGACCAGTGAGGAGCTTGGCCTTCCTCCACTCTACCCATCCCGTGAGGCTTTCTCTGAGAAGTTTCTACGTGGGAGTGAATATGCCATTCGTTTGGCTGCTCAGTCCAGTAAGTGTTGCTTTGAAGATTTTCTCAGCATCTCTTTGGGGGAAACAAGAGCAACTGGCTCTCTAGGACTTAACTTGGTTGCGACGAGCTGCCAGGTTCCTGGAAAGGCAGAGTTGTTCTATGACCCTAGCCAAAGCTTTACATAAAGGATTTATGGTCTTCCATCAGAGCCCATGTGAGGCTTCACATGGTGCACCACAGATGGCACATGCAGCACACATAAAATCATAGTTTTGTTAAAGGCCCCATGTACTCTCGACCTTTGGCCTGTCTTAAAGTTGCCTTTTACTCCCATGTCTGCAGGGAAGGAGAAGGAAGATGGCCATATTTACTGAGGAACCATTGCTCCCATGAGCTCAGGAAATACTGAGAACAGGTCCCAAAGTTTTGTGTTATACACCTCTGGCCTAGCAACAACCACACATTGCATTAACCTAACACATGACCATGTACTTGCATACCAAGTACATGATTGGGTTATTGTGTTCATTCTTTAAGAATTTCAGAAGGAAAAAGATAGAATATGACCTGTGATTCTTTACAGACAAAAGTTGAGTTCTGCCTTAGTCACTAGCCCAGGTTTACCCATCTGCTAACTGTGGAAACTGGGTCAGGAGGTCTAGTAGTCTAGTTCATACAGGTAGTGTTCAGTGCCCTGCCTCACTGAATATGGAGCAGCTAGAGTCAGTGTGGAGACCTAGCTCACCTGAGAGCTGATGTCCTTCCTCTGTCTACAGCCTGCTCTCACATCGCAAGAAGCTCTGACCCTGATGAGTTTCCACTGACTGTTCCTCAACAGAATCTCAGATCCACCTCTCACTGAGCCTTGTCTGAGTCCCTAACCTTCTCTCATGGGGTTTTCTCTGGGGATCTGGGTTGCCCTCATATGATATCAGAGTGAATTTCCTACAACAAGCCAGAGCCACCCTGTCTTCCCTAATGGTACCTGCTGCTGGCTTGGGAACGGTGTCTTTGTTATAACCTCAGAGGATCTCACAGTCAGTCTCTTTCTGCTGCTCTCCCTCACCATACAACTGTCCTAGAAGCCAACGTCCCATGCCTTCCTCACCTTCCTTCACACTGTGGCCTGCTCATATCTCACACTGCTGTTCTTTCTCTCTCCTTCAAGAGACTGGAGCTTCTCCTTTCCAAATGAAAGGGGTTATTTTAAATCCTATGCCTGGGTTGAGTCCGGTGTTCTCAGGAGGAGAAATGGTTCTGCCACTCCTGTAATTTGGACATCTTTGATCAGCACGAAATGCAGAGGAGCTGCTGTTGTCTGTGTGATATGGTGACATGTTCTGGAGCAGAGCCCAGGCTCAGGAAGCTCAGAGTCAAGCTCAGGAAATTCCTCACCTGTTAGTTTCATGCTCTGGCTCTGCAGCCCTTAGGCTAAAAAAAGGAAGACTCTGGAAAAAGGTAGCCAAACTGTTCTTTGTCTTGAAGTCTGGGAATTTTGATCTAAGGACAAGGGGAGATTGAGGGTCACAAAGCACATTTAGCTGGTGGAACAGGGTGGGTGTCTATAAAATAATGAGCCAGGGAGGAGTATGGGTGGCAACTCAATGCATGTCATCTACCAGCTCTTGTTATTATAGCATAAAATGTACCCTAGCCAGTAATGACTTCATTTTACTGATGAGCAAATTCTGGGTCTGAGAAGTAAAGTAACTTAGCTCTATATGCAGCCAAAAGGAATGATACCAGGATTTACATACCAAATACATAAATATCACACTTGCCAGCTTTGATAGCACCATGCACAACACCAGGCTGCTTCAAATGTACATCCTGGTGTCTGTCTGCATGCTGCATGTCTATCTCTTCCTGGAACCGGGAAGACCATTTGTAATATGCAACAGGTTGGGAAGAACTTCCCAAGCATGCAGAAAACTACAAAGACTACACACCAGTGGTGATAATTCTGTGAAAGAGCAACACCCTTGTCATTTTCACTGGAAAGGTTAGAGGCCAGACAGGGAAAGGGAGTGGGAGAGAAATCACAGCACTGTAGGAGAGTGGCAGGAACCTAGGGTAAGGATGTGAGAGCTCCAGACTTGGTGTCTTTGGGCTGTGGTCACTACTTACTTCTATTTGCCCCTCCTCTCATGCAAGCATACATGGCAGTGTTTACTTCAAACCCTTCTCTCTCCCTTCTCCCCTTCTTTCCTTCAATTGTTTACTTTTTACTACTTTTATATATACTAAGACCTCATATATATTAGACAAATACTACTCCATTGAGACTCACATCCAGTTCTTTTTAAAACTAAAAACAAAAAAAATTTGAGACTGCATTTTATTAATTTTATTAAGTTTCCCAGACTGGCCTTTAGTTCACTCTGTAGCTCTGGCTGGTCTCCAACTCAAGATCCTCTTGCCTCTCTTACCCCAGCACCTAAGATAACAAGTTTGCACCATCATGCTCAATCAATTATTTCTCCAGCATACATTATGATCCAGGTACTGTTTGTGTGTGTGTGTGTGTGTGTGTGTGTGTGTGTGTGTAAAAGAAACATGAATATATGTATCAAGGATCATAAATGTGAGCCTAGAAGAGAAACACAAATACAAACTAGATCAGTACATGTATGATGTATTGAATGGTGGTGAATGCTGATCAGAGGAGCCATGCAAGGATGGGAGAGATGTGGTGTGTCAGCTTCTATGACCAAAGCCTGCCCTCCATGTCATCTTGTGAGATCTTGGCCAAGTAATCACATATCTGCCTCAGTTTTGCCACTGGTCAGATGGGATGCCAATAGGAACATACAAATGGATCACTTAGTCCTTTCCAGGTCATGACCAACCAGCAACTATGAAAGGACATATGTATCCAAGGGTAGTTAGGGATGGGACCCAACACAAAACCATAAAGTTATTCAAAGCATTATGAGACACATGTGACTTTTATTTTTGTAACTCAAGTGTGTAGTTCCTTAGACTCAATTTGTAGATGACAATCTAGTGTCCCAGTGTCAAAAGGTTGGCATACCTAGTATACAGCAACCTTTGGATGCTCATGATTCTTCTCTAGAGTAAAGTGCATCCCATGGGCATGAAGCCATTCACCAGCCCAATCAACTCTCTATGAAGTTACCACACAGAGCTGTAGCAAGTCCTCAAAATGCAGTTGAGCATTCATTTTCACAGTATTTACTGGATGCCAAGAGGAACATTATAAAGACAGCCCATATGGCAGCTATCACACTCTTTTTTATCTCTGCTTCTCTAGCCTTGACCTTCTATCAGAAACTCCGTGCTTCCCTGGGAGAGTCCAATGGAACAGCCAGTCTTCTATGGTCAGGACCCTACATGCCACAATGCAATACTATTGGAGGCTGGGAGCCTGTGCAGTGCCATCCTGGGACAGGTAAGGGGACTTTGGGAGGGCAAATGAATAGAGGAAAGATTCCCATCAGTGGGAGGCAAGTGGTCCAGATTATTGACCCTCTTTAGCAACTTGAACAAACCCTTACCTTCTCAGCTACCAGCTCTTTCTCCTATGCTAGGGGAAGCAGAGACCTCCAGCCAGCTTGAAAGTGAAATGCTCATTTGCTGGTAATATTGGATGCTGGTAAATTCTGTGACTCTGGACAGTGTAAGGCAGGGGGCTGGACCAGATAGGGCTACCTTGCTGGCATTACTATGAATGTAAAACAAGTTTTGAAAGAGTTCCCAGCATGCTTCCTATGCTTGTTATGTATGGCTCTTTTCCAGGACAGTGTTGGTGTGTGGATGGGTGGGGAGAGCTCATCCCAGGCTCACTGATGGCACGCTCCTCACAGATGCCCCAGTGTAAGTAAAACCCATGGGAGTTTTCAATCTGCCCTCTAGAATGGAGTCATTGATCCTGGTCCCAGTCTGATCATGCAACTGAGAGGGACTCTAGGGTCTAGCCCTTCAAACCAGTTTCTGAGAATACCTTGGACACATTCTTTTAAGTCCTTAGGACTGAAGTTCATGATAACATTAGGCCTTCCATTGTAGTGTTCTCACTGAAGCTATATCAGGAGGAGCCAAAACTGGTGATAGAGCTTAGCTCTAATCCCTGTATCCTGGTTCCTGGGCAGCTCCAATGACTGTAACGATATTGTTCTGTATGACTGTTCTGTATGACAGAATCCACAAGCACTCAGAATACACATGACTGTAACTATATTCATATGTGTTCTGGCAACCTAGCATCCCACTGAAGGTCACTTCTGGGCATCAATGGTTCACTTGATGCCTCAAAGGCAACAGTACACCCCACATCTGTCCCTGAACTTAAGCCTGCTTTCCTGAGGTTGTAGCTTTATGGAACACACCCCTACTGGCCTGGAGTCTGGCATTAGTGAAGGCTGTCCACCTCCCCCTATCCTCAGAAACACCTCTTCAGAGACCCTCTCATCTACAGGTCCCACAAGCTGTGAGCTATCCCGAGCCAATGGGTTGATTTCTGCATGGAAACAGGCTGGACACCAAAGAAACCCAGGTCCAGGAGATCTGTTTACACCAATCTGCCTACAGGTAAGCGTCTGTGTATTCAGGAAGGATACAAGAGGAGATGGTGGCACATACTCTGGTCTCCTCTGGTTGAGGGTAGAGTTTGGAGAGTTCTAGTTCATTCTCCTTAGTACAAAACTTACTGGGAGTCATGGGTGTTCTAGGTCTTCTAGACATGGCTCTGTGCCATGCTAGTTCCTAGTTCTAGCTATGTTTTATTTTAGTCAAAGGCCTGGGACACATTCTTTTCTTATTTAATTCTTGGAATATCTTGAGACTCTGAGGACAAATCCATCACCAAAGCCCTCAGAGACTGATTAGTATGTTTCCATACATCACCATGCTTGGTCCGTAGGTTCATAAGCTAGAGGGTATTTACCCATGCGGTTCCTGGCTCCTCTTCTGGCAATTGTTGCTCACAGTTCTTCGAAATGCTAACAAAACCTCCAGGGAAAGAACTGTGTTACTTATCAAGTGAACCACATCCTCATGCCTGTACTGTCTCCCTACAAATGGTTGATCACCCAGCCACTTGCCCTACTTAGCTCCCAGGAGCTTTGTGAAAAGCAGATGAAACTGGCAGTGTAGAAGCTCATAGAGGATGCAATGATGAGCAATGGTGTGGCTACCATGAGAGTCCATGAATGTGCTCCTCTTATTAACTAATATGCAGAGAAATTTGTCAATACAGTTTAGTCTTTTATATTGGCTGACAAATCACTTTTCCCTGGAGACGAGCCTACCCAATGTCCCCAGTGTGGCTGTTCTCCTGAGAAAGGAGATGCAGGCATATAACTTCTGAGGGTAAGGAGGGTGATTCTGGCATGTGACCCCGGGGGATGGGGTTTCACAGATTGTGTAGGTTCTTGCCAGCTATGATACTGGTAAACAACAACCAAGACCTCAAACTGATATCTGCATCTTAGGGTTCCTTTTACCTCCAAAGATTGGTAGCTAACAGCTAGACTCAACTTGGGTCTCAATGATGGAGATTGGTATTCTCAATTTTAACTTTCTCCTATAAAGTTCCCTCAGAACTTCACTTGAGTGCGAATCTTACCTCTGCAGCTGATCAGTTGTGCGGCCAGAGCATGTCATCGGATCCCTCTTTCTCTGTGTAGAATGATGTGGGCAGCAGAGTCCCGCAACCCTTTTCTGAGTGCTTGTGGATTCTGTGACTCACTTAGGGTGAAGGTGTTTGTGAGCCTCCTGAAAATGTTGGGTAAATGTCATCATTTTCAGACGAACTAGAGCATAGCATAAATCCAGCAAGTGTAAGCTAGTAAGTGAGGCTCTCAACATACCCAACTGCTTGTTGCTTTTCTCCAGTTGTCTCTGCTTTCAGGGCTTTGAGTTGCAGAAGTAGGACAGGAGGCTTAATTGCTGAAGGAGTTTCTAGAGTAAACATGCTTTGGTATCAGATCTGAGGAGATGGCTTAGTGTATAAGTGCTTGCCTTACACATACAAAGATTTCTGCTTCATTCCCAGAACCTATCTAGCCAAGGCTGAACATAGAGTGCCAGACTTATAATCCCTGTTTTGAGGAGGCAGAGATAGATAGATACCTGAAGTCCCTGGCCAGCTAGCCGATCCTACTTGGTGAGTTCAAGACCAATGTATAATCTAAAAATAATAGGTGATTGGCTCCTGAGGAACAATGTCTGAGGCTCTCCTTTGACCTCCATGCACACACAAATACATCTTATGCATATTAACACTCATGTGTACACACACACACATACACGCACACACACACACACACACACACACACACACACACACACACACACACGCACACGCACACACTAAGAAAGAATCAATCTAGTTCAGTTTCCTGGCCTTTGGGTGTGGGAAACTGAGGCCTAGATAGTTGAATTGTCAGGCTAGGAAACCCTGCTGATAGGAGACAGGTCAGGAGAGGATGAGCCAACATGGATAGGTCATTTTTATGGGTGGGGTGTGGCTGTCTTAGGGCATACCTGCATTAGTAATTACAGGTACTTAGTGCTCTTTTGATGTTCCATATTGGAAGTCCTTTCTGAAATTTGTGGAGCTGGTTCTAGACCGTGTGGACTAGATGGTGTGGGTATGCTGCAGCACTACTATGACCTGGCTCTGGGATATTTCCCGACCCATCACATCATAAGAGTCAATTTTCCCTGATCTCAAATGGCACAACCTGTCCTTGCTTGGTGGTCAACATTCCAGAGAGTGTCCACAAAGGCTGAACAAAACAGTGACCCCTTAGTGGACAAGCTTCTTCATCTGGAGAAATTGTCACCATTATTTTGGAAGGGATATTCTTGTAAGAGCTTTTACTACCAGTAAGTGAGAGGCAAAACCTTGGTTATACTGAAAGGACCATGGCTTTATTGCAGACAGGAGAGTATGTCAGACAACAGACATCAGGAACAGGAGCTTGGTGTGTGGATCCATCTTCAGGAGAAGGGATGCCAACAAACACAAATAGCAGTGCTCAGTGTGAGTAGCCGTTTCTCCTCCTTGTTGCCCTAAAACTTCCCAGGTGAGTACAGGTCAGAGTCTCAGCTCTGCCCCCTCCATATCTAGGACACAACTCCTGATCCAAATGTGACCCAGTTTTACCATCTAGAGCACAGGATCTCTTTCTACCTTGAAGGATCTCAGAAAAGTCAGCATGGCCCGGAGTCTGCTGTGCTCTGTAACCAAGAATCACTAGCTGCTATCATTACCCAGTACCTGTCCCTGCCTATAGAGGTACTGGCCCTTTGGGGGACACTGGCTGTGCAGCTCTAAGGCACTGCCTGACTCTATAGCTCTGTGTCATGTGCTAATGTTCCTAAGGTCAACCCTGGGCTTTTTGACATGGCTCGGAGTTCTCACAATAGACTGCTGTGTTTGTGGCGACTTGGATTCCTCTCACTTTGTCATTGATTGCACCTGAGATCTTGTAGCTAACTGTGGTTATCACTTAAAGAGAGGGCATATTCACAGACTTTTGTTCAATGTGACCCAACTACTTGGAAGGTACCTACTTTCCCCCATGCTTCTTAAACTGATGCTCACAGACCTCCAGCAGTTTGCTGGAAGGCTTCACGGGGTTCCAGTTGCTGATTTGGGGCTGTCCCATGGTTCCATATTGTATCCTTTTCACCCTTCTCTCTTGTGGATCATCTCTGAAATCTCCTGTGAGGGTCTGAGGCTCTTCAGAGTAGGCAATGGGAGAAACTGAGCACATACCCGAGGGGCCTTTCAAAGCAGCTGTCCTAGAAGGGGAAGGGTAGCAGGAAGATATGGGGCATCTGTTCCTATGCTTGGAGCAAGAGTAGAGCATGGTCCCCTTTACTTGCTTCTATACAGGTCCTGGCCTCTGTGATGTCCTCAAGAGTAGGGTCCTGTCCAGGAAAGTCGGTCTTGGCTACACTCCAGTCTGTGAGGCATTGGACGGGGGCTTTTCCCCAGTGCAGTGTGACTTGGCCCAGGGCAGTTGCTGGTGTGTCCTGGGGAGTGGAGAGGAAGTGCCTGGGACTCGTGTGGTAGGCACCCAGCCTGCCTGTGAAAGTAAGTCTTGAACTGCTGGAGGTACTGTAGGCTGAAAGCCTCAAGCTATACTATGGGGTCTCTGAGACCCTCTGCTGTTGGAAGGAGAATGGCAGAATATGAAGATAATTGATTGATATGATGGGGAAACTAGTGTGTGCACTTCCAAAAACCATAGCCTGACTTTGAAAGTTGGAAGAGCCTTGCGCCCTAGGAATCTATTGCGGTAGCTCAATAGAGTCTGGCCTGGTTTTCTCTATTGTCCCCAATCAGGAGAAACATCATTTCTAGTTATAATTCAGGAAGTTACTTGAATATCTAGTACTGATATATACATCACATGAGCACATATAATAATAGGAAAATGCATTATTATATTTTATAATAAACTCATTAAAATCCTGCCATGGAGGCAAGGCCTTGTAAGCCCAGCACTCCCTGGCAGGAGTTTGAGTCCTGCTTGACTGACAAAATTAGCAAGACCATGTCTAAAACAAAAGAAAACTAAACCAAACCAAATCAAATCAAACCAAACAAATCAAAAATACAAAGAAAGAAATCGATATTCTGGCCAAGGACACAAAGCTAAATAAGAGCTTAACTATGTCCTTGATGACTATGGTGTCCGTCTGCTCCTGGGATGTAGGATTGTACTAGGAATTTCTGGAGAGTCAAAGTTCTTGCTAGATCTACAGTAATGGGTGGTATTTGGTGAACTCTTAGTGACTGAGTATAGTTGGGGAATAGAAAGTCCCCAAGTTACTAGAAAATCCCCAAGTGCTCTGGGATCTTGTTCTTGATTAGGGGGCAGAAAACACTGCTCATTCAAACCCAGGCAAGTGGGGCAAACTTGAAAGCTTCATGTCATGAGGCCTGAATTTGGTCAGGTTCAGTTCTGAATGTTAAAGTGGGAGTCGAGTGGACAACAGCTGGGCTGTGAGCCCTGAGGTAAAGAGGGTGGTGGTCATTGGATTGGCAATGCATCGGAGATGCTGCTGTAAGACTCACCTTTTCTGAATGTTTGATGAAACTGAGAGACAGTGAACTTATCCAGTGAGAAGGCATAGAAGGAGGGGGAAGAACCAGGCCCTGACAGAGCAGGACATAACCAGAAAGGGCCTGGGGAACAGTCAAAGGGAAGCAGAAAGGTAGGCAGGAGCAGGGCTGAAGTCTGGGAGATGACTATGACTCTTCTCCCTCTCTGCTCCCAGGCCCACAGTGTCCACTGCCATTCTCTGGGTCAGATGTGACTGATGGAGTGGTCTTCTGTGAGACAGCCTCTAGCTCAGGAGTGACCACTGTTCAACAGTGCCAGCTGTTCTGCCGCCAGGGCCTCCGGAACGTCTTTTCACCAGGGCCACTGATTTGTAACCTGGAGAGTCAGCGCTGGGTGACACTGCCACTACCCAGAGCCTGTCAGAGTGAGTAGCAATAGGAACATGTCCTGCACTCTGTTCTTTCTCAGGGATATTGCTAAAGAAACTTTCTGCCACTCAACTACAGCCTTTTCATGGTAAGTCAGGTGATGCCAGGGTTGTTGAGCTGGCCCATGGAGCACTGCTTCTAGAAGGAGCAGATTAGATTTTACTAGTGGTTTTCCCATAATGAATATGGGAAGGTTGACATTATTCTAGGTTCCTTGTGGTTACTTGGATTGGAAACATATTCAGCTGGTGGATGCTTCCACTGCTGAGTTACAGACCATAGATGATGTGCTCTGAGATTCCTGTGCATCTTACATTGAGCCCTAACCTCTCCCCATATTTACCTTGTTCTCTCTGGTAAATGACTGGCAGGGTAGGAGTTCAAGGCCTCTGGAAGGTAGGCATCAGTATCATGGGTAAATGCAGGCTTCTTCCTATGTGCAACTTCTGCTGCCCCCAAGAACCCATTCAACTCAGTACAGACTCAGTAAAGACTTGGTGAAGTCAGGCTATGAGTATTCCCAGCAGAACTGGACTACTAGAACCTTATACTTGACCTTCCTGGGGCAGTGGTAGGAAAGGCATCTGAGGTAGAGACCCACAATCTGGGACTGACCTACATCACAGGGCTCAAGCTGACTGCTAGAGTGTCCACAACAGGATTAGCTGCAAAGCCCTATTGGTTGTAGAGGGTTCTCATACAGACAAAGTTTAACCTGTGGTTTGGACAAATAAGTGGCCCATCTCTTGATTTTGACAGGGTAGCTCCAAGTGCAATTAAGACCAAGTCAACCTTCACTGAGCAGCATTTGAGAACATCTACCCCTAGTCTGCTGAATTATGTGAGATGGTGGTATTTATGTGCAAAGCAGTGTGGGAGATTTTCCAGGGAGAATGTCAGAATCCCTGTAAAGAGGCAACCCGATTAGGGTGCAGAAGTAGCTCTGAGCTTGCTGTTGAGGAGGTTAAGTGTTTTCCGAGTTAAAGCAGAAAGCCGGGGTCTGTGTGCTTATGCTAAATTAGGAGGAACTATATATCAAGGCAAATCCACAGGAAGACATCCTACAGATCTATGGCCTCAGTCCTCTGACCTCTTGTGCTTGGCTGCAGGGCCTCAGCTGTGGCAGACCATGCAAACTCAAGCGCACTTCCAGCTCCTGCTCCCACCAGGCAAGATGTGCAGTATTGACTACTCTGGCTTGCTGCAGGCCTTCCAGGTCTTCATACTGGATGAGCTGATAACCCATGGCTTCTGCCAGATCCAGGTATGTACCAGCCTTTCCATCAGTGAGGGCTTGGTTTAAACTCAGTGTATCTGTCAGGGAGCCTCAGGTTGGAAAGAGACTTTTTAGTACCCAATCCTCAGGAGCAGGATGGTGGAAATACAGAAAGCAACACAAGACCAACACTCCTGACACATGATTGACATCAACAGTTTCTTCTTCTTCTCTGTTCCTAAAACAAGATTTTTTTCTCCATGCAGGTAAAGACATTTGGGACCCTGGTTTCCAGGACTGTCTGTGACAACTCCTCAATACAGGTGGGGTGTCTGACTGCAGAGCATTTAGGAGTAAATGCTACATGGAAGTTACAGCTTGAGGACATCTCAGTGGGCTCACTTCCAGATTTGCACAGCATTGGTAAGTTTGCCTTCACTGCTGCCTTGAAGAAGCTGGGCAGCTTCATTGACTCCTAGACTGCTCCCTACAATGAAACTGGGGAAGGCCTAGTCTCTTCTCATAAAAACACAAGGAGAATTCTGTCTATCCCTTGGAAAGACCTAGTTGTGTATTAAAAAGTATGGAAAAATTAAATTGCCTGGTACTGGAGTCATAGATGGTTGTGAGCCACTCAGTATGGGTGCTGGGATTTGAACTCTGGTCTTCTGCAAGAGCAATTAGTATGCTGAAGCCACTGATACAGCTCACATGGGCAGCACAAACTAAGTAGATTACTAGATAATTACTAGATAATCAATAGGTTACTAGAAAAAACATAAAACATGAAATTGGGGAAGTGGGTTGAAGGTGTGGGCATGGGGTTAATTTGTGAAGAATTAGGAGAATGAGTTGCGAATGATATAATAAAATTGTATTGTGTTAATGGATTATAAAGTTAATAGTTTCATATATATATGTATATATATATGTAGAGAAAGAGAGGTGTATATGCACACACAGTGCACACACACACATGCACACACACACACACACACACACACACACACACACACACACACACACACACGCACCAGTAGAATTCTGGTCAATAAGGACAAATAGCATCGTGAACAAGAAAGAGTTAGATGGTGAGATAGACACAGTATGAAGGGAGATTGGGTGGAGGTGGAGAGAGGAGTCTTTACTGGTTTACAGTTTACATACCATCCACTTCTACTGAGAAAATACCTCAGTATATTGCCCCTTTAACCTTGACAGTTGTGTTAGAAATGAATTGAGAGACCACAAATGCCTAAGAAGAAAGGGCAAAGTGAGCTGTATGAGTGTGTGCCTGTTTTCTCTGAGCTTTCTGATAGGGTGGGGAATAATCCACACATCTCTAAGTAAGGTCTGTAAGTTAGCACCTGCCTCTCCTCTGTTATTCAGTGCCCAGAAGTAACGAACACTACCTGAAACTTTATCTCTGTTCTTGAAGTCTTAATAAAATACAAACAAGCAAACGAACATGTTTAGGGTAGAGTCTGGAAGGCAGGCTACGGGTCTGCCATTCTCTTGGCTTTCTGACAGGACAATAATCTACCTAGCGTTTTGGATCAGTGGTTTCCATTGCCTTCACTCAAAAAGCCGGGATGATTTGGGAGTGTTTGCTATTGTAAAAGCAAGAGATGTTAGTCCCAGCTTTAATGTGAAGGCAACAATGTCTGTGGCTTCAGGTCAAGCCCAATTTGCCAGTGGGAGGTTGTAGCATGGATGATTTCTGCACACAAAGGTCTGTCCCAGATCCTTACAAGGCACTCTTCTGCTTTCCACTTGGAAATCCATAGCCTTCCACATATTTATCAGAATAGTAAAAGTCACATTTCCAACTGAAGGGCCTACCTTTCTTTGGCATGGCCCTTTTATATACTCTAACCCTTGGGAACCGTCCCATCAGCAAACAAAGCATTCCTAGGCCTGTGTAACAGATGTGCACACTGGCACTCAGAGGGGGTGATGGATCACCTGCCTAGTGTGCCCCAGATCATGGCAATGCAGATCATGTACCAAGAGGGGTCAGTTTGGTGCCACCAAACCTGAGCTTGTTAGAGTTTTACATGTGGGGTGTGTGTGTGTGTGTGTGTGTGTGTGTGTGTGTGTGTGTGTGTATGTGTGTCTTTGAACCACCTTCTCTAAGCCCAGTCTGTCCTAATGAAGACTTTGTGATGCCCATGTGTACTTTCTGACAGGCTATTCTAGGCAGCCACACCCCAGCTCTCCTCTGAGTCCCTCAGGAAACAATGGGATGATCTCTGCCTATTCTCTATCTTACAGAAAGGGCATTAATGGGCCAGGATCTCCTTGGGCGCTTTGCAAATCTGATACAAAGTGGCAAGTTCCAGCTTCATCTGGACTCTAAGACATTCTCAGCTGATACCACCTTTGTACTTTCTCAATGGGGACAGATTTGTCACCTCTCCCATGACTCAGCTTGGATGCTTGGAAGGATTTTACAGAGTTTCAACCACCAGTCAGGACCCTCTGGGCTGTGGTAGGTACATGCTTCCCTCTTGGCTGAGGTATGGAACCTCAGGGGACTGTAAAAAAAGGCCATTGTACTTTGGGAGAACCATCAATGCATTGATCAATAGGTATTTTCCTGTCCAGTTTTCAAGGGAATCACTCATTAACCATCACTCATAAGACTCACAAGGAAGAGGAAGCCAGTGTGTGACATTGTTCTTTCTGTTAGTTCTTCCTTGGCTTGAACCTGGTGCTGGAATCCCATGTCTACCCTGTATCCTAGCTTGACATTTCTTGGTTTTGTTTTGGCAAGATGTCATTGCTCTCAACCACTACATAGCCATTTCACAGCCGGCTCTACTGGTTATCGAGATGAGACCTGCTACAGGTTGACTTGACTGGTTTTGCTCTTGTCCATAAGCATCTTTGAAGACCATTTTCATGGAAATGCAGTTGCAATGGGAATGGTAGATAGGTCAGCTTCCTGTCACTCTCTTTATAGTCACTCCTGACTCAGTTGCTTTTTATTATAGTTCAGTAAGTTGAACTTGAATTGGCTACAATCAAGATATTTTTAGGACTTGTTCCTCCTATGGGCCCTGGAGGGATCTGACTCCATCAGTTTCCCAGCCACATTCCCTGGCCCTAGAGTCCCTCTTTCATTGTCATGGGCAATGTACTATAGTTTTCTGATCCTCCCTTCTTTGGCTTCTTCCAATTTAAGAGCCATCTTAATGACCTACAGCTGGATACTCCAGGAAACTTCCAGGGCTTCATGGTCCATCTATTTTTATTTTAATTCCACCTCTAATTTTAATTCCTGTTGGCCACAAAACTAATACACAGCTTCCAGTGGTAGGCATGTGGTGGTGTGTGGTAAGGAGGCAGGGTCATTGTTCCAGCACCAAAAAATTCAAAGATCTTATGATGGGATAGAAGCCTTCTTTCCTACATAGAGTGAATTGCAGAACGTTTTTATTGAGCTGAAGAGAGATACTTTCTGTTGTTTCCCCCCTATTTATATTAGTTTCAATACAAACGCTACGTAGACTTTCTGAAATCCTTGTGAAGTGAATTTGAGCTACATCTCAATCCTGGCACAGAGAATGGGAGCGTTGTCACTTCCAAACAGTATTTGCTGCATCAATTACACTCTGTGTTGTGACTTTGCAAGTATCTATTTCACAGGAGACCCTGATGGCAGGGCCTTTCTGCACCACACAGATAAAGGGATGCAGAATCTGTTAAATGGGCTTGTGTAGCGTGAGCAGCCTGGCTCCTCAATGGGGCTTGAAGTCACCAAATCCAGTATCAATGGGTGAGGAATCCTAGCTCCTCTTGGGACAGAACACATATTTTGTCTTTCTGTCTACTTAGAGCTGCCCAGAACAGGGGGATGAGAAGTGAGAGGAAGAGTGGATGGTGGCATCTGCTAAATGGGGAAAACGGGAGTCATAGAGAGAGCATGTCACACATGCCAGCCACTGTGTTCTCAGACTTGACTATGCAGTGTCTTGAGCTACCTGGATGAACACCATTGAGTTTGTATGTGGGTGTTTATATACATGTGTTTTCACTGTGTTCATTTTACAACACACAGGAAGTAAGGGGGAAGCTGAGAATCCTGTCACAGGTGCTTAGTCAATTGTCACTCTAAGCTCCTATCAGGAGATTGGGGCTTAGATGGGAAGGTTTTGCCTAAAGGAGAAACCCAGTGTGGATTGTGTGGGGACCTGGTATCAGAGTGGGAAGGGCTTCAGTAAGCCCTCCTGAAAATTACAGAATGGTGCCCAGAAAAGAGGTCTGAGATCAGACTTTGCTCTTAACTTTCTTTTGGCCTTTTCTGTAAAGGCTCAGAACTTGGGGCTTTCTGAGACACATAGTCAGGTCTCAATAGTTTACGTTAGTCACTGTAGAGAGTGAAGTGTGATTAGATTCTAATAACCATGGATGAGCTGAAGCAGAAGACCAGACTCATTTGCTTTACCTACTGTAATTGAGTATCATTTCAGCACTATCTACAGTTTGTATTTCAACTGCTAAGTCTTCTGACCTTATCACAAAGGGTTGCCCTTCTCACCATCTAGTCTTTCACCTCTCTTCAGATAGAAAGGTCCAGAATGAATTTACAAAGACTTGCATAAAATGTCTTGGTTTTTCTGCATATGTGTGAATATGTCTGAGAACCCCCAGTGAATTTCTTGTATGTATGGGAACTTGTTGGTATTTCTGTAGCGCTGGGTGCTTTCCCCATGCTATCCTGTGAGTGAGGTTAGGAAGCTGAGACATACAGCTCTCTATACACTTAATCCATGGTCTTTAGAATCAGACAAGCTTGGGCTGGAGTCCTGGCACCAGCAGCTTTTTCATTTCTGGAATCACAGAGGTCCTTTGTCCTCCCCTAAAAGTCCTGAACTCCTTGATGTAGAGCACACTTCTCTGCCTGTAACCAACCCTCAGTGAGTACCCCTGATTTTAGTTGGCAGTACAGACATGTGATCTTGGCTCCATCTGATTCCAAAGCTTTGGTTCCACCCTGTGCATCACACCTCTCCCTTCTCAAAAGGGGAGTGCTAGTAAAATCATACCATCGAAGAATCAGGCTTCTCCTCCTTGGCTCTTCTCCTTCTAAAACACATCTGGAACACAGCTGCGAAGCTGTGGTGTTACAAGGCAGGGCATTGTCCTGTGGAGATGAAGCAGGCTTTTTTCACTGTCATCTGTGAGGTCTGATGTAAGTGGTCCTTGGTTGTGCACTGGCTTGGGTGGGAGTCGCTTCCCTTTCTTGTAAATTGTATGGGCATGGTCATTCTGACCCTGGGAACTGGTGTCTGTTGAGGATAGTAGGGAGAAGAAGCTTTGCTTGAAGTTTCCTTATAGGTCTGTTCACTCTTTTCTTTATATATATTTTGTGGCTTCTCTGGAATTCCCTTCTGGCAGCCTCCATTAGAGGGAGTCACAGGGAGACTGTCAAGATTTTCCATTTTTCTTTGGTCTAACACTAATTTCCACTTACCTACAGTAAGTTCTTTTTTTCCCCTCACTACAAATTCTCATAATAGAACTAATTCCCTATGGACTTTTTTTAATTCAATTGTTATTTTATGGCTTTCCCTTTCTCCTTTCCTCCTTTCCATCCATTCATCCATCTGTTGTCCCCCCCCCCAGCTTTAAAAGTATAGTTACGTGCAAACCCCATACCACAAGTGCAGATCAGCAAAGATTTACATGGTACCACGAGACAGTGGTGTAAAGTGCCCTTTAAGACAGCCAGAGAGGTATGTTAGGGCAGGTGCTGGGTGGGGTCTGAAAAAGTGAGCAGGAATTGGTGCTAAGATAAGTAGATGGGATTAGGGTCTCTCTCTCTCTCTCTCTCTCTCTCTCTCTCTCTCTCTCTCTCTCTGCACACACACACACACACACACACACACACACACACACACACACACATTTATGTGTTAGGGGCACAAAAATGAAGGCCATTGCAGAAACTAGATGGAATAGCAAAAAAGCAATGAGTCTAAACATCCCTGGCTTTATGAGGCAATGACATAGTTTCTATAGAAGAATAGAGTCAGCGGGGAAACATGGCAGGAAGTGAGCCATAGAGAAAGATAGGATCCTGTGTATAGACACAAGTTTGGACTACTAACAAAGCACCACAGAAAAATTTTGAGCTGGAGAATGACAGAACCAGAAAGACTTGACAGGGCTTGCACGAACTTCTTAAAAGGTAAAGCATTGTGATGTCACCCAAAGATACTTTTCCTCTTTGCAAAAGTACAGCCAGTCATTGCTCAAGTTGAAAGAAATAGTGGCAGGAAGAACAACATAACTCACAGCCTTGAAAGCTCTAAACCCAAATGGTGCAACCCTTTTATTATATAGAGGAGGGTACTCATCATAGCTTTTAGTAATTCTGGTATGTGGATTAGAAGGTGAATGTGAGCATGTAGGGGCCATGGTCCACTTCCTGGTCTTGAGAGGAGCCACTTGCTCAGGAAAGAATGATGGTCATCAAGGCTCGACCTCATTATGATCTACAAAAGTGCCCTTTAGATGGAAAAACTCTTTATATCAGGGGCAGTCACAGTGGTGAAGGAGCATGCATACTTCTCAAACCGACAGGAGCCTGTGGTTTGATAGTATCTCTCCAGGTCTCACTTTCCTGTCTTTATCAGGACTCTGAGTAAAGATGGCAGAGCTGATTATGTTGGCCAGGAAACCTTAGTTTCCTTTGGCCCCAAATTTACAGATACTTACTTGAAAAAAAATTGTCCCAACCAATCATTATCAATCTGACTCAAAGAAGTAGTGGAACTTGGTGCTCAGAGAAGGATACTCACTGCTAGCATACACTGGAAAGTACTACATAGTTTCCAAGATGTGGCTGCGTTTCTGATTTATTCTGAGATAGCAAGAATGCATGCAGACTGAAGATGGTTACTCTCAGGATACCAACTCCATCTCACTGTGCTCCACCATGTTGTGCTTACTTTTTGTCATTTAATGATCTTGCTGCCAAATCAGAAAAGATGCTCTTTTCATAGGGCTGTGAGATGCACATGAAAACAGCTGGCACTGTGCATGTCATGTGTCCTAATTTCACCCTCTCCCCTTCTGGGAGAGTCCTTTAGCAAGCGATGGCTGAGCATTCCAGGTGGAATCCCACTTATCACTTGTGAGATGGGAATAGATACTCATTCTTAGTGGTAATCATAGAGGAATTTAAATTCAACAATGTGGCTACTCTGGCAAGGGACCACATCCAAAGATCTAGGTTGTGTGATCTGTCTGGAATACAGACATATCTTTAGTACACACATTTAACCCCAAACAATGAAGGTAAAGTTAGTTTGTATAAGGATGCAGCCATGTTTAAAAGTGATGTCTAATTGAGTGGCAGACAAAGTGACAAATCAGAGAGAGATTTGAAAGAATGAGTCAGAGATAGGATACATCAAACTTTCACAAGAACAGACAGAAAGGGGAGGCAACTTAAGGGAGTAGGGAGAGAGAGAGAGAGAGAGAGAGAGAGAGAGAGAGAGAGAGAGAGAGAGAGAGAGAGAGAGAAAGAGACAGAGACAGAGAGAGACAGAGAGAGAGACAGAGAGAGACACAGAGAGAGAACAGTTTTACCAGAACAGTTTTACAGAGACAAATTGTAGGTGAAGACAGGATGAGACAGAGAATGGGAAAGATCCAGAAGATCAGAATAGATTGGCAGATTTTGTCTGAGGCCAAGCAGAGCAATTCATTTAGAAGCTGAGAGAAGCCAGTTTGAGTCAGTCATTTTGGAGAGGAGCTTGGCTCAGAACAGCTGAGTTGCACTAGCCAGTCAGAGTTCAGAAAGAACTAGAGGATATTTACTTGGCAATAAATCTCCGAGATGACAATTTCATCTGGCTAACAAAAGTTACTTTTATAGGTAATACATTAATCCATAGACCAGAGAGCACCCTTCCAATGGAGGTAGCTCTCATTTTATGGGATAATACTCAGTTTTTGAAGTTATTTGACAAATTATTATGAACACAGTCCTGAGCACGAGGGAAAGAGAAAAATGCCCTTCATGTTTCTCTGAGCCATCAGTGTCAGGGTGTCCAATCCCTACATTTCTCTACAATGGATCTCCTGAAGGCTCTGACTTTAATACCCTGTAAGATATATATCATTGTAGTTGGAATCCCACTGCCCAACTAATGTATGCACTCACTAAATAACAATTATTTTTACTTTTACTTTGAGGGATATAGCCACATTAACAAGAAAAGTGAGGAGGGACTGAAGATGTTAGAGGAACACAAAGTACTGGGTGATAGCAGATCAGGAGTGTAACAGTAAGACACTGACATCCAGCATGACAAATTGATGGGAGATCTTATCCACAGAACTTGGGCTTTCTGAGTCAATCAGAATCCAAAAGGCCTGATATCGAGAAGAATTTTTAATGTAATCTGCTGGCTGCCTAATTCTTGTCTAGTATAGGCAGCATTGTTCGTGACTGACACACAGGGACATCAGCCATAGCAGTCAAATGAGATGGTAATAAGTTTCTAGAGTTACTGGGATTGATACACTGAGAAAGTACCATTTGCACAGTTAGCTACAAGGAAGGATGACCTTAAAAATAAAAGTAATTGTTATTTGCTGAGGGCACACATGAGTGTGGCAGTAGGTTAGATTCTGTATGTATGTGACTATTATACCCCAATAAGTACCACTCCATTTCATACAGGATAAAAATGACTTTAGAGGACCCTAAGAACTATATAGAAAGTGGCACTTCACCTAATCTACCTACACTTTCAGCTCTCCATCACATCCTTAGATTTGGGGAGCTATGTTTGGGCCTTATCTTTCCCATTGTCTCCAGACTCATCTTCTGCCAAGCTTATCTCCTTTGCAACCTCAGCTCTGGCTTGATTTGGCCTTTCCCTTGCCAGTACACCTTGAGGGCTTTGTACTTGCTGTTTACACTGTTTGGCGTTTGACCCCCTTTATTACTTGAGTCTCTAGTGTTACTTCTCAGAGGCTGTTTCTCTTTAATGTGCTCCTGGCTTGTCTCCTACTTTATTTAATCCAAGTCTGAAGTCGTGTGTGGATTCCTACACTTCCTGCATTTCCTCAGCTTCTGAAGAGAAAGCCCTACCTGCTTTTTTAGTTGGCTCCTCCACTTTGGATCCTGAGGCCATCTACTTCTCATTAGTTGTACCATTTGAAATCCTAGGCTGATTTGGGGGTTCTGCACATACTATAAGCCCTGTCTATCACCATTACACAAGTTCTCACTCTGATGTCATCTGTGTTTGTGCCCCTAGTGAAATGCCCTGAAGGAAGCTTCTCTCAGGATGGAAAATGCACTCCCTGTCCTGCTGGCACCTACCAAGGGCAGGCAGGCAGCTCAGCTTGTATCCCATGCCCAAGGGGCAGAACAACCACCATCACTGGAGCTTTCAGCAAGACCCATTGTAAGTTCTTCCTGTACCAATCTGAAGAAGGAGCCTTCCCCACACAGAAGGCTGCAGCACAGCTGCTCAGCTTCAGTACCAGAGATGTTTGAAGACATATCTCTCTTCATGCTAGAAACTATCTCACAGTGGCAGGATGCTGAATAGCATCTATACATACTCCACAACTACTAGACAGCAACAGAAGCCTCTCTCCAAGTTGTGACCACCAAACAGTTGTAACAACCAAACTTGACTTCAAGAATTACTAAGTGATTCTTGGGTGTGGTGGTGGGGAGCAAGACTTTCCACTGTTGGGAACCACTGGGTAATCAAAGGCCATTTTCTGTGAAGGCCAGGCTCCTCCCAGGCTCCTACCAGTCTCCAGGCCAGACCCCAGGCCAGGCATGTTACCTGCAAAGTCAAATTCACTCATCCCAACTCCTTTCGCAGGTAGACAGTGTGACCCACGTTTTTACAGATAAGATAAAGGCTCAGATAAGTGAGATTACTTAGCTGGATTCACACAGCTAACTCAGCTGACCTTTGAGCTTAGTTTTATCTAATTTTGAAACTTCTGACTTTTGTAAATTAAGCTTTACAGAACCAGAAGTGGGAGAGTTTTCTCAACCATACTTACAACCATTTTGTAACTCGTGTTCAGTCTTTTCTGATCCATGGAAGGCCAGGACCCCATGGACTTGGACTTCCATATGTCATCAGATTTCATTTTACTGGACTACTGGACAACCACATAACTATTCTTAGGTTTGCCCTAGAAAGGGTCCATGGTTTGTAATAGATCTTTTTATATAAATCTGTAATTATGTCAACACAAAGAAAATTTCATTGTTTATAATGTGAATAGTTTCCAAAATTTGTAAAGAAGTGATTAAAGCAAAGGAAGTCACCTTCTTTGATAAGGGAAGTATCCTGGGGAAGGAGAGCCATGCCAATCAGATGGAAATAATTCCAGATTCATAATAAGAGGGGTTTTCTATGTAGAAGCTTAGCATTTCCTAAAACAGAAACCCCTCAGCATGCAATATTTGTGACACCAGAATATTATTTCCCCTCAAACATTCCACCCATAGTGGAGGTGACCTAGCATGCTGTCCCTATGACAAAGCAGCATTTCCTTAAAAGGACATTTGTGTTATGGCCTGCTACTCATTGTGAAAGGAACAAGGTAGAAATGGGTGGAACAACAGACCATGGTTGAAGCTTGCAGAAATCAGAGACAACTTGGTTCCTCTCTCTCCTTACCAGCATGGTGGCTGAAATCAAGCAGCTATTCTTCTGTGAGTGTCAATCTGTTCTCCATGAGACAGGTCAATGGTGCCACATTCCTAGTATATGATCTGACTCAGGGCAGATAGAGTGACAAGCATTAGTTTCTCATGGTTCTCATGATTGAAGATCAGTGTGACAACATGGCAGAGGTGGGAGATAGGGGGTGGGAGGAATAGAACTCTCAAGGTCAGTTCTCTCTAGCTGCTTATTTCACAGGACTTTTTGTACTGTGTGTACAAAGACTGAGACCTCCAGGCCCCCTCTTTGCTTAAAGACATAAATTCAACCCATTATGTCCCATACTTCTGACCTCACCTTCCCATAATTGGATCCCAAAGGTCCTACCCTCAAATTCTAGCACCTAAAAGACTGGCTTCAGCATATGAGTCAGGAAAGACACAATGTCAAGTCCATAGCAAGCAGAGGAGAAATATTTAAAGTGTGATAACACCTCCCCAACATGCACACGCATGCATGCGCGCACGCGCGCACACACACACACACACACACACACACACACACACACACATGCACACACACACACAGAGTACTTGAGGTTCAGGGTTGACATTTCTGTGCATCTGTTGAGGATGGGGCACTGTTATGAACATTCATTATTCCTCTTGAATCTCAAGAAGTATTGAGGGACTGATCTGAAGATTATGGGCCAGGTGGAGAAGTGACTTCCAGGATGAAGCAGTAACTTGAACACAGGGATAAGGAAGTGTTCAGCCCTAGATCCACTTCTTGCTTACATTCATGGACATTGGGAGGGTGATGTACATTTTAGACACTGGACAATGCCATGGGATGCAGTTTCTGCCTTCATGAAGCTTCCATCAAATAGGATGCATGTAGTCACTAAGCACCTATTTACAAGGAAATAGAAACACTGACCAAGCTTACCACTGTGAAGGAGAGGTTTCAATTCCAGGAAAAACTGTAGCATTGGACAAGACTAAGTTGGGGGTCTGGAGATGTTCAGACAGCTATTTCAAATGACCTGCATGGCTTTTATAGGCAACAGAATTCTGTTTCTCACTATTCTGGAGTTCTGGAAACCCAAGATCAAATTGCCATCAGGTTCAGCATCTACTGAAAATACCACAAATGGTGACTTTCTGAGTGTCCTCATATGGTAGAAGGCCTCCCCTCCTACTATGATCACTGATGACTCCAAAATATAGGTTTCAGAGTCATTACAAATGGTGCTCTATGGATGACATGAAATCTCAGTGGTGTTCTTTGCTGAAGGTGGATACGCTAAGAGCTTTCAGCCAGAATGTCTGGGTTACCCATGCAACTTTGACATCATCACAGTCTAGAGGTCCTGGAAGTTGAAAGAGAGCAAGGGAATCATAGAGTTTCATAATTCATTGCTTATCCATCTGTTGTTCTAGGTGTCACTGACTGTCAGAGGGATGAGGCCGGCCTACAGTGTGACCAGAATGGTCAGTACCAAGCCAACCAGAAGGACATGGACAGTGGAGAAGTTTTCTGCGTGGATAGCGAGGGGCAGAGACTACAGTGGTCACAGACAGAGGCTGGACTCTCAGAATCCCAGTGTCTGAGTATGTTCTGGTTATTATATTCACTCTGGTTTCTGGAATCAGGATCTTGGGACCTTCAGAAAGGGACTACACACAGAAGCCATTAGTCTCCTACTTTATTCCAAAAGTTTTTAACCTACAGAGAAGTTGGAAGAACAATGAAATGGAAAATTTTCCTTTACTTATATTTTGTGCTTTCTTTTTCATTGTTGACTCATTTGTAAATATGTTTCAGGAATCATATCAACATTACCCCTGAGTAACATAGCAAGAAAGAGAGATGAATTTTCATAAAAGCTGACCTGCTGAAGCCTCCTCTCTTGTAGGAAGCTTGCTTCTGTAGATCTGGGTAGCATTACTCTCTCAGCTGGAAGCTGGGGACTACTGGTTATCTCTCCTAACTGCATCATCTCCTTTTGGAGTGACTTAGGATGAGTTGCTCAACCTTTCTTATTACTAGTGTCCCTAGTCTATTTTCTCTGATATTATGAGAACCAGCATCATCTTGTAATGTCAACAAATACTTCTTCAAATTGGTCTTCAGTGAGGTAGTAGATGAGATGGTCCCAGGAATGCATTCAAGTTCTCCCATACATTGTGTGAAAAGAGTCTTCAGAGCAGAGGAGAAAGGTGTGGTGTCAGAGTGGATTAGTCCCCAAAGTCTGCTTGCTGTTGGTGCAGTCCTGGATACCCACTAACTCTCCACAGTTTCCTCATTTGCAATATGAGGATCCAAATATGGTTCCAAATAAACTAGCTTACCATGTCCAGTACAGCTGACAGATACTTCAGACAGCTGGGGCTCAGAAGCTGTTGCTACCTGGTCCTCCTCTGTTCACGAAGAGGTGCAGAGGGTAGGGAGCAGAAAGAACGGGCAAGGTCTCTTTGTGTTAGTTTCCCCTTTTTGGTCCTTAGGACTCAACTCTTTCTTTATATACATTCTCCCTTTACTTGAGGGCACTGGTCCTTGCTCTCCTTTCCTAGTGGACCACTTGTGGTTGTGGTGAGTCCTGCTGGCCAGACTTATTAACCGTGCAAGAAGAGGGTTGGCATATGTGAGCTCACTGTGTGCCAGGATTTTATGTATTCATCACATTGTACTTGTGGTATACCAAGGGTAGAAATTATTCTCTCCAATATTTTAGCTGAAGACACAGAAACATGGAATGTCAAAGTGCTTATCTTTAGCCTAAAACTGGGATACAACCTAACTAGATTCATTCTCGGATGCACCTCACTCCCTAAACCCTGTGCTTCTGGTTATATTGATCTGTGCTTCTATTCATATTCACGTATTTCCTCAATACACAGGTATGAGGTGTGCATGCATGTGTGTGGGTCAGAGTGCATACACAAATTCTCACTTATACACACCACACACACACACACACAGACACACACACAAACACAGACACACACACAGACACACACACACAAACACAGACACACACACACAGACACACACACAAACACAGACACACACATAAACACAGACACACACACACACACTCACACATACACACACACACACACACACACACACACACACAATGAGAAGCAATTATTTCCTAATGCTCAAAGCCATTATTCCTCTTCTCCAGAAAAATAATGACAAACCTCAAACATTTTTTTGGGGGGGGATGATATGTATACCCTGTGAATTCCAATAGAATTCTTTTTTAATACTTTGTTTTATTTAATGTGCATCTGTGTGTAGATCAGAAAACCAAATCAGTTCTCATCCTTCCATCAAGTAGGTTCAGGAATTGAATGAGGTAATCAGGTAATATAAATGAGCCATCTGAGCAGTCCAGAAACACCTTTTGTTTTCTTCATTCCTCTTCTTGTGGGCAGGGCTAACACCACAGGAGTTAGATGGCACTAGCAGATTCTTTAAGAGACCAGGAAGTGGTGTCATTCCAGGAGCTTGCAGAGTGTCTACAGAGGTGGTGCCACATGCACTGCAGCCCTGCTGCTCATTGGCTACTCAAGGATTATTGCCTAGCTGCTTTGAGCCCTCTTTTGTCCCTACCATGGTTCAGTGTGAAAATGACCACAACATTTTGAGGCATTTGCAACTTGTTCTACCCAGGATTCAGAAAGAAAACAATGTTTTCATCAGCAGTATAAGAAGTGTTCAGGAGTTACAGCTAAGCAGACAGCTAGAGAGGATGTCCCTAAGGCACTCACTTTTGTCCAGTTTTCAGGGCATCTTCAGCGTCTTTGGCAAAGCTGTGAGATTATTTCCCTTTCTGGAGGTATGAGCTATTTCTGTGTTAGCAAACAGCTCTCCTGGGGGAGTTTGTCCCTTTTTACCTAGGAGAGGAGCTTTCTTCTGGGGAGGGAATGTGCAGACTCACATTGTATTTATTCTATCAGAAAACACACAGGCTTTAGACTTTAGCCTCCCCATTTTCTCACAGTGTCTCCTTGGGTGTTTCCATCCTCTATTCCCCCTGCTACCTCTGCCCAGGTCTGCATGTTATCTTCACACATCCCAGGTTGGACATGCCTTCCTCCCTCATCCTCCTGTTCAGTCCAGTGATCTCTCCATGATGCTTCTACCATGATTGTTTTAAGAATTAATTCTCCTCACATTGTGTCCCTTAAGTCTCTGTGGCTATACACCCTCAGGAGAGAAGGTAGAAAATGGCACCAACACTCTGAGTTCCAGCATGTGACCATGTGTCTATCTAGCCACCCAGCTATTCATCCAGTGTCTCTGTCATTGTGCTAGCTTGCAAGAGATCAGATACGATCAATTCATTCCCCTTATCCTGGAGGGTGATGGGCACATTCATAGCCATGATTTGCTGTGCAGGAGTCATTATTGTCAGATATATGCTGTTTTAAATTTAACCCTCAGGCTTCCTCTACAACTTCCTTAATACTTAGAAAGTATACCAACAGAACATCTGAAACCCCAAATTAATTTTTACTTGCTCCTCTGTTCTGCTGGCAGTGAACTTTTTCATGGCGATCCTAGCACTGTGAAGATCCTCACCATCAGGAATCCTTTGAGTAGTCTGTAAGCAGAGAGATAAATGTGCTGCACTTTTAGTACACTTCGTTAGAAATGGAAAGACCTGTAAAGTTTAGTTTAACCAGAACATGAACATGCAGTCCATATGAACCCAACCTTAGTTACACTGGGAGCATTCTGCTGTGGTATTTGCTAGACTAGCACTTCCGGAGTATAAACTAAATAAGAAGTGGAATAGTAGAAAGAGAGGCAGGATTATGAGGAGCAAGGCTGAGTATGGGCTGAGCTCATGAACCTGGCGACTTCAGCAACCGAAGGGTCACTTAGTAAACTCAGAAAATGTGTTATTTCTTCATTTTTTTAAAAGTTTTCCTACACCATTGTATTACTCACAAGCAAACACCCCTTGTCCCCTGCTTTTCCTTTCTCGTCCCTGACTCTTCCAGTTACTTCCTTTTGTTTGCCTTGATGTTTGCCTTGCCAGGCTGCTCTCTATGCCAAAGCATCAGAACATTTAAGGCATGTTGTTTCTATAGTAACACTTCAGCATTTTCCTGTTTTACATATGAAAGCTGAGAGAAGACTATGTGGTGTATCCTCTACTTTTTTCTGCTTCTTCATCTAAAATATGGATTATTGCCCTGTGCAGAGCTATGCAGATACAAGCATTTATATTCACTTATAATGGCTGGGATGTATATGATAATGAGCACCTACATCCAGGTCTGTAATGATGACTGAATGTGCTTAAGGAGCCTATAAATAACGTTTGTGTTCTGATAGAAACATGCAGCAGGCACATTGGAGCTTCTGAGGTTTGGAAGACAGCTCTATTTCCCTGCTTATCACCCTCATGTTTCTACCCTTTGTGAGGAACGTATTCCAAGCCATAACGCTGTGGAAATTAGTTTTCTTTTTTTAAATCTCCTTACTTGTCTAGTTCCATGAGCAGGTGGGTCTGTGAATCACACCAAATGGACCTCAAGTGTGTTGACAGTAGCTAGAGAAACAGATGATAACCTATCACTTAAGTAAATACAGTCTGAAAAAGGCAGGAGCCACGTGACACACCTCGAAATTTGCAAAAACTCATGTGCACATATTTGATTTGTCCTATGAAAATAGCTTACCTCACTTCAGAATTCAGATTATTTTAGTGGAGTTTATTTTCAATGTAATCATTGTGCAACATAATTAGCATTTAAAGACAGGGAAAGAGATGATTAGATAGGAGAAAAATAGTTAGCGATGAGAAGAGCTTAGATAAAAGGTCCAACATAATGTTCCATCTTCCTTTTACTTCCGAGAATAGGAGAGGGAAAGGAGACTCAGCGAGTTACACTGCTGAGTACTGGTGGGGAGGCAGAAGGCTGGCGCTCCTACCAATGGCAACTGCTCCATGTGAGACACTTATGCGACCAAGTGTGAGGACAGGTCCAGAGACATCTTGATTGTAACAGAACTTTCTATCCTGACCTGATAATCACATGCAAATGTCCTAAACACACTTCAGGCTCTCGTCTCACAGGTCTGCTTATTTTCAGTGATGCGGAAATTTGAGAAAGCTCCAGAATCCAAGGTTATCTTTGATGCCAGTTCTCCTGTGATAGTCAAGTCCAGAGTCCCCAGTGCCGACTCCCCACTGGTGCAGTGCTTAGCAGGTAAGTGAGTTGAGGAAACGCATACAGGCAGAGCCAGAGAAAACTCCACTGTTCAGTGTGATGAAAATTTTAATAAGTCAGAAACATCAGAAGCAACTTGGTTTATGAAATATTTGCACAATTTCTAAGTTCTTTGCAGTTTATCTCATATCTACTAACTGCCAAGAGTTGCACTGAGTATTAGAAAATTGAAATACTTGTGTATTATCATGCGCCTGTGTAATCTGTGTACTGAGAGGTAGGAGTACCAGCTCTTGCTCAGTGAGCACTCCTCTTTATGGATCATCTAGGAATTTTATAACCATCCCATAGTGATCCCAAGGTTCACACGAGAAAAAAGGATTTGGAGTGTGAATAGTTTGTTTAATGACATGGAGTTAGCAAGTGACAGGTCTTAAATTTCAACCCAGGCTAGCAGATATCAAAGCCTGCAAGAATGGTCATGTACCTCTTCTAATGGCACTTTGAATAACGATCTGCTTTGGATAGTATCTCTGTCTAGGCTAAGGTTATGCCCTTGCTTGCATTCCAAACATAACACAAAGCAGGAAGTGGGGCTTAACTAAATTATCTGTAGAACAAATGGTATGTGTGGTATCTAGGTAGATGGTGCCAAGGGGAAGGTTGGGCAGACAGGAGGAGAGCTGACTTGGTGTGTACCTATGAGGATGGCTTCTTGCACAGGATATTACACATGCACCATCACCCTTTCTGACACAGCATGCTTTGGAAAGCAAGCAGCAGGCAGAAACGAAACGGAGGTATAGAATTGTATGGAGGGAGCCTAGCAGAAAGGACAAGGCTAGGCTCTTTGCTGGCACCAGGAGATACTTTATTCAAGTAGGTGAAATTCAGTGCCTAAGTCAAGGGAACAACAATAGACAGAAGTTAGAGTGAGAATACCATATCAGACGTGTCTGGATAGATACAGTCTTGTAGAGAAATGAGAGCAGACTATCTTAGTCATAGGCAGGCAGGATCTATAAATCAGTGGTGTTTGGAAATCTTCAACTAGGAAACTTATTTCCCATGGCTTTGGAGACTGGAGCCCTGAAAGCAAGGGGTTGGAAGCATTGGTCTGTCCTCGGTGTCTCAATGGCCATCTTCTTGATTTGTCTTCACACAGATTGCCCTGTGAATAGGTGTCCTAGTCTCTTCTCTCTAATAGACATAGACTACAACCTCATTTCACATTATTTGGTTACCTCTTTACAGACCCTAACTCCTAATAAATTATGTAGTGGTAGTTATAACTTGAACATAGGAATGGGAAGCATAATTATTCCCATGATAAGTATCAAAAGGATGTTGCAGAAGGTCACATGGCCATTTAAGAGGAAAGAACATGAAATGGCTGTGGCAGGGAGAAGTATAGGTACCACTGATTAGAGAAAAAAAGTTGTAAGAAAGTCTATGTAAAATGAAGAATGGAATGTAAGGGTGGAGAAGAAAAGGAAGACGTAGGTTAAAAGCTCACTGGGACATTGTGTGCTTGGGACATAGCAGCAGTGCTGGGTCTGGGTCAGCACAAATTAACCTGATAGTTCTGATACTGATCCAGAATGGTTGTTGCTTTGACTGCCCTTATTTCTAAGTCTGAAGTGGGATCTTGCTTGCAGTGAAAATCAAGTTGATTTGGTCAAAAAGCAGAAGTTTGTTAAGACATGTGGGACCAATATCAGTCATTTTTCATGAGTTCTAATGGGATAAGCCATTTTTTGGTTGAAAGACACTGCTTTCTAGTCCCCAGTTAATAAGGGGCATTATGGAAAAAGAGATGTGTGTGTGTGTGTGTGTGTGTGTGTGTGTGTGTGTGTGTGTAGTGGAGATATGTGCATGATAAAGGGAAGGACAGGTTGTGGGTTTGTCCCACCCTCGGCATCACCTGAGAGCTCAGAAGGGACTATACTGTGGTTCTTGCAGATTGTGCAGATGATGAAGCCTGCAGCTTCGTCACAGTGTCCTCAATGTCATCAGAGGTTTCATGTGATCTTTATTCTTGGACAAGAGACAACTTTGCCTGTGTGACTTCTGATCAGGTAAGCCAGGGCAGCTTCCTGCTCCTGTGAAGTGATCCGGTGGCCCCTGTGCCTCCAGACTTCGAATGTGGCAATGGCAGCCATGGTGGTCCAGAGCCACTAGGGAAGAGACAGCAGGACCAGTGTAGTGTGTGCTAATCAGGATGGCGCCTTAGTGTGCAGTGGCCTCGTTGTCCTTTGCCATTACTTACATCGTAATGCAGCTTGGATCCTCAGGCTAAGGAATTATTGCTCAGAGCCCAGAGTACCATCTGACCCCTGAGTTCTGAGGACCAGCATTGCTTCCATTGTAGAAGTCAAGTGTGGTTGTGGTTGTGCTTTAAATGTAAAAAAAACAAGTTAGATATTTGTCAGAAAGAACTCCATGGGATTGCTGTTTCTAAAACTGAAAACTATTGGAAGGTAGGAAATTTTAGATGGTACCCTTGCATTTGAATAGAAGGCCATCCAGCCAAAATCAGTTCCCAGGTTCCATTGTCCCTAATGCTTCATCTTGCAAGTTTCCTTCTTCTGTGTCCATTTAAATTGTTCTGGTTCCTTTTAGAAAAATGTCTGTATATTGAAGCCTCTTTTAGTGTGTGTGTGTGTGTGTGTGTGTGTGTGTGTGTGTGTGTGTGTTAACATAATAAACCTTTTCTTTCCTGACTTTCTCATGAGTTTTGCATATCTGTATCTTTTTAGTGTGGTAGCAGTTTTAAGACCTCACCTGTACTGGGTGGGCACTGCATGTTCCTGTTCTCTGTGCACGTGCCGACGTCAGAGTGTTCATGAGTTCCTGCAAGATGGATGGAGAGGATTTCCCAGAGTTTTAGCAGCTTATTAGATGTAAATGAAATGCTAGAAGGACATAGATGCAGATATCAGTCCCTACCACTCATCTCCTGCTCTTTAGCTCCCAGGTCCTTCAGATAACATAATAACACATCACAGGGAGATTCTGAGGATTGAAGAAGCCTTCCAAGATAAATCACAGGACAATTTCTGGTACAAATTCTACTATAATAGACATCACTTGTGTCAATGCTATTCCCCTCCCCCAATCTCTAACTAGGCCAGCGGGAAGTTTCAAAGGAAGTCTTGCATGGAACTTTGTTAAGGTTCCCCCCAAGGCCCTGGGCTCTCAGTGCAGTAATGTAGCTGGGGTGCAGCTTGGATGTTGGTTACATGATTGATCCACCTTGTTCCAGTCTAGGATCCCATTCCCAACAGCTCTCATAGCTTTCTGGGCTCTTTGGCTCCCACTCCTTTGGGATTCTGGAGCTGCAGTGCAGGAGTTCAGTCTCCTAAGTTCAGCCATCCCCCTGCCCAATCAGGGTACAACAAGAAGGGATAACAGAGGGGGCTTTCTCTGCTCTGGGTTCGTATTTCAATCCTTCTCAGGCATTCACAGCCCCTTCTTTTAATGCTCTTCCTGGCCCTTCATTCCATCCTCAGGTCCCCATCTCTTCTGTAAAGAAAGCATGAAGAGACAGTGCCTTCAAGTAGCCTGTACTTTAGTCTTTGCCCCCTACAAAGCCCTCATGGGAAATGTCATGGCTGGCAACCCTGAGGAGGGGCAAATACTGTAGGAAAACCATGGATGAATATGGTCTTTTCATAGCAGCCTTATTTATAATAGCCAGAAGCTGGAAAGAACCCAGATGCCCTTCCTCAGAAGAATGAATACAGAAAATGTGGTACATCTATACAATGGAATATTACTCAGCTATCAAAAACAATGACTTTATGAAATTCATAAGCAAATGGAGGGAACTGGAAAATATCATCCTGAGCAAGGTAACCCAATAACAGAAAAACACACATGGTGTGCACTCATGGATAAGTGGCTATTAGCCCAAATGCTTGAATTACCCTAGATGTACAGAACACATGAAACTCAAGACGGATGATCAAAATGTGAATGCTTCACTCCTTCTTTAAAAGGGGAACAAGAATACCCTTGGCAGGGAATAGAGAGGCAACGTTTAAAACAGAGGCAGAAGGAGCACCCATTCAGAGCCTGCCCCACATGTGGCCCATACATATACAGCCACCCAATTAGACAAAATGGATGAAGCAAAGAAGTGCAGGCTGACAGGAACCGGATGTAGATCTCGCCTGAGAGACACAGCCAGAATACAGCAAATACATAGGCGAATGCCATCATTAAACCACTGAACTGAGAACGGGACCCCCGTTGAAGGAATCAGAGAAAGGACTGGAAGAGCTTGAAGAGGCTCGAGACCCCATATGAACAACAATGCCAACCAACCAGAGCTTCCAGGGACTAAGTCACTACCTAAAGACTATACATGGACTGACCCTGGGCTCCAACCTCATAGGTAGCAATGAATAGCCTAGTAAGAGCACCAGTGGAAGGGAAGCCCTTGGTCCTGCTAAGACTGAACCCCAGTGAATGTGATTGTTGGGGAGGCAGTAATGAGGGGGGAGGATGGGAGGGAACACCCATACAGAAGGGAGGGGGGGGGGTAAGGGGATGTTTGCCGGAAACCGGAAAGGGAATAACAATCGAAATGTAAATAGGAAATACTCAAGTTAATAAAGAAAAAAAAAAAGAATATGGTCTTTGCCCTACCCACTCACCTATGGAACTGCTGAGAGCAAATCTGAAAGAGAACCAAGGTGACCAAGAATGGCAGGTGCTGTGGAGGTCTGGCTGAGCTTTCTAAGCTTCAGAATGTGCAAGGCCTCCCCTTCCTGATGCCTCCCTCCTCCCCTCAGTGGCCACTTCCCATCTTACTGAAAAGAATTCCTGGTCTTCAATCAGAGCCCCATCCACATTCAGTTTTTCTGGGAAGCTTTCTTCCATTCTCCTTCTCCATAGAACTAATCACTGGTACCCCTGAAACAGACTCTTCTGCACTTGTACATCTATGTGCAGCTGCCATCACCATTAATAGTTTACTGCTCACACGTGTGCTCCTCTAATAGACCAGGAAAGCTCAGAACCATATATCTTCACTAATTTTCCTTGTAAACCCCTCAATAACTGTGGACAGAGTTTGGTATGTATGTGTTTTTTTAACTACTGGAAATACCGGATGATAATGGGGCCCTTATCCACTTCCAGGAAGAAGATGCTGTGGACAGCTTGAAGGAAACCAGCTTTGGAAGCCTTAGGTGCCAGGTGAAAGTGAGGAATAGTGGCAAGGATTCTCTGGCTGTGTATGTGAAGAAAGGTAGGTTGGCGATGCTGGGGCTCCCCTTGATTGTGTTCAGAATGGTTTCAGCATTATGCTTCTGTGAGGAGGAGACTGTCCCCTTACTTCATTTCATGCATGAAACCCTCTTCTCCCTGATCCCACCTGAAGCAGGCTCAATCCACCTGCCCTCTGCAGACAGGCAGTGGCCTCCCAGCAGCTACAAAAGGATTTCTGTAACATTCATCTGAGCCATCAGTTCTAGTTTTGATCCTATTCTGCCAGGGCTGTGAGTTTCATTCAGCAGGAACCAATGAGCCAATGGTAACACAGACACAGTGCAGACAGGCACCCAGCCAGCTTGGCCTATGTGCATGAGACACAGTACAAACATGTACCCCAGCCAGTTTGGCCTAGGTACATGCACCAGAGTGCAGACATACTCTCAGCCAGCTTGGCCTAGGTGCATGCACCAGAGTGCAAACATACATTCAGCCAGTTTGGCCTAGGTGCATGCATACCAAGGCCTTCACCCTGCTTATATGTGGCATTCCCACAGGTCCTAGCTTAGCTCCCTGCAGCCATGCCTCCCAGGCCTTCTGGCTCCTTCGTCCACTATCTCCCACCACTGTCTAGACTAAAGGGCTTTCTATTCCATCTTTATGTTCATGAGACCCTCTCTGGTGGCACTGTGCATGTGTGTCACCTGGGAGATGATAGATTTTGAAGCTGTTGATGAGTTAGGCTAAGATATCAAGGTCTTTTTTTTAATGTTTGTTAATGGACCTGGTATTTCTTTTGTTGTTTTGTTTTGTTTATTGAAAATAGATTATCCTCATATGATGTAAGTATTTTATTATTATCCCTTAGATCACTTTTTGCTTTCCTTTTTTTCCATTATTTATTTATGCTCACTTTACATTCCATTTGCAGCCCTTCTCCCTTCCAGTTCCCCATCACACAGCCCCTCCCCATCACCCTTCCTTGTCACCTTTGAGAAACGGAAGGTCCCTCCCAGGAAACCAACCCACACTGGCACCTCAAGTCACTGCAGGATTAGGTACATCCTCTCCCCACTGAGGCCAGACAACGCAGCATATTTAGGGGAACAGGCTCCATGGGCAGGCAACAGAATAAGTGTAAGCCCCTGCTCTAGTTGTTGGGGGACCCATATGAAGACCAAGCTGCATATCTGCTGCATATGTACAAAGGGCCTAGGTCTAGCCCTTGTATGCTCCCTGTTTGTTTTCTAATGAGAGACAGGAAGGGGGTGGATTGGGATAAGAGAGAAGATGGGAATATAAAGTTCTTATTAGCCTGAGACCACATAAGTAGCAAGGAATATTCTACTATATATTGATCAACTCATTAGTCCATGTCTGCTTTTTTTGCTTTATGGAAACTTGAAGGAAGGCCTGAGAAACACAGGCTCTCTTTAATACTCCATGTATCTTTAAAAATATCTGTTTGTCTATCTATCTACCTATCTATCATCCATCAACCTATCTACCTTCTATCTATCTATCTATCTATCTATCTATCTATCTATCTATCTATCTATCTCTCTATCATCTATGTGTGTTCATGAGTTGGCACACATGTACCACAACATGCATGTGGAAGTCAATGAAAAACTTAATTAATTCCTCCTCTTCTACAATATGAGTTCTAGAGATCAAATTCAGTCTGTAGCCTTAGCAGCAAGAGACTGTACATATTGAGCCATCTTGCCAGCCCTTTACAGTATTTCTGCCGGCTCCTGGATAGCTAAGCTGGGACCTCAGCATTGTCAAAGTAACACAGGAATAACAGGAAGAGAATCTGCTTCCTGGGAGCACGTGCAGATGAACAGCAAGTGTCTCTAATCTCATGTCACCTAGATTCCTTTGCCCTATCTTGCTTGCTTCCTGCTTGCTTATCACCCGCAGGGTCAGTGAGATGCCAACAACGTGAAGCTCTGCTCTGTGTCCTGTGGCTCCTTCCACTGTCCTTGTTCTCAGAACTGTAGCTTTTCAGTGGTTTTGAGAGACAGGATTTCTGACTTCTGTGTCTTATTTCTGCCTTGAAGGCAGACATGTGACCTGAACCACAATAGTGATAGCTCTTTGAGCTCTGGAATCTTCCCAGATATTGTGGACCTTAATGTTCATACCAGTAAATGTGGATCTGGGAGTCAGGAATGAGGTAGCTCCTGTTACCCCTCAAACCTATCCTGTTAAGTACTGGAAAAGTAAGACTTTCTACAGCTATCTTCTTACGAAGTTTTCTGTTGGTCAGGGACCAGAAGACAGCTAATGGGGGCAAGACCTGAGATGTTAATGTTGGAATGAAGATGAATGGGGAGTGAAATGGTGTTCTCTGAGGCCTGCAGCTTAAGGCACATGCAGTTAGATCCTGCAGCCTCAGCCTTGAGCTAGAAACAGCTGGTGTTAGATGGGCAAGCAACAGACACAGCTGACCCAGCCACATCCTGCAACCTCTGCAGGGACAAGTACCGTGTTTGTTCCTTCACATCCTTGTCCCAATGGTCCAGAGTGTGTATAGGGTATCAGAGTCTCCTGGTGTTGGGTTTCTCTGATCTATACCCAAGGCTGCTATGACTTCCGCCTCAATGCACAATTGTTTCTACCATTGGTTTTTAAGCATAACAAAGCTTAGGGATTGTTTTCTAAAAATAAAAGCCAAAACAAAGTGTCCCCAGCCAAAAATGTCCCTTGAAAACTGTAATTTAGCCTTTTATCACACTTAAAAATACAATTGCATTTAAGCGTTTGTTGTCTTTTGCCTCCTCCTGTCTCCTGGAAGTTTATATTTGGATTACAAGGGAAAGTGAGAACCTCGTTGCTGCCAAACTAAACCAAGGGCAGAAATTGGCTTGTGGCTTTATTTTACTTTCTGTCTGTTTAAAGCCAAGACGTGTCCCCACTGTACTGGAAGGAAAAGGTGGCTGGACTCAGCCTCCTAGGGTTTTTTTTGTTTGCTTTTTTTTTCCATTACTGATCAGACTATTTCTTACCTCTGCTGTAAACTCAGTCCTTTCTCTAGCATGGTAATAATACATTACAAATGGAAACATAGTTTCTAAACATTTCTCACTCCCTAAGGGTTGTCATGTTCAGTTCTACTCATCCCCCTAAGCCACTTGTGGGAAAGGACCATAAATATTGGGAGGGAGGACATAGACTCCCAGCTTGCTATGATGTCTAGCACCACCTGCTCTCTTTGCCCAGCTGAAGTCTATGGTCCTAGAACCTGTGAGAGGAGCACATGATCCTTAGCATCATAGGAATCAATGTTGGGAAGTTCCTGTGTAAAGATGGGTTATTCCAGCCCCAACTGAAAGATGAGATCTGGAAAGAGGAACCCTTTTGTTACCCACTATATCCATGTGAAACTTCCTCTAAATATGATCACTGTGACCTTTCCCAGTGTTGAGAACATGACAGCCATGTAGGTCACACAGCTTTGGAATGCCTTAACTCCTTATTAGGCATCACAGGACTATAAGGGCTCTAATGGCTTGGCAGCTAAAGCTGTGAACAGAACAGATCACTGAGTGGCAAAAGAATGAATTGGATGATGAAAACATTTTGCAGGGTGTGAAGTGCTCAGATTAAAATGAAGAGGAGAGATGGGACAGAAGTGAACATGAGTTGCTTTAGCAATTAGGGAGGGAACTCTAGAAGAGATGACATTACAAGTGTCATCTTGAAGAATAGGAGGGAGCCTCCTGCATGACAATTTCAGGTTCATAAGTGGCACTTGTCCTATGTGAAGGACATCCCACTCAGCTTTGACTCTGGCCTTGGCATCAGGCAGCACTGTCCAATGGAACTACAGTCTGAGAATCTATGCAATGAAAATAAAGGTCAGTCGATAGTCACACTGCATTACTATGCATTCAAATGTCTGTGGCAGTCAAGCTCTACTTAATGAAATCATTGTTCAGATAGGGATATTTGGCTGATGACTACTGATGCACATATTTAGGAGCTGCTGCATAGATAATCTCTCACATAGCTTAAATACAGAGGGAGGGGGATGGGACCTTTTCTAAAGGCCCAATTAGTAAGTTATTGAGATTCAGAGAAAGAGTGATAAGTTTTATGACAACTCAAGATGATAGCTCTTTAAAGGGGCACTGGGCACCACTGCAGGGTTGGTGGGAGCTTTCCACATGGTAGCAGGCAGGTGGGGTTGAATGCATCTGTGCTTGGAGAAAAGAGATTTCGCCATTTTGGAGTATGTAAAACACCAGTTGTGTATAAGCCAGTGCTGGGATCATGGCATAGCTGTTTTGTATGTAGTGTGTCTGTTCAACATCCATGAAGAGAAGAGTTCTCAGGTATGTGAGTAGGTAAGGAGGCAGAAGTCCAGAGGATCCAGGCACTTGTGTAGGAAGGAACCTTCAAGGTTCTGCCCTTGGGGCTTTCAGAATCTGAGGTTGTACCATGAGGTTTTACAGTGTCTATAGGAATGAGAGTCTGTAAAGGCCTGAATCATCACTGGGCTAATATAAGTCAGGGCAAGGAAGGCATGGGCTTTGAATCTCTCTGCCACCTACCTGCTGTCGACCAGAAAAGCCAGATCATAGCACAGACCAAAGTTCTCTCCTCAGAATAACAGGAGCAAAGGAATAAGGCTACATATGCGCACAATGGTTGAAGACTGATGCTCTAAGTGGAACTAGAATTAGAAACAAGCAAACCCCAGAGCAATCCACTTCTAACCAAAGGGCTAGCAATATGACAGTATGACCCTGCTAAACCTGCTGGTCTAGTGATAGAAAGGGATAAGCTGAGTTCCTAAGAAATAGCTGTTGTGGTCAGTTTAGAATGTGGCTTGAAAAGATCTGAGCAGGGGCTGAGTGACAAGGGCAGGTCACATAGTGAAGATTTACATGGCAATGATTTGAAAGGCAGATCCTAAGACAGGCTGAAAGCAAGTGATGGAAGCACTTAGTTGTGCAACTGCCTGTCTACTCTGAGTTCTCTTCTGATGCTTGATAAAACAAGATGGGGAAAGAGCATCCATTGTAACTTCTGGATGATAGTATCCCAATTTCCTTGTCTGCCTCATGTTTGGACTCATCTATATTATACATAGGAAGCAATAAACATGAAGTGCAATGCTGTGGGGTGCATGCCCATGAAGATGGGGGCATTGTTGTCACATAGGAATAATTGAAAGAATAGCATATGTAGTTTTCTAGGTGTTCAGCTTAGATACCCAAAGGTATGATGGGCACGGTCCAGGTAAATGGCCTTAAGATCTCTGTCTGGTACTCACATCCTCTCCATGCACACTCGAGGATAGAGATTTCATGCCCAGAGATAATCTTGTTTGGGCCCCCATACTACCCCAGCACACATGGAACAAAATAGGAAGACATGATTGAGATCAGGGAGCTCTCATCTACTCCACAGGATTTTGAAGTCTTTACAGACTTTCTTCTTTCTTTCCTTAGGCCATGAATTTACTGCATCTGGTCAGAAGAGCTTCGAACCAACAGGTTTTCAAAATGTGCTCTCGGGGTTGTATAACTCTGTGGTGTTTTCAGCCTTGGGAACCAATCTGACAGATACACACCTCTTCTGTCTGCTTGCCTGTGACCAGGATTCCTGCTGCGATGGCTTCATCCTCACACAGGTCAAAGAAGGTATAGCATACTGGAGGGCTGGGCCTAACTAGGGATACAGAGCATCTGGAGACTCAGAAACCACAGAGCCTGCCATTGGAATTTGCTGCCATGATACAACCATGCCCAAATCAAAGGTGGTATTCACAAACAAAGTCAGGAGCAAATCCTGGCCTCTTTCCCATGTCAAGATGGTGCTATATTTTATGTCATTAAACTGGTTTATTACAGCTGTCTTCAATTTTACAAACCAAAATAGGAGCTCTGAGAATTGAAATCATTTGCTCTGTGTTATACATCTTCTGAAGGGACAGGGTGATATTTCACCCAAGGTATATTGTTCCCAATATCTGATAATCCTGGCAAGGTCACATTAGGTCAAATTACTTTAGCAGATTCCTCTGCTCCTGATGACTATAAAGATAACCAGCTTATGGGATCTCTGTCCCTCAGCCATTCTCAGTGGCTCCTCAGCAGTGCATATATCTGGATTTTATAGACGTAAACCCAGGTACTTAGTTAGGTTAGGTTATGGTTAGGAGGGGATGTTGGAGTTATAGTATGGAGCAGGATCATATTACAGTGATTCAGTGGCCTTCTGGGAGAGAAGAGGCTGGTCCAGACTCTGTGGGAGTGAAAAAGCACTTAGATGGGATGAGAAAACCAGGGCAATGCTAAAGTGGGCATTGCTGGGCTAGGGTCTGGGAGACTCCATCTGTTTTGAAGTTAGCAGACTCTGGATCTGAGTAAGCTTGTCAGCATGGTGAGTGGATGTTTGAAAACAACAGCTTACATTTTCTTTTCCTGCCTCCTGTCCTTTTCTTCCTGATGAAATTATTGAGAGAGAAAGGGATAATTGGTAATCACTAGGCCCTGAAACAAAGTTAAATACAACTTTGGAAGCCTATGGTAAGTTTTTTGTACTATTTGGAGAGAGAAATGAATATTTCCTTGGGTCTCAAGCAGAGTGTAGACTTTAATTTGGTGACAGGAGAGATCTTAGTCCTGGGCAGAAGAGGAAGGCTACAGAAAGTCAGTAAAGACAAGGAACATTGAGTTAGCTGGATTTCCCCAGGGTAGGAAGAACTAGGAAAAGGTTGCCTTGACTTCGGAAGGAACAGGAGGAAGAGGTTTCATCAGGATTTTTTTTCAGCTAAACTAACCAGCATTTTCATGTTGAGAACACTTGGGAAGGTTTGGACATGACCTGAACCTTCCTTTATTTAAAAAAAAAAAGGTTCAGGCAGGGTCTTATGGTCTTATTCATGCTAGGCATCCCTCTAATTCAATGACCTTGAACTTCCTGCTCTCCTTCCTCCACCTTCTCAGTGTAGGATTATAGGTGTGCACCTCCAAACCCAGCTTTCTGGGATGCTGGAGTGGTATGGGCCAGGGTCACGGACACATTTTCATTTAAAGCCAGCATTCTGGCTGAAGTGAAGAAAGGTGACAGATGAGTCTCACTTGGGTATGGAGTCATCAAGAAGGCGAGAAGCTATGCGAGTGACCAAATGGCCCAGGGTAATGACAATGGTGTGAGAAAAAGAAGACAAATTTAAAAGGATTCTGGGTATGGGTAATAAGAAAGAGGGAGGTGTGTGGCTGGCTCACATGGTAGGAGTCTGCTCTGTGCTAAGTAATGCATAGCAGAGACACCAGGTTATTTATTGCATGACACCAGAGGGAGAGTTAGGGACCTCAGGAGTCTATCTCAGCATGCTAAGTTTGAAACAACTTTGAGACATTTGCAGAACATGCCTCACTTTGTATGAAAAGCTCTGGGGCCCAGAGGGGCAGAGTAGATGAGATACAGAAACCTTTTCATAAGAAGTAATATCCAGAGGCATCAGAGAAGATAAATGGGCAGAAGACGGAAACCAGTGGTGCACTCCAGTGCCTGGCAACATCAGTAGTAGTAGGAGTAGGGCTGTGGAGCAGCTCAGTTGTGAGAGTGCTTTTGTGTGCCTGTGGCTCTTGGCTCCATCTCCAGTACCACAGAAAGCCAGGCGTGGAGATGCACACCTGTGACCCTACTACTAAGGGAGTAAGGGAAAGAGAGTAAGAAGTTCAAAGTCATTGAGTCAGGGGCTGCCTAGGGTACACGAGACACTGTCTTAATTGTTTTTAAATAAAAGGTTTGAGTGCAGGTGAGAATTCTGGGGAGACAGCAGTAATGGGTGAGAAGATGAGGAGTAGAGACCACACCCCCCAGTGAATGCCTAAAAGAAAGGTAGAACCACTGGGCAGGGAGAAAGAAACCCAGGGCTTCTAAAGGTAACCAAATGAGGGAGGGTAGGATGTGCAGGGAACTTTGACAGTCCCACATACTGCTGAAAGCAGAAAAAAAACATTGGAAGATGCCCAGCTGAGCTCATTGCATTAGTAGTGATGAAAAGGAAACTGGTTGGGTTTTGTTGTTATTTTTATTGAAACCCTGTCTTTCTTCTCCCAAGTTATAATGGATGACTTTAAACTTGTGACCTTCCTCTTTCTGCCTCCTCAGTGCTATTATTATAGACCTGCTCCATCTTGTCAGGTTTATATGGTACTAGGGACTGAAGCTGGGCTTTATGTATACAAAGCAAGCACTCTACCAATGAAGCTACATCCTCAGCCTCAGAATGAGACTGTTCAGTTGAAAAGATTGTTAGAACAACTTGGTTCCTAACCATCCTTTTGGTTTCAACCATATAATTATACAGTGTGGGTTTCTGTTAGTAGTTAGTTGGGCAAATCATTAACTGTGCCTCACTTGTACATCAACATGTGTCTTTCTCCATACCCATGTTTAGAAACTGTCTTCAGAGACAGGATACCTCCTTGAACTAAACATATATTCTGTGGGCACCACCATTTCTCCAAGGACCATGTGATCCTTCCCTGCGGAAACGCTGACTTCATTTTCCTTAGGATCACATATGAAGGATCATTTTGTTCCATAGGGCAGTGAGCCTTCCAAACCCTTTTTCCACGACACTGAGGTTGGCAGCTTTCTTGCTATTCCCTCCAAGTCTAACTAGTCATCAGTGAATTGCCCAGCATCTTACCCACCTTCATATGCAGGGCCAGAATTTGAGGCCCTTGTGACATGTCTAAAAACATCTGGCTGTCCTTCCAGACTCATCAGGTACAGTGGGTGGTTGGGAGTTTTAATTTAGGGGACTTTGGCCAGACTTGCTGAGTTCTGGCGACAGAATACTGTTACACTCTTTACCACGGCATTCAAAGTCCTTTAGCTTTCTTTAAAATCACTCCTTTCCCTTGGTCCTCCTACCCATCCCTCACAAAAGCTGGAACTGCCTCTAGTCTCCTCTGCCTACCTACCTTGAGCTCCCAGTGATGGCTGTATTTTCACTAAGGAGTACTTAATGACAACTCATGAGGCTATAAGCCTACATTGTAGTGGCGGCTATGGGGAAGAGGGATTCTAGTAAACTCTCATGCCCTAAGGTTTACATAAGTGCACTGAGGCTGAAGGGTATAACCAGCAAGTAACTGGTCCCTATCACAGAAACATGTGGGGCCATTGGAGGGACCTGGGGTTTAGGGTCAAGGGCACCAAGCTCTGAATTATGTATGCTACTATACCTCCTTTCCTCCCTCTCTCATCCCTCCCTTCCTCCGTCCCTTCCTCCATGGTTTTTCCTCTCCCTCTTGCTCTCTTGATCACTTTTTTCTCTCCCATAAACCATGGTGCTCATGCTTCTTTTGAGCTCCCATATTTTTATTGTACCCAGACTGCCCCGGGGTTCTACAGCCGTCTCAATCTGCTCCTCAATGGGGCTGCTGTTGCCTCCACCCTTTCACTATCACTCAGACACTAGAAAAAAAAAACCACTTCTCCTTTTGTGGAGTCTCAGTCTCCCAATCTGTGATATGAGGGTATCTAATGAGGTCAGTGACTCTTGAACCTGGCTGTACTGCAGAATCTTCTGCGTGCTCCTTGTGAGCATTAACTCTCCAATAGCATCTCAAACCTTGGGTGACAACATGACAAAGTTCATAGCTAGTGCCAGCAATTGAACATTTCTGCAATTCTCCCTGTGCAGTACATCAGTACCACATAAGAGGACCTCTAAGGACATCTTTGGAAAGTGAGTTGAAAGCAGGCTTTGATGCCCCAGTGTCACTGTCCTACCCTCAAACACAGACTAGGTTCTCAGAGCAAAGGATGGCTTGCAGGGCCCTCATGGTTTCCCTCACACTGGCCTCTTCCCTTTGACAGGGCCTACCATCTGTGGACTTCTCAGTGCTCCTGACATTCTGGTTTGCCACATCAATGACTGGAGGGATGCCTCTGATACTCAGGCCAATAGTACATGTGCTGGGGTGACGTATGACCAAGGGAGCCGCCAGATGGCCGTGAGTCTGGGAGGCCAAGAATTCTTGCAGGGTAAGTAAGTCTCTACATTTTACTATGCTTCTAAGTTCCTCTTCCCACCAGTAAGGGCTCTGTTAACTTCTTAGGTGCAGTTCTACATCCTGAGCACTTGTACCACTCTGTAGAGGGTACAGATATGTCCTCCTCACACTGACCTCATCCTGTAGGCTATGCAGGCTTCGTTTATAGTGTAGAAGGAAATGGCACCCATAAAGCTGCATGAGAAAGCTAATGGTTGAGTTCAGGGAGACACACACACACACACACACACACACACACACACACACACACACACACACACACATATATATATATATATGTATATATACAAAACATTAAGTTAATTTAGCTCTCAAAGCTTCAGGTTATCTGGGACCAAGGTTCCTGAGGAATCTAGCATGCCCAGCTGCTGGTCCAGTATCTCTGGGCCAACTGGGGCTGGGCCTGCTCTAGCTGGTTTCCTCCACATTAGGGGTGAGTGTGCTCTTTTCCGGCAGGTGGCAGAGGCAGAACAGAATAAGGAAGAAGTGCAAAGCTTCTGAAAATCTATAAACACTCATCTCTGCCTCATTTTGGGTGCATAAACAAACCACATGGGGAAACCAGAAGCCAAAGGACGGGAAATACTGTTCCATTAGTCAGAAGCACTGCAAAGTCACATGTAAAATGTCTACAGATAATTATGGGTTGGGGACTCCAGTTAGAGACCTTGGCTGTTCCCCTGGGAAGTTAATTCACTACCCTCTTCTAATCACAGGGGTACAGGGACAGGCCTGTTAGAGATTATGTTGTGCAGGGGGCAGAACGAACTTCAGAAACCGAGAGTTCTCCATTTCCTATTTTGCTGAAGCTCTTCAGACTTTTCAGAAAGATATATAAATGTTAGAGATAACAGGCCTCCACTCAACCCACAGAGAAGGATACTGAGTTTCAGAGACCTCCCTGTGCCAGTCAGGCCTCCCTCTTGCCTTCTTACCTGCCTACTACCCCTCTTAACAGGCTCAGTAGAGAGGACAGACTTCCCTTTCTGTCCTAAGATGGCATTGGCCAGACCAGTTCTGTTGACAAGGTTGACCCCAGTGGGACCAGTATCATCCACAACTGGTTAGACATGCTAAGTCTCAGGCACCCATGCCCAATAGGCCCAGGAATCTGTGTTCTGAGAAGCAGTTCCTGTAATTCTTAGAGCAGTTGCCTGCTAGGTTGGAAGAGAGGATAGCAATATCAATTGTCATAGATACAAAATAGCCCATAGGACTGTTAGGTCAGCTAGCACCAAGGCTGAGACCTGAACCTACACAGTGGTTCAAAGAATACACTGTCATTGTGTTCAGTCCTACTTTACAGCTGAAGGGAAACAGGCACGCAGGAGTTAAGTCACTCATAAGGAGGAGCCTGGGCCTAAAACCAGGCCCTGGGAGTCCTAACCACTCCAGTATTGTCAGATATGCAGAGAAAATTTTGGATGATACTGTATCATTTCTTAGACACTTGCTGATACCCAGACCAATATATAATATGCATGTTATTCTTTGAAGAATTATATATGCCTTCCTAATTTTTTGATTAATGACAGAGAGCTTAAAATCCAGTACCAAAAACACATAGGCGATCTGGATGGCATACCCAACCGAAGCCTGGAAATACACTGCAGAATCTGGCAGAATTCCAGGGAGTCTACGTACGTTCTTTTGGTGGTAAACAGAATCAAACGGCTTAGTTATGGGATGGCTGTCTCACAGATGGTCTTCATTACTCCAAGAGGCACTCAGGGTGAAAACAGGCATTTCAGGAAAGACATGTGGTAAATTGGCAGCAGTAAGTCACTGAACTGCTTATGCCTGAACATGTGCTTGCTGTATGCGTCCAAGGAGCCAGGAATGTGCCCTGGCTTGGCCTCCCTGCAAAGGAGTGACAATGAAAGGCCTTTGAAGCATTTAGGGCTATATGTCCATCTGCGTGTGTGTGTGTGTGTGTGTGTGTGTGTGTGTGTGTGTGTGTGTGTGTGTGTGTATCAGAAAGAAAACTTTGGGTATCATTCCTAGTGCTTTCCAGTTTTGTTTGTTACAGGCCTCTCATTGGTCTGGGGTTTTACTGTGGCTAGGATAACTGGACAGTAATGTTTCCAGGGATCTGTCTGTCTTTACCTTACATTTCATCATCACTGAAATTAACAGTGTTTGCCTGGCTTATTAAATGGGCTTTATGGAACGAACTCAGGTCCTCATATTTGTGAGGCAAGAGTTTACCAACTGAGCAATCTCTCCAGCCCAAGCTTTGGGTTTTCAATAAAGTGATGTGTGTGTGTGTGTGTGTGTGTGTGTGTGTGTGTGTGTGTGTGTGTGTGTGTGTGTGTTTTCTATACTGAGGCTTTTCTTTCCAAGATCTAACTATCTGATCATTCACCTGTGTGTCCCACAGCAATCCTCATTAGGGTTGATTTCTTTTTTCTCGGCTAGCTGCTAATGTCAGAGTTAAGTAAAGCAGAGACCTGGACCTGGTTAATTCACACTTAGATCTGATTTGGAAAGCCAATGTGGGTAAAGTCCTAGTTGTAGGAAGGTACAGATCATTTAGAATCCATGTCCTTTAAACAGGAAGCGCACTGATGTCTGCTTTGCATTTTTATTTTCATGATCCTTTGGACCACCTGCTGAGACAAATGACCCAGGGAATGCAGGTCAGAACTCTGTGTGCACAATTTTTCATTAATGCCATAACTGTGGTGCAACTCTACATTTTGAACCCCAAGTTCTTGTGCAAACTTCCCACCATGCCCCAAGAGCCACTTTTACTACTATGGTACCATATATGATTTCCTGAAAGCAGAAAATGCTTTCAAGTCATCTGTGGCTATTGTAGCAAATTGTTTGGCATCTCTGACACTTTGGAATTCCACTCCTCAGATGTCACTGCAATCCTCACTTCTAGACTTGGTCTGAATGCCAGCTCACAGAAAATTCCACTTCTAAGATAGGAAAGGAGAGATGTTAAAAGACGACTGGAGAGAGGAACAGAGGTTTGAGGGAAAGGTGGTGTAGCCAGCCATGACTTAGTGGTAGTCCTCACGTGATATAACCACAACCTTGGGATGTATCCTCCACCACAAAACACAACCTACCAGGAAGATGAGAGGCATCAGACCAGGTTCTAAGTACAAAAGTTGCAAGGTTTCCATCACTAAGGCCAAGGTTCTTCCCAGCTAGTTGAGATGATAGATGTGGGCATCACTAAAGCAAAACAAGCCCACCTTCTTAGACTCATGGGATTGTGGAACACCTATGCAGTTTCTAGAAACTCACTAAGTTCTATCTAAGATCACTTACCCCATCTAGGGCTGATTTCTGGTGCCCACATCAAATGAATACACCTACCACCAACCCCACAGAATACCAAGAAATGGTTTTGTACAATATGAGACCACAGCAGGTATATACAGGAACTTTCCCCTCAAACTACCAGGGGTGCATGCTGCATGAGATACTTGGTGTGAGTTCTCTGTGAGAGTACTCAGTAAGAGTACTCAGTGAGAGTACTCAGTGAGAGTACTCAGTGAGAGTACTCAGTGAGAGTACTGGGTTTCTGCTTAGACTTGGAGTCTGAGACTGAACAGGGAAAATATGAAGAATGTTTACCAACAAGAGAAAAGGATGTAAAAAAATGTAATTTTAACCAGTGTGGCACCAGAGGAGGAGAACTTGCTAGAAATGATAAAAGCCTAGCTTTAGTGGGAAGAGGAGAGTAATTGGGAAAGGAGAGGATATGAGGCATTATCATAGTCAAAGTGCATGATAAATGTCAATGAAAATGTCTTTATAAAGCCCATCACTGCATATAATGAATACATGTCGATAAAAATGTAAAGAATAGTTAATAGCATTAGCAATAAATTAAATAAGACAAGCTGCCAATGACTGGATATGTATCAAATGTGAAGAATTCAGGTCATACTGTAAAGTGTTGCTATCATTTAGTTGCCAGCTGCACTTAGTTTTTACATTTATTAATTTATGTATTTGGTGTGTGTGTGTGTGTGTGTGTATGTGATGTGTGTGTGTGTGTATGTGTGTGTGTGTGTGTGTGTGTGTGTGTGTGTGTGTGTGTGTGTGTGTGTAGCCTGAGCAGACATGTCACCATGAGCATGTGAAGTCAGAGAACTTGACTAAATCAATTCTCTCCTTCTAACATTTGGAATCTGGGTATCAAATTTAGGACGTCAACCTTGGTGGCATGTGGTCTTACTTACATCCTCTTGGCTCCAGCTTCATTAAGGATATTAGCATCTCAGGAAATACCCACATTGGTACCTGCTAAAAATCTTGTTATTTTTGTCATTGCTGTTGTTGTTAAATCCATTTCTTAACTGTTATGGTCATCCTCCAATGTCCTAAGTTTGTGACCCTTCTCATATCAGTCTTTTTTGTTTTAAGCTAGATCCCTGAAGTCTGGTCAGCTCTGGTTTTACACCCAAGTGTTGGAGTGGTCCATTGTGAGGTTTTGAGAGATCCTGTATAGAAAGTAGAACTGTCAAGCCAGGAGGTCCTTAGGGGGATTATGGGGCAATTGTAAAGGTTGGTGACCAGTGAGAACAAGCACAAACACACTCACCAAATGGCAATCTTCTGCAGGTCTGACGCTCTTGGAGGGAACTCAAGACAGCTTTATCAGCTTCCAGCAGGTCTACCTCTGGAAAGGTGAGCTCTAAGGTGGAGAAGCGGGGATGACATAAGAGTGAGTTCCTGAGTTTAGCCCCAGTTCCTATCCACACAGTACTCTGCCCCGTGGAGGTAGGGCTGGGATACAGACTTATGTTCTGTGGACATGCTTTTTATGGAGCAGAAGGCACCCACCACTCATCAGAGGAAACACATAGTCTAAAAGAATGTCATGTGAACACCAATATTTATGAGCATTTTTAGAAGGCTAAATGTTAATGTTTACAGTGCTACATGCAGTCTAGTTCTAGCCCTTAGAGACTGGCCAGTGTTTGGTACAGTGTCAAGCCTGCCTATCTGGGTGGCTGGATCTATCCATGCCTTGTATTTGGTTCATGGTTGTGGGACATGAATGTTGTTATGTGGCTGTCTTGATAATACCAGTGATCTTATCTTCTTCTTCCTAGATTCTGACATAGGGTCTCGGCCTGAATCTATGGGATGTGGAAGGGGAATGGTGCCCAAGTCAGAAGCTCCAGAAGGAGCAGGTATTGACTCAGAAGCATTGATACAGCTGAGCCCAGTCTAAAGAGACAAGATGGTGGTACCTGGGGTCTAATCAATGGATGAGTCTCTTATTACTCCAATCTGAAACCTTGGATTCTCAAAGCATCACATTATGCCTCGAGTCTAATTATCCACTCATAAATACAGAGATTCCTGCAGTGGGTAGTCAGAACAGAATGTAAAGTAGCTTTGTTGCCAATTCCCACTTTTGCTAAAACAGAAACAAACACAATAACTATAGCAGGAGAAATTGGGTGCTTAAAGGGCAGAATTTAACTGAGCATGTCCAGGACTCCACTCATGTAAACCCTGTAGGACCTAGAAACATGTTACTATGTGTCAGAAAATATCAATTGTGTTAAAGTGAGCAGTCTAAGGAGACATGACAGGCAAAGGAAGAGTTAATATGGACAGGAATTGGGGTTGAGCATGGGGAACAAACACCTCACCACTAGAACCCAGAACTGGCATTACTAGAGATGGCTTTAAAAGCCATGGAGAATTGGAGAAAGAGAGGGGTAGAGAGGGATGGAAGGGACATATGATGACAAAAGAAGGGTATCTTAGCCCACTCAATGCTGCTATAACAAAATTACAGACTAGCTAATTTAAAAGAAATAAATATATTTGGCTCTTAATTGTGAAGGCTAGAAAATCCAGGATTGAATGCCTGCATGTAGTGAGGGTCTTCCACTGGTCAATAACATACTAGAAGTAATCAAAAGGGTTCAAGAGAGTAAAAGGGAGGCCAGTTTGCTTTTATAGCCCACCCTGCTGTACAAAAACCTGCAAACTATGCATTGGTCTCTGAATTTGGATTCCGGCATGACTTAGCTAACAGAAGTATGGTTGGATGAAAGTTTCAAACAGAAGAATGTGGTGATATGGTGCTTTGGTTGGCAGAGCTAACTGAGGCCACCCAGAAGTGGGATGAAATCTTAGAGGGATTCCCTGCCTTAGGAATAAAGGAAAACCAGAGGGCTCAGCTTTTGTCCAAACCAAAATTCTGGGTTTACAACTGTATGGCTTTCTAAGAAGTTCAAAGACCTTCTGAACCCCTTTTCCTGATCAGATGGATACCCTGTTATTCCTAGCTCTGCTCTGGCCTCAGGTCACATAAGGATGCTTTTGTCTTTGTCTCTCCCCGAGTCTACTTCTCTCTGTTCCATGCTTGCTAGGTAGATGGAAAGCTCACCCTCTCCTTCTCTTACAGATATGGCAACAGAACTTTTCTCCCCTGTGGACATTACACAGGTCATTGTCAACACAAGCCACTCATTGCCGAGCCAGCAGTACTGGCTCTTCACACACCTGTTTTCAGCAGAGCAGGCAAACCTGTGGTGCCTTTCTCGTGAGTATCCTTAGCCCGCAGCTTACTTCAGGATGGATTTCAACAACACTTGAGAATTATAGAAGTTTAAATTCATTGGTATAAGTTAAGGGTCACTTCATTCTTAACACAAAAGTGGGGTTACTCCCAGACTTCAGGAAACTCACATTGAAAGTAGTTCTGCTCAGCAACGAGAACCTATCTTCCATCCATCCATCCATCCATCCATCCATCCATCCATCCATCCAATCAATGTTGAATATGCATTATGTCCTATGACTAAACTTTGTGTAGATAAGAACCAAACCAGAATCAACCATGTCTTTTCCTTAAAGGAGCTCATAGGTAGATATCTGGTAATACTGACATAAGTAGAGAACAGAATGTTCATATACAAATTCCTGTCCTCTATTCTGCTGACTGTCAGTGTGTCTGAGAAGCCATAAATAGAAACACCGAGCATTCGTCATGTTGTCTTCTGTGTTGCTGAGTTTGTGTCTGACCTCTCATCTCACTTTGGTTCTGCCTATACTTAAGCAATAATAACATGTTTCCCCACTTCATAGATTCCAAGTGTTTTTGTTTAGGCTTTCTTTCATGGCTATCATGGGTGTACTAGTATTTTTGCCAACTTGACACAAGCTAGGGTCAGCTAGCTTAAGAAAATTCCTCCATCAGATTGGTTCAATGAGCCATTTTACTGATTAATGATTGCTGTGAAAGAACCTATACCACTGTGGGCAATGCTATCCCTGGGCTAGTGGTCCTGGGTTGTATAAGAAGGCAGGCAGAATAAGGCATGGAGAGTAATCCAGTAAACAACATTCATTCATGGCCTCTGCATCAGCTCCTGCCTGCTGCAAGTTCCTGCCTTGAGTCCCTTGGTGATAGACAGTAAGCTTTAAGGTGGATTAAGCCTTTCCTCCCCAGATCGCTTGTAGTTATAGTGTTTATCTCAGCAATAGAAAAGTAAATTATGTAGTAGGCCTCTGCCTTGAAAGAGTCCCCAGATGATTCTGCCTACCAAAGACCTTTCATGGACTAAGCATCAACTGTCCTCTTGCCTTTAGGGTGTGCCCAGGAGCCTGTTTTCTGTCAACTTGCAGACATAATGGAAAGCTCATCTTTGTATTTCACATGCTCCCTATACCCAGAAGCTCAGGTCTGTGACAATGTTGTGGAATCTAATGCCAAGAACTGCAGTCAGATTCTGCCCCGCCAACCAACAGCCCTCTTCCAGAGGAAAGGTAAGTACTATGGTTTTTGATGGGCTATCACTCTGTGAGGTCAGAAATGGTAAAATTCACTTCCTTTTAAAAATAATATTCTACACACACACACACACACACACACACACACACACACACACGCAAGTGACTATGAATGTTTTAAAGAGAGCAAAGAGGGATACATGGAACTGACCAGAAGGAGGAAAGAGAAAGGAGAAATGGTATTATATATTATATATATATATGTTATATGATATATAGTATAATATATTAATATATTATGTTATAATCTCAAATAACTAATGTATACATATATATGATTTATATGTATATTAGTAAATATATAGGGATAGATAGATAGATAAACAGTAAGATTATCCATGGTCCTTCAGAGATGTGAAGTCATTTCATCTCATTTGTACCAGAATTTTGTGCAACTTGTGTGCACAGAAATCTCAAAAACAGTGATTTTTATACTGCCGCAGATGCTCTATCTCTTCAAGGGCAGTGATTATGTCATTTTGTCATTATAATGGTGATGTCATTTCTTTCACCCTGTTCTCCCAGCAGTTTCTTCTTCCATTGTCTTTGCCAGGGCCCTTCTCATGTTTGGAGGCCCTCAGTTTCTCCTCAAATTTCAGACGACACAAGACTGTGGAGCAACTCTAACTATTCTGTGGGAGCTTCTTGATTATGTGTTTCTCTTAAGTATAATCTAGATCAGTCACTTTTAGTGGGACTGCTCATATCAATACTCCTAGCCCTTTGCCAGAGGAGTCTCCCAGTGGACTCCTGAGTACACATGCTAGCAAGGTAGAAGAGTATTGGATCTCTGGGAAGCCTATATCATGTTCTCAAATTTACTGTAGGGTCTATGTATCTACTATCCAGGGCCACTAAGATACATTCTCTTCTGGGTTTGGAAGAGATTCAGAATAAATCTTCCATCTTTGTCCCTGTGGGGAGGGCACTTAGTCTACTCTTTTCTCTGGAGATACAGGAGTGCAGAGGCAAATACAATCCTGGTTGCTTCACACAGAGTAGTAGAAACTGCCTTCCTAGTCTTCAGAGACAAGGTTCATTCCTCCATAGGCTTCCTAGATCATGGGATTGTATGTTCCATCTCTCTCAGATTCTCATTTTCTCCATAGGATAGAGCCTTGTCAAGAGTTCCCAGCATGAAACCCTGGGTCCCATTTCAAGCACCTAATAGTGATTCATATTTGTAATTCTAGAACATGGGAGGTAGAGGCAGGGGATCAGAAGTTCAAAGACATCCTTGGCTAAATATTGAATTCAAGGTTAGCTTAGTCTACACAAGAGCCTATCTCAAAAATCAATCAACCAAATAGAATCTCCTGAGTCTTAGTCTACTCATGGGCTCTACTCATTATCCATATATTTTAAAAAGTATAATACTTTTTTATTTGTTTTCTCTGTGCAGTTGTGATGAATGACCGAGTGAAGAATTTTTATACTCGCCTGCCATTCCAAAAGCTCTCCGGGATTTCCATCAGAGACAGAATCCCCATGTCTGAAAAACTCATTTCCAATGGGTAAGTTGCCAAGTTCTACCTCTAAGCTTATTATTAAGACAACTTGGGTTCCACAAAAAGGTTGTGTCTCAGCCTTTAAAGGAAACAGAATACTAACAATCCAACCCAAAGCTAAGGTTATAGGAGATAACCAGATCACAAATCCTCAATGAAGGTAAATGACATTAAGTTCTGTATCCAGTGCTGAGCTTGCAGTCTGCTGAGGGAGCTCAGATGTCCTGAGCAGTCTTGTCAGAAAATAAATGTGATCAAGATTGTCATAAACTTCTTCTGTGGAGTCTTTCAGTGCTGTGTTCAGAGTCTGGAAAGCAAGCACAATTTTTAACAAGAGTCTTTGCTTACAGGAATGCTTACTTATTACCTCTACAACCGATTATTTACTGGAACATGTTATTTCTTTATTGGCTTTTGTGCTAGTTGTTACAACTGGGGATGAAGTCCTCTCAGCACACTTTTTCCACCTCACTTTTCAGAATCCCCAAGTATGCTTTTGCCTAGCTGCATTCCTGGCCCTGTCCTGAACCTCCAAAATTTGAGGTCCTGGGAGGAGACTAATGAATCAAGATTTAAAGGAAAATCCCTAGTGAGTCTTTTGTATTTTAGTAGTCACTGATCCATGAATTGCTAATCTGTGAAGTGCTGTTGAGTTATGGAATTGTGTCACATTGCTGGCAACTAATTGGCATTTCTGAGAACAGAGCTCAGAAGATGGCACAAGCTGTTTTGTCTTGAGATCCAGCTGGACATCACCTTATTAAGGGAGGGGATAGAAGCTAGATGTCACCATAAAGGGAGAGGGGATAGAAACCATATATATTTTGTTAGAGGTCACCTTGCTGATCTTGGTACTGGGACAGGAACTGGTAGGACAGAGCTTATGATCAGCTACAAAAGCCTATAGTCCAGGCTGGAACTTAACAGTAGGCTTTAAGGAAGGGGAAACAATAGGTAGGTAGGTAGGTAGGTAGGTAGGTAGGTAGGTAGGTAACTGAGCAGGGATCTAGAACAGAGAAAGCCAGGGAGATGACTTAACATTTTCTTAGAAGAGATGCACTGGAAAAACTACCAAGTAGAAACAAGGTTTAACACTGGGATATGACTTAGACTTAGGAAAAGACAGCACAAATGAGTCAGGATCCTGATACCAGAAAGGACCAAGAAGTTAAGCAAGCTCTCAGGAGTCATCAATGATTGATCAGATCAAGACATAGGATCAAGGCAGGGGAATATTCAGAACTGGGCTCCAGAGCATTGACTTGAGGTGCTAGAGCCCTTTGGCCATGAAGCCACAGGTGGGGTCTTGTAGCTACACTGGCGGATGACCCTGGAGAGGGCTTAACTGAGTGAGTAAATTAATGAAGGACCTAAAGATTATGTTCCTGAGAAAAGAGTAGAAATTTGTCTTCAGGGAGCTAGAACTCCAGTGCTGGCCAAAGCACCCACACTTTATGTGCTAACTAAGAAATCTGATCCCCTAAGTTTGAGTAATTCCATTCCTTCTGCACAGCAAGATCTGGGTGCCCATGGGAAGCTTCACATATGTCTTGTCTTCTCACTACAGGTTCTTTGAGTGTGAACGCCTCTGTGACAGAGACGCATGCTGCACTGGCTTTGGTTTTCTAAATGTCTCCCAGCTGCAAGGTAAGACTAATGAAGGAGGCATCCCCCATCCCCAGTCTTACACCTCAGTGTAAAAACATTCATGTTTATGATCCTATATGGTCCTTAGCATCTCCTCATGGGATGGAGGAGGTTAGCCTCATGTACTGTAAGGAAACAGGGGTTAGAAGAAGCTCATTACTATCAAATTCACATCATAGCTGTCCTGGTCTATGATCTACCACCTCATATACACACAGGTCTATCTGATCCTGGGGACCATCCCTCCTTGTTTCCATACTTCATTTATGTCATCTACTGTACTTTCAGAGCTATACAGACAGCATTGTTGGTTGAACTTTAGACACATCACATGATCTATATTGAACACTCACTCAGTCACTTACTGATGGTATGATTCTGAACAATTCACTTATAATCTAGCGAGGTCTTAGTTAGCATCCTCATCTGTAAACCAGACCCACTGAAATGATACCCACAGATCCAGATCATTTCTTCTATGCATGATTAACAGGTATTCTGTTAGGAGAAGCTACTTCCTTTCCTAGACTCATACATTATTTACAAATGGTGGATCTGGATTTGTTGGTAAGGCCAAGTCCCACCTAGAATATAGTACAGAAGTCCTAGTATCTATTGAGCAATGGCTTGCAGAATCCTCTCCGCTCAGTTTATGTTTCTCACTGCCCTTCCTTCCTGGACTCCTGTGTTCGCCTCCAGGAGGAGAGATGACCTGCTTGACTCTGAACAGCATGGGGATTCAAACATGCAGTGAGGAGAATGGAGCAACCTGGCGTATTTTGGACTGTGGCTCTGAAGACACTGAAGTCCACACCTATCCCTTTGGATGGTACCAAAAGCCTGGTGAGTAACCTGCTCTTGGCAGATGTGTCTGCTGCTGACCATATTCCAAGCCTGCAGTAGGATGTCTTATGATCAGGAAGATTAGTCAGAATTCACTGGGTACCAATGACAGAAAAGGGTTCTATTTAATTTAAGAAGAAAAGAAATGCCTTGGAGACTGCTCATTAACTTAAAGGATCTGATTACCAATCAGATCTCAGAAAAGATGGAACAGTTCGTGGGTATAATTAGCTAGGGTATATAGTCTGCTTCTTCAGTTTGCCACTTGTGGTTGCTTCAGAGGGACTGCTCATGGTATCCTATAGAAGCTTTGCATTCAGGGTCAGGTTGTCCAGGATAGTATATGAATGGCCCCACTGCTGGAGGAAGAAGGGAATAGCATGAGTAGAGGCTTCAGAAAACACAGAAGTACTAGAAGAAAGGAGGCTGGCTTATCCTTTTTAGGTCCTTTTGCTGGACAAACAATGAAGTCAACAGTTGTCCACACTGCAGTGATTCCTTGGACTCCTTGCTGTGTCAATGTTTATCCTGTCAGGATCATGCGCTATATGGCAGTGCCATGGAACAGAAGGAAGGGGCAGCCTGTGAATGTTTTCAGGCACTTAAGTTAGGATTTCAGGAAAGGACAGCCTGTGTGGGTCATGAAGGCAAGTGGTTGCATTATCTAAGACTCATTCCCAGGTCTGTTTTTGGAGAATAATCTGAAATCAATAAAGAAAAGGGTGGATATTTCTGTGTCTGCTTAGATAAAACTACACTCACATTTGGCATTAGCATCTTCCCTCCATAGGACAGGCTAGTCTTTGCAGGACTCATACCACTTCTTAGTTTCTGTCAGTAGGACAAGTGACTGAGGCTCACAGGTCCTATCAATCTAGGATCTGGGTGTCTATAGTGTAGACAACTGCATGGAAACTAGGAGAGACTAGCCATCAGATTGTGTCCCAGAAGCAAACTCACGAAGATGTCTCAGAGATGAAAATATTGTCTCAGTAATTTCAAACTATCGAAAGTAACAGAGCAGAGACACTGAACAAAGGATCAGTGTCCCCAACCTGACACATAAGTCACTTCCTTCTCAATTCCATTTCTGAGTGAATCTAGACAGTACTGGCTGTTCTTGACACTTCCCTAGAAACTAAGGTTATGTAATGGTTGCTGTAACTGAAGTCATAAAGAAGTGGAACTTTGGTCTCCATATTCTTCATACTGTAAAACCACCATTTCCCTACCTAGTTTGGGCATCAAGAGAAAACAGACATTCTTCTTGTGCCTGTTGTATATCAGAAACATGTTAGATCTGCACGAGCCTTGACATTTTGCTTTATGGGAGCTTAGTGGAATAACTTACAAGAAACTGAGTCATCAACTAAAAAAGGTTAACATGATAGCAGCTCCTGGTGTGATCTTTCTTGTCCAAGCCATGTTATAACTAAAGGGTACACTTTGGTTTCTAGGGCAGAACTTCCCTTAGCCTTGCTCATGTATCTATATGTTCTTTAACATTGTGGCAGTTAGTATGGATATGATCATTTCCACGCTAGAAGACATCTCCCTGCTAATCACTTGATTTGTCATGATTTGAGGTTGTTTCCGTTGGGTTTTTCTTTTCTTTCAACAGCTTGAATTATCTTAGGAAAAATATGGGAGCTGTATAATGAAATTGCCTCTGTAGACTTATATTTCCATGCAGAGACATCTCTAGGCATTACCTTAAGGGACAGGGAGGAGAGGAGCATGCTTGCCTAATACATTAGTTCTATATGACCCCCATGAACAGGAGCAAGCCTTAAACTGCTTCAGAGCTATGCTCACCTCAGGCCCTCTTCATTTGTCCTCTCACCTTTTCACCCCACCAGCATCTGGAAAATACCACTTTCCATTTTCATTTGACTATGGAAGAGTTGGACAGAAAGAAGCTTAAGCAGTAATTCATTGGTTCAGAATGTGATGGAAGTCAGGCCAAGCTGTGTCAACATCTTGACAGGCTGGCAAGGAGATCCTAAGGTACTCCTGGTTCCAGCAGGTTCCAGCTGCTCTGGTACTTTTCATCTGACAGCCTGGAGTGTTAGTGTCTTCCAACACATATTCTGTGGCTCAGGGTAAGGACTCAGAAGTCCTAACCAGAAGCCACATGGCAGACAATGAAAAAGTCTTATCGGGGCTGTCACTCAACGGCAAGTACTGCCACGTCAAGAACTCTGTGGTGTGACATCCTGGCCTCTCTCCATGAGGCTTTCATGCTGGAGGACAGCACTTTGGAAGCACTATCTCATTAAATCCTCATTCCCCTGTCAGAGGAGAAACAAGAGAGGCAGGGAGGCTCAAGGGTAAATAGTAAATGGATGACAGACCTGGGAACCAGTTAATTTTACCTCTTAAGGTGCTATGTCACATGGCAGAGTAAGAATGATCCTGGTTTCCTGACATCCAGGAACTCTCAGTCATAAAGGAGCAACAGATGCTGAGGAGGTAAACCCTTGTTGCTGGGGTTCCCACCTTTGCTGGACCATCCAAGCCATTACTGAGTGTTGGTACTGCTGTGCTGTGTTGGTCATTGAGGAATGGGAAAAGAACAGAATGTTACTGTTTTTCATAGGTATATCTTATAAAGAGCAGAGTGAGCATGTGTAAATAGTTGCACCATAGCAGACACAGCTTACAGGAAGTCTGATTGCAGAAAGTATTGTTGAAAATGAAAGAAAAGCCACACTTTTCTAGTCCTTGTCTTTGTATCAACTAATCACATATCATAGCAGAGAAGAATCTATAGAGGGCTAGGGAAGGTGCCGCACATAAAGAACACAAAATCTTCAGCCTTGAAGGGTGGGCCTGCTCCTAACCAGCTTCATTTAGTCCTTGCATAAGAGACATGTGCTGAGGAATTCTGATAGAGAGAAGCTAGTAGACTGAGCCTGCTAGAATCACAAAGAAAAATGTCCCTTTTTAAACGCTAGCTGTCTGCGGACACAATTCTAAGCATGCATATGGCATCAGGGCACTCTCTGTGAGGATAATTCCTTTCCTGTTTATGGAGGACATGCATTCACTGACCAGAGAATTAAATCACAGCATTGACATAGGCAGGTGTTGCTGAGGCAAGTCCTCCGGATGAACAGGTAGCAGACTATAGAAGGGAAGGGAGAACTGCTCTTTTACGTGGATCATGCCAAAGAGACTTCAAGAAAAAGTGAGTCTGAAATAGAAGATAGATGACAGGAAAGCAAAGAGTAGAGACAAGAGAAACATATGTTCTCCTCCACACCTCACAGCATTAGCAAAGAGGGCTGCATATCAGTCATTAGATCCTAACTTCATTACCCTCACTATTCTCACAGAGGATGAAACAAAGCTGAGTCCTCTCATGTCCAGGAAAAAAAAAGAGCACAGAATCATCAAATTGGTCCCCACAGTACCTGTAGTAATGGACTTGCTGATGTTGCTATCCTCAAGTTCATGCAATATCTGGTGTTTCTTAGCACAGAAATGCAGAAGCTCAAGCCAACTTTATAGAAGGAAATGAGTTGTTTATAGTCCTCCCAAGCAGTAGGACCCAGAAAAGAAGCATTTGTGGTGTTCAAAAGATCATTTTATGTGCAGGACATAAAATTTACTCGGGTCCACATATCATAAGCCCAGGATTTCCTGCATAGGCAGGAACAGGACCTGATAGCCACTGCATCTTGAAGAAACCCCCTCCCACCCTGTTTGTAAATTCACCACATGAGCTTCAGTGGGGCCACACTTGGCTTTGTTCACTAAATCAAATGTGTCTTCTTACCATGACAATCACCGCTTTGGGTCCTTTCTCCTTCTAGGCAAGGTCCTCAAAGCCTGTTGAAGTTACAGACACAAATGAGACATTAGGAAGGGAATGACAATCTCTCCTAGTTATCTTTGGAACCCACACAGATGGTGCCACATTCACAGAGCAGTTAACATGTCCTCCATCCTCCCTCCCATCATACCAGCATGCTCACACTTATCAGGCACTATGTTCCTACCATTGGCTAGCAGCGAGCGTTCTCTCACCATGGTGCCTTCTATCTATTCACAAGTCAATGGTGTAAGGCTTATTCTATCCCTTACACCCAGACAAGATGAAATTGGAGCTTTTTTTTTCTCCAGCACTTCTGACACGAAATGTGTAGTCCCATCTGTAACCAAGATCCCAGTTCTCTAGACATAAGCTGGGTGTATACTGATTCTTTCAGTTCTGATGTGACCTGAAGTCTAAGTCAGAACTCAGAATCTGTGCAATGGGTACAATTTCCCAAGCTTCCCCACTACCTCCTAACTACATACGAACTCAGAGCCTCCTGTCATTCCAGGCAACTGACTGTAAGTTAAGAACTTCCATCTCTCCTCCTGTTGTCCAAAAGTTTGCCAGAATAGCTCAAGGAATACAGATAAACCATTAGCTCTTATTCATAGTTTACTAGGACAGATTCAACTTGGACTGGGCTATGGTGTAACTCAGAAGTAGAGTGATTCTCTGGCAAATGTAAGTCTTGGGTTCCATCTCTACCAAGGCAAGCAAACAAAAACCAAATCCTTACAAGTCAGTAGCCATGTGGAAAACAACGTGGAAAGTGGGATAGAGGGATCCCTTGCCTATCCTGGCTATGTGCTCACTAACTGTGGAGCTTTTCAAACTCAGCAGCTGAGGAGCTCTGTGCCAGGAAATAGGATAAAGTCCTGCTGCACAAATCTTACTACCAGCCAGTGTCATGAATGCTTGCTATTTCCCCTGAGGTCAATACTCAGACTGACCATGGCTTGTTTCATGCCACTAGAGTACAGCTGCAGGCAGATCTAGGAAGCAGTATGTACAAGTGGGTGCTGAGAGCTTTGTCTCAATCATCTGTCCTCAGTTCACATGCTTCAGTTGTCCCTAGCTTTTCTCCAGAACTACGTATAATACAAACAGCTCTCTGTGGATTTCAGCATAGTTTCTGGAACAGTGAACCCAGATAACAGGAAGTAGACATTTGGATAAACACCCTCAGAGGATGGCCAGAGTGTTTCCTAATGGCTCTACACTTGGGTTCCCTATTCTGAGCTTCTTCTGGGGAGGGACAACAAAATAGAGTGTGACTGGAGTCCAGATACAGGCCTGGTACAAAGACGTATAGGGGGGGAAGTTGATAGCAATTGTGGGTTTTCTGTGTGATGTTTACAGTATGGGAGTGTGCAGTCTCAGTTCAGAGGTTGGTATAAGGAAACCTATTGGGAATATCAAGTCTCAGGCCTATCCCTGGGCCCTGGAGTTGGATCCTTGGAAGACAGGTCCCAGCACAGTATTACCTGTTGTTACCAACCCCTAAGGCAGCTTTAATGTCAGATAAAGTTTGGAAGCTGACATCTGGAAATGATATCAAGAGATGATTCCAGGAGAGTGAAACAAAGGGAGAAAAAATGTTGTGACTGAAGGCTTGGAACCTTGAGAGGCTGGGGATCTTAGTTCAGTTTATGTGGTTACCTTAGAATACGGTGACTTATAAGGAAATATCTCTCATAGTTTTAGAAGTAGGAAGGCCAATTAATGCCAACATGCTAGCATCTGAAGAGGATCTTCTTGCACTGCAACAGGGTAGAGGCAATGTGCGGGAAGGAACGAGGTGAGAAGAAAAAGCAACACAGTAGAGACAGCAGCTTTAAAAAAAAATTGCTTCCAGTATCAGATTCAGTGGCCACACATACCTCCTCAACTCCTCATCCTCACCACACCATTTATCTATTCGTGAAGGTGGGAGCCCACAGACCTGACCACCATTCAAAAGTCCTACCTATAGATGTTCATAGAGGCAAATGAACTTCCACAAGAGTTTTAGAGGAAGCATTCTAGTCATAGCAAAAGGAATAAGACAGGAGATAGAAATAGGGGAGCCATGCAGGACTTTTGGAACCAGTCTAGAAAAATGCTCTGACCTGAGAGACATGAGCATGAGTATGCCATTATGAGGGGGTAAATCCTCTGAGTGAATAAAACCCGAATTTATTGACTGCTTACTGTATTTCTTAAGCTGTTATGACAGCCCCTATGAGGAAAAGGAGTCCAGGGCTTGGTCTTCTTTAGGTCATTTAAAGAAGGAAGAATAAGGAGGCTTTGAGGATTTAGACATGGTAAATGAAGGGAGAGGAAGGAAAGAGGCTAGAGTATTTCTTTGTCATCTAGATATAGGGTGTGCAGTTCCTGAGTTCGTACATCATCTTCACTATACAAATACCAAGGCCAGGCATCAAAACCAGATGACCTGTCCCTGTGCACTTCTTCCTAGTGATATATCATCTTCAAAGCCAACTCTGTCTTTCTCCAAAGTCCAGGTATCCCCCTCATGCAACTTGCTATTTATCATTGCCATTTATTGATCTCTTGTGCCCTGTTTCTGTGGCACACATTATATATTAGGTTGCTTCCTGTACTCCCACAGTGACCTTGGTAATAGGTAATATCACCTCCATAGTACAGATGAAGCTGAGGCAGATTCAGAGGTTGCAATGGCAGACCATGCCATGAGTGAACAGTGCATACCACTCCTAGCTGGAAGCTGTCAGGCAGTAGTGAAATGTACTGAAAGCTCTTTATCCTGTGTGGCAGTAGCTGAAGCATGGTTTGACAGAGCCTGTCTGGTCCAGGGTCATAAGAGAGGAGGTCATCATGTTCCTCCACCCCTGGCTCATGCTTTCTTGCACAGACCTCTAGATTCCACCACTGCCCTGGACCTCTGCTGTTGTCTCTGTAGCTAAAATACTGCCTTTCCTTCTTTCCAGCTGTGTGGAGTGATGCTCCCAGCTTCTGCCCATCTGCTGCCCTGCAATCACTCACTGAGGAGAAGGGTAAGTTCACTGTCTACCTGATCATTCTTGGGAGAAATACCATCTGTCTCCACTTCCTTTTTATTCCTATTCCTTTGGACAATGAGTAAACATTTAAAGGAATGCACTGTTACATTCATAAAATCTAGAATCCGTGGATCAAATAACACTTTCAGGTATGCTAGGCACCAAAAATGTGCCCTGTCCATAGATATAAATGGCAGGAGTGCATACATAACAGCTCAAAGGATCAGATGGAGTTTTAGCCTGATGTTCTCCTTGTCCTGTCTTAAGTATATATAACCCTTCCAGATACTCTAGACTCACACAGTCCCAGGCAAAGCCAGGAGGGTAGTGTTGTGGCCTCAAATTGAAAAGGCAGTTGTTTGTTTATTGGGGCAAGTGAGCTGTAGCCTACAGCTACTGTACAGGGGGTATACTAGATACTGAAGCTATGCCCCCTACCCAGGAATTCAACCAAGACTGAGGCAGACCATTCTTATGTTTGACACTATGGCTATGACTGAAGTCTAATAATGTCAGTCAGTGCCATTAGCCTGCTTCTTACATTCAAAGCAGTTGGCTGAAAAATCACACAACATGCACATCTAGACTTTTTCTCAACATCCTGTATTGGGTGTCTGCTGCACACCTGATCAGGTGCTACTTCCCTGAAATACTATGAGGCAGGTATCATTATTGTAATGTCATAGGTTATAAGGCTGTGACATAGAACAGATGACACCCAAATCCTCACTAAAGATCTATGTCTAAACAAAAATTTATTCTGATTTGTGTCAGAGTAGTGTGTGAACATTGTTGGGCTAGTCAAAGAGTCCTAAAGAATTGTGACACATGCACATGCACGAGCAAACACACACACACACACACACACACACACACACACACAACTATGCCACCTCTATTCTACTTTCCTTTCTCATGCTGGAGTCACTACTTTGAATTCTTATGTCTCTATGTTGTTACTCTTGTCTCTGCATTTCTACGTTACACGCAGATCCCAATGCTACTCAGTTTGTCCATTTTAGAACCACCTCCGCTGCCAGCCCCACCCCACCTCCTGCCAAACAAGAACTAGTTGACACACTGCCTGGCATATTCTAGTTTTATGCTGCTCTGCATGTCCTGACATACTGCTATTTTCTCTACTATAACTTTGCAAGTCCTCATTGGTTTTTATTCATTGTGGTGTGTGTATATTTCCAGGCTGCTACTGAGTTCTCTAAAGCATACATCAACTTGCAGGTCTTTGTGTGGTCATCTGCTTCGTTTTTGCTCTCACATGACAGCTTTCATGACAGTCACAGTTAGTGGTGGACAAATAGTTGAAGATTAGTATTGTGTTCACAATGGTAGTTGTCCTACCACCCCCAAGTCTGCTAATATCTCTCTGGTTTGGCATATTTGGTTTTTGTGAATCTTCATCATTATAAAAACATTGGGATGAATGAACACTCAGAGCTCCTTCTGAAGGCCAAACTGTTTACAGAGCTGATTCTCCAAAGAGGGATTTTTTATACCAGAAAAAAAAGGTGATATTTTAAGATTTGACTCACATTGCCTAATTGCCCTCAAATACTTGTTCCTAGCTTTTGGCTGTGAACTAAAGTGGGATTTTTTCCCCATATTATATACTCATCATTCTAAATTATTATTATCAAAAATAAGCAAATTTGTAGAAAAACAGTGCTTGGGTGTATAAATGTCAAATATAGCTGCAGATGTACAAATCAAACAATAGCAAGTGTATAATGCTTGTTCTGTTTGTGTTGCTGAGTCTTAACACAGTCACAAGAGAAAATAATGAAAATAATATAATTCTGAGTGTCTCCGTCCATGTAGTCCACAGCTCTGTGAAGATGTTTCCAAGGCAGAGGTGATGTCACAGTAATTTTAAATGTGCCTTCAATGAGATAGATTCAAAGCTATCTGGGCAGGGACTCCCATCTGCATGCAGAGTTTGGGATTAGGACTTCAATGTGGGTCAGAGACAAGGTTTGATTCTGCCTTCAGTGTTTTAGCTTACCATTGTTTTAGTCTGATTCAGACAAGTGTGTGTGTGTGTGTGTGTGTGTGTGTGTGTGTGTGAATGAGACTCTTGTATACTTTCTGTTCTGGGAGAAAAAGAATTATGAAGTATTTAACATTCATTTGATCATCACCAGGAAGATTGATGATAACATGGTTCATTTTGAAGTGAGCAGACTGGGGATCTAATGGGTTAATGGCTGAGCTATGAGCCCATACCATCTGGCTTATCTAGGAGGTAGAAGAGATTTACTTTGATTGCATTTCTGGAGCAGGTTAACAGAGCTTAACTCTTGAGTCTAGGTCCCTGTAAAGATCTTATCTCTTATCTTCCTGTCTCAGTTGTGTTTATTTGTTTTTGTTTAATGTTGTCATTTCAATCATGGACCACCTCTGATTAAAATGACAGCTCACCTGAAACTCAGAACCCAAGTAAAGTCATAATGAGTTAAGATGGTGGTTTTCCAGTGGAAAGTGTATGGTGTCAATTTGAAGTGTCAGAGACCATAGAAATGGACAGGAGTGGAGTGTGCCTGCAGGACAACTGACAGTTTGGCACTTGATATTCAAAACTAAGTATCTGGGGAATTGAGGGATGTGGGAATGGCTAGGAAGTTTCTTATGTTATCAATGGTAGGGGATCATCCGCTCACCAGGAGCACCTGCAGCAAATAGTAAGCATTTTTCTGTAGAGACACACTAAATAAGATCTCTATGGTTTCAGGTGTATCTCACAGTGACCATACAATAAGAAGGTGCCTTCTTCCCCTCTTTCTTTTTGGAGAAACAGCTGGTTTTTCACAAAAGATATTAAGTGGGGAAACCACACAGTATAAGAACATATAAGAACCAATAAGACTCTGAACAATGGCTGTTGCTACTCTGTGACAGGATGAAACTGTTTGATGCTGAATTCTTCCTTCCCTGCAGAGGCCACTGGGGTTCATCAAAGCTTCAAAGTCAGCAATTTCTGCTTTGCTCCACAAAGAATAGATAATGGCGCCTTGGCTTTGGCTGCCAGAAAGTCTTTGCTTGGCTTCTAAGCTGTTGTGGTGTCATTTTTTCTGTGGACCTGACTTCAGGGAGGAAGAGTGAGGTGGATGTGAGGCCAGCTTGTGTCACAGAAGTGAGATTGGAATACTAAAGTACCAAATTACAAAAGCCGTTGCTATTTGCCTCACAACCCTGAGGGGTATAGGACACACACCCCAGCCTCCCTTACAGCTCCTCTACAGTTGGGATGAGAACTCAGAAAGGCGAAGGAGCCAAAGAACTCTCTAGTTCTTATTACAGAAGTATGAATTAGGCCCCCTGAATAGCCTGAGCATCTCAAAGGGCATGCACGCTGCCTTATTATTCTGCAGTTGTGACCTCTTAATTAAAAAAAAACTGCCTTGTGATTTCTGGAAAGAGCACTGAGCATACTGAGTTTGGTGCTTTTTCACCTGAGAAAGGTAAGGGTTAGGACAAAACCCAGCTCAGATCTCCTGTCTGGCCAGGCCAAACCACATTTTGCTGTGTTGACTCAGCACTGCAATACTAGGACCTCTGTTTGTAAGAATTTTAATGCTTGAAAATGCTCTGAGCTCTGTGATCTAACATTTTTCCTGGAGTTGACCTGAAATGAGGAAACTAGGATAGTTTAAAATGATTCTTTGTCTATATATAAGGAACATCTTCAAATGTATTCTAGTCTAGCTTTTTAAAAGCCTAGTTAACATTAGGAAGAAAAGACATGAGGAATGAGTAAATCAACCCAATTAGCATATTCATGACTTCATTTTCTTTTATCAGCTTTGGAGGAGAAAGTTTGAAATTTATTCTCTTAAGTCAGGCATGGTGCATATGCATGTAGTCCAAACACTGAGGACAAAAGATCAAGAATTTCTAGGTCAGTCCAGACTACATAGTAATAACTTTTCTCAAGAAGTAATAGTACTGAAAATGATGATGATGATTGATGATGATGGTGATGACACTGATGATGGAACAACAAGAAGGAAATTCTTGTTCTTAGCAATTTGAAGCTTACTACATTACACAGTAGCTCTCCAGAACCTCCTTCCTCCACATTATACACATGTGTCCTTATGTGACATGATACATAAACATATATACCAAGGAATAGTCAAAGGAGACTTGCTAAAGGCATGCAAGTACCTCACCTACCTGGGCCTGGCCTGAAAAGACCACATGACAGGTCTTTTGGGACTATAGTCCTAGAGCAGCCCTGGGAGACTCGGCTTGCTCTGTCCTCTCTCCTAGTCCCAGCTTTCTGCTCTGTCCATCTCTTCAAGGCTTCTCTGGTTTATAGAGGGACAAACTGCCATGGAACAACCTAGATGGCAAATATTTTCCACATAAATGCTGTTTGGCCTTGGGAAAATCTGTTTTCATGGTGTGGCAGTCGCATTCATGAATCCTGAGTTTGAATAGTGATATGGTTAAGCTGAGGCTGCTGTTTTCTGGTGGGGCCTGGTCTGTTTGTCACCAGCTCATAGAAGAGACTCTATATCACAGTGAGGCAGAGCCAAAGGAGAAAATTCTATGCTGGTTCTGCCACAGACCTGGACTGGAACCTCTGTAACCTTTAGTTGTCCCATGTTCTTTCTTCCCAGACCTCAGTTCCTCATACTGTAAGAAGGATTGGTTTAAATTAAAGAAATTTTGTTAGCTTTCCTTTTATTCCTGTCCCTGTGACTTGTGTAGAGCAGGCAAATATGGTGTCTAGACCCAGATCATAGGATTGGGGGAGGCCCATGAAGCCTCAAACCTCAGGGGACCCTCCTTGCCAGCCAAAGCTTTCTGTTTCATGGAAGATATCTGGTGTGGAGTTAGATTTAGATTTTGTAGCACTAAAGGGTCACAGTGTAAGAATGACCACAGATAACCAAGACTGGCAGCAAGGAAGCCCACTTTGAGTCTGTGAGGAACATTTCCCAGGCAGGATAGAAGGTAGATTGGACATAGAAGCTGAGAAAAAATGATAGGGGAAAGGTCTTATCTAGAGGTTACTAGCCTATTTTCCCCTATTACAACATTACTGTCTGTGGGGAATAGAAGGAGGCTGGGGATGATAAGTAACCTGTCTATCACTGGGACAAAGGTAGCTGAGAAAACCATACTGTAGGAAGAAAGATTGGGTTCAGCTCACTATTTCAACCTGTGATCAACTATTCAGCCTGTGATCACTTAGCTTCACTATCTTCTGGCCCATGGTGAGATAGAAAGGAACAGAAGGACACCTTTCCTTTATGCCAACAGTGGCCATCTTAAAAATAGAAGGAAAAACACATTTCTTGACAGTATCATGTATTAATCTTCATAACATTCAAACTAAAAAATGAATATAGAATTTAAAGATCATTACACATAGTCACCAAAGGAGTACTCCTGAAACTCGACAGGAATCTTCAAATTTAATCCAGAATAAATAACTAAGAATGTTTTTAGGAATCAAAATAATGTACAAAGACTGCTAGAAACAGATGGCACAATGTGAAATAAGATAGCCTTGGTTTAAGTTGTGTGGGAATAAGCACAACATTCAACATTCAATATCAAGAGATATTTGACAAAGAAGAGGTACATACCATGGCAGTGACTGATGCACAGTATTTAACTTTGCACACAAACACACACACACACACACACACACACACACACACATACACACATTGTTGGAGGGTCTATTTTGTCACAAATGTCTCTGGCATCATAATTATAAACAAATGTAAAGGAATCAATAGGCATCATCTACTGTTCAGAAGAACCCCTCCTCACCTGTCAATCCCCATATGGCTACCACATCCTCATTACCTGGAAAAGTGGTCACCTATAGTAGACTTGAACCTGCATTTGGAGATTAGGCTTCACCCAAGCTAGAAATGTGACTACATTGGTTAAGATAGTATTTTTCATGCCAATGGGCTCAAAAATGATGTATTATTGACCTCTTATATTCTTGAGTAAGTGTTAGTGCAATGGTGTTGCAAGTTTGTGGCTGATAGTAAATTTAAAAGCCATCAGGATCTCTAGCCTTCCTGCATCAGCATGCCTGTGTCCTCAAAAGCCTTGTTGTCAGAATGACTACAGGAAATTTATGGCACCTAGATGCTGGCCTCTCTTGACAACAAGGACTTACTCAGGAGACATCCTGTAGTCTTAGAAGGGTGCAGGTAGGAGTATTGGCAGGAACTTAACCTCAGACCCTGGAGCACAACATAGGAGTTTGCTCTCACTTGGGAATGGAATTTACTCTTTAATTACAGAAAGAGCCTAAACATGGAGTATGATCAAAGTTTCCATCTTTGGACCATAATTGGCCACTGTGGTCCTGAAACCCATGATCACTCTTCTCTGAAATTTCAGCTTCCCACCATCTCAGAACATTGAAGAGTTACCACATCACAAAGATGCCATTTGAGTTGTCTGTGAAAATAACAGCATACACACAGAGCAGGATTAAGAAAATGAGAGCCCAGAAGAGGCTGCCTGGCAACAGCTGAGTAAGAAGGACTCAGGCCCTGGCTCCTTTGTCTCAAGAATGGTATTAGAATGCAGGGCATGGGGGGAGGGTTTACTGGATTGAACAATGGAGCCATCCTTGTGACATTAGTATTTTTCCAGAAGAGACTGGAAAGAACTTGTTTTTTCTATGCTCTGCCATTTGAAGATATGACAAGAAAGCAGCCATCCATGAACCAGGAAAAGGGACCAAAAACCCAGTCTCATTGGTACCTAGATTGCAAACTTTAAGTGCACAGAACTGAGAGAAACTACTACTGAGAGAAACCACTATTGCTATTTAAAGTGCTCAGTCTTCTAAGTTGTATTACAGAGTCGTAGCAGTGAGCACTTGGGGGTGAGACTGTCTCATGCTTTATTTACCATGCTAACTTTAGTGGCATCTCACCCACCAGCATGGTGTTAAAGACTGGTTGGTGATAGAAATTACAGGTTCCCCTTATAGCTTGTAGCACCATGCTAACAAAGCAAAGACCCACACACTCCTCAGAACAGAGCTCTGGAAAGTGACCATGGGACCATGACCTCAGAAGCTTTATTCTCATTTGACTTTGTGACTTGTTGTTCTTGATGAATTCATTCACCTTTACACCATGTTTATGAGGAAGCACTAGACCCCTAGCCCTTGCCATACTTGCAGTACTGGGAGTTTAAATCTAATAATGTGGACATACATAAAGTACAATACTCAAGACTGTCAGGGAGGTCTGCTAGCCCAAGGTCCATACTCATGAGTATAAGAACGATAAAGTGCTGTGATCTTTGAAAGCAAAGAGAGATACCAGAAAGGAGGGAACAATTCTCTCTACTACCTTTCATGGCTATCCCTGCTGGGCTGGGCTTTTCTAGTCAGCAACCTTGGATGTGCACTGAGCCCATACCACACTGGGATAGACCAGTGCTGACCTCTTTAATGTTATTTATTTACACTGACTTATAGGTACAGCCCTTCCTCAGAGAGGCGCTCTTACCATACTGTTCAGATACATCATTATTCTCTAATGGCCTACCTTTACTCACAGCTTTGGTTTCAATGAGACTGGCACCAACAGACCTGTCTGTCCATACACAAGCCTTCTGTCTGGCCACTAACTCTTTGTTCCTGCTCCTTGTATCACATGCCATGTGCAGAACATGGAGGTAACAGAAGACAGCCATGGTCAGACATAGACTGTATAGCTGTGAAGAGTTTCCACACACTGGCAAGTGTGTCAATACTCCTGAGTCTTCTTTTCTTTACAAGTAAAAACAGATGTCATGGCTGTGTCTTCTAAAAAACACTGTGAGATAGATACTTGCATGAGGTGATCCTTAAACACAGTGCTATTGTTTATACACAGAGTACTTCATAAGTGAGCACCACAGGGAGAAGGGAAAGGGCAGCTCAGGCCTGAGAAGAGGATGCTCATGGCAGAGAGTTAAACAACGGCCCAACCCATCTCCCTGGTAGCAGCAGCTGGGTCAGCATTTTGTGAGGTCAGAGAAGACCCCAGGTCTCTCTGCATGCATTAGCTTCTAGATACAAGATTTAAAGAGAGGATCAATGGTAAAGAATGACTTAGTTTGGACACCAGATCCTAAGTGGACAGGAGAGCTTCACTTCATGGTGTGATCATGAGCAATAGGCTCCTGAAGATGGATAGGTGGAATGTCTGTGGAGTTCCTGGCATTCCACCCCTCTGGCTACCTTGTGCTGGTCTGACCTGCATTTGTGTCACTATGTTGCCTGTCTCTATTTCCTTCTCCTCTTTGTTTGTCCTAATTTATAGACATGGACATTCCTTCAGTTATTTGACTAATTTTCAACCTTTGAACCACTAGACTTGATTCCAGAGCCTACCCCACAGAAACACTTAAGTAGTTACAGGATGGGGATATAAAGAGATAGTGTCAGACAACAGAAAAGACAAAGACATAGGGTTACATAATGGAAATATCACAGAGGCCACTGAAGTAGGGACTTTTGCAGTAGACTTTCACAGTCTTTGTTCTACACCTGATGATAACCACATGTGATTATCCTGTTTTGTCTCTCAGTTGCTTTGGACTCCTGGCAGACCCTGGCCCTATCTTCAGTGATTATAGATCCATCCATCAAGCACTTTGATGTTGCCCACATCAGCATTTCAGCCACCAGGAACTTCTCCATGGCCCAAGACTTCTGCTTACAGGGTAAGGGAATCCCCCAGAGAGGGTATGGCAGGGCCTTAGCCAAATAATTCCCCATATACCAACCAAAGACAGACAGGAGATTCAAGATGGCCTTGGAGCACCTGACAGGAAACAACAGAGAAGACAAGGCATGAGTCTCTCCACTCCTCACTGGGCACTCTACAGTCAGTTTGCAATAGCCAGTCAACCTTGAGCCAGCACAGAAAATCAACAGACAGAAGTGCGATTATTGTGAGGGTAAGAAAAAGAAAGGTACCTGAAGTCAGGTGGGTGTCCTTAGATAGCAGGTGGTCTCTCTTTGAGAGAAAGTGTATGCACCCTGGACAGGCTCCTGGTACTCAGCCAAGAAGGTATTACCTTCTCCATATGACTAGTTGTTTATCATAAAGACTATACTGCCATGTGCAAGTTGTGTACTATACAGCTCTGGAAAATATCATTCAGAGACGAGGCTTTGAATAAAGGGCACAGCTTACACAGCTCATGCAGTCCACTGAAGCTGCCCCATTTTCAGAGCCATTCTCAGCATTGAATGTCAGGGAAAAGGTTAAACTATGTTGGAAGGCACACAACTGTACAGGAAAAGACATAGTTCAAGACATATCCTGATGAGCGAGCATGTGACAGGCTAAGGAAGCATGAGAGGAGGCCATAGGTGACAGAGCTGAGGAAGATGCCAGGAGATGGAACATAGAGAGTTTTGTTAAATATGAAGCCCATGGGGAGCTATGGAACTGTTTTTTAAAAAGTGGATGAAAAGAACACATTTATGAGATATTTTAACAAACAAAAACTGGCCATTTACATAAAATATCTTGATGGAGGGTTGAGTTTCTACCACCACTGTTTTATTCTCAGTCCTGGCCCAGTGTACAGAATTTTTTAATAGATCTTCTATAATGGATAGAAGAGTAGATAGATAGATGAGAGGACGATCATACATGTTGATGGATGTATGGTTGGATAGATGGGAGGGTGGTGGACGACTTTGTGGATGAGTGAATAGGATGAATGATTGAACACATATATAGTAAGGTGCATGGATAGATGAGTGCATGAATAGATGGATGGGATGTATGCTTGGAAGTAGCAATACATGGTTGCATGAATGAGGTATTTGCTCTGAGTCTAAGACTCTCTTTCTCTGTGTCTTCTCCAGAATGTTCCCGTCATCAGGACTGCCTTGTCACTACCCTGCAGATCCAGCAAGGGGTTGTGAGGTGTGTGTTCTACCCTGATATACAGAGCTGCGAACACAGTCTACGGAGCAAGACCTGCTGGCTTCTGCTCCATGAAGAGGCTGCCTACATCTACCGGAAATCTGGTAGGCTTCAGACTGAACCTCTGCAGCTATGTCTTGGGGCTGGAGATGGCTGGGAAAAATATTTTCTTGGTGGCTTGGAGGGGAGTGGTTTTGAAACTCTTAAGGAAGACTTGGCCAAAGGTTGCTGGCTAGGTAGCATTCTCCTGGATGAACTAAGGGCAGTTGGATAAATTTCCATTTCTGTATCATTTATTCTTTGATCACAGAAATTCTTTGTATTTCACAAGATAGTTAAATGTATTGTGTTCTATTAATGCTGTGTGGTTAGGAAAACTCTTGCTTCATACCTTATTTTTGCCTGCAGGACTGGCCCCTTCTCCTCCTGTTGGAGATCAGTACTCTGTGGCACAGAGATGTTGCTGATTCTCTGACTTCCCACAGCTAGTGATGGCAGAAGGGGAGGAATCTAGGGATAGATCTGTCTCCCACTACCAGCCTGTGCCTCCGACTCATCCTGACTAACAAGTAGATCATAAATGCTCAGAATAAACTATTCTCATATCATTTGAGTTTGAAATCATTCAGGATTGGAGTTATAGCTTAGTAGTTGGATGCTTACTGAGCATGCACAAGGCCCTAGGTTCTACCCCCATACTGCATAGAAACCACTTATGCAGAGATCAATCACAGTGTTTGCCAGGCACTTATAACACAGCCAAAGGGAAAGATGCATATGAATCTATCACCAAGGAAATCTGTAAAGAGCTGTGAGCCAGGAAACATGAATGTGAGACTGTACAGAAGCCCTGTCCTACCAAACACACTGGAGAAGTGAATGACTATTAAGGTGTTGGGTGTGCATGTCATTCTGGAACAGAATCACACATTTTCTCTAGAAAGAATCATATGAAAAACATGATAGGCTTCATAACTATATTCTGTTATTAAATACATTCAACTGTCATTGTAGCCCTTGGTCTTATCTTCTTCTGGACATTGATATTATAGAGTTGAGCTGGATAAATTTTTAACAGAATATTCAACCAACAGTGTAGCTAATCTATGTGGGAGTTATGCTGAGAAATTAAGGTTGGGCTTTAAGAAACAAATTAGATGGCTCTCTGTTACTTCAGGCCAGAAGTTCTATGGATATTCATGTTCTGAGGAGGAGTGTGCACATCTGCACCTGCAAACCCAGAGTTCTTTCACTGGTCAAGGCGGCACATGGCATTTGGGAAGAATCCACCATGTCTGCAAGGGTTAAAGTGAATGCTACCTATCTGGCATGTTTACTGAGCTTGTGCATGCAGAAATCTAGAAAAGGTAGAACCAGGCAGCCATCAGTGGGAAACATACTTGATGCTCGGCTGAAGTGGTGTCCACACTCTTGCTCCTGTCCTAGCATATGCCCAGCCTATTTCCCATGAAGCAGAAGAAATCTTGACCATATTAGTAGCCACAGTCCTAAGCAAATACTTAAGACCCTTGATTATAGTTGTTGGGAATAACTTCAGTCATGATTTGTGCTCTAGGCCCTACTAGAAAACAACTGCCTCTGTTCATCATGTTTCCATCTGGGTCTCTACCTCATACTACAATCCTTTTTCTAATGAAGAAGTCTTCTTTCTCTCTCGAGCCCTCTTCTGTTCTCCCACTCCCCTCTTTCTCCCTTCATCTTTTCCTATATCTCTTATTTTTTCCTCCCATTCGTTTACGCACTTACCTATCTGGCCGTCTTCCACCCTTCCTCCCTCTATGTCCATTCCTTATTCCTTCCATTTACTTAGCCACACATACATCCTCCCAAATCTCCTGCCATTCATCTCTCTTTCTCTCCTGTCTCTCTATCCACAGGTTGAGTTCCTTCTGTTGGCCATGTACCAGGCTTAAAACACACTCTCCATTGCCACTGATTTTTGACACCATTGTGTTGTAGAACTACTACCATTCCTGTTTCACATGAGGGAATTTGAGGGTCAGAATGACCACATGCTTTGGACAAATTTGTCTTTTCCATAATGTGAGGATCAGGTGTGCTCCCAGAGGATAATGGGTTCTGTCTTCACCCTTCAGAGTCTATAGCAAGGTCACTAACATACATTACAACAGATTTGTTTTTCAAATTCATAACCCTCTGACATATTTGCTATGGAATTTCTTACTGAGTAGAGTATTTTGTTCTGTCTACTATAGTATATATACACTCTCTGGCTAGACATTAGCCACAGCACTCCATAACATAGTGATAACTCAAAATGTCCCTAGTCATGGTCAATATCTTCCCTGGTTATGAAACCACTGCATGCAGCAAGGTTCTTCGGGCAAGGATAAACTTCTGCTCACCAGCTTTTTCTCAAGCACTTCTGTTTGTCATTACTATCATAAACTCAGTTTTATAGAGTGAGCAGTGTAGAAATAGAACAGCTTTGTTTTCTGTCCAAAAAGCTCAGAGCAGAGCAAGCCTATCTTAGGACAATAAGACTTCTTAGATACATGCATGCATGCATACATACACACACACACACACACACACACACACACACACACACACACCTTTCTTTTTAATATTTATAGCTTTCTTTGTGCAAGAGAACTCATGTGAGGAACCATCGTTAGAACCCTTGGCATTGAGCCTAGGATCCACTATTAGTTTACTGAATCAACTAATGAGGGGAAATAGAGGTAGGAGGGGAAATAAATAGGGTATCTCCCAGTGAACTGATTAATGTGGTGGCATGCATTGGAGAACCTCTAGAACACTGAGCAAGGCTAAGCAATACCAGCTATGACCTTATGAACAAAGACTTTGGACATGAACCTCCACCAGAGATGACCTGATAGAGGAGCCTGGAGTGATGAACCAATAGGAAGTGGGAGAGCTGACCAGACTTGACTTGTGTGAACAGGAATGGTTGGCCTAGAGCAGAAGGGAGAGCTCCAAGTCCTGAATTACCCATCACAGTCTAGCTCCACCTTAGGACTGTAAACCCTTTAGTCACAAGAAGGAAAGAAAAGTGCTCTAGTAGTTTTTTTCAAAGAACATATTCTGGCTGGACTCAGCTCCCCAACCCCCATATATGCAGCAGCTGTGCAGCTTTGTTGGTCCTGAGCAACCAAAGGAGGGGCTATTCCAAGAACTGTTGCCTGTCTGTGGGATATGCTTTTCTAGTGGAGGTGGGAGGCTGCCTTGTCTGGCCTCAGTGGGAGAAGAAGATACCTAGCCCTGCAGAGACTTGATGTACCATGGCGGAGAAATACAGAGGCGGTGGTTCTCTACTCTCTCAGAGGAGAAGGGAGGGAGGGTAAAGGGCACTGGGGGGGCGTGGTAGCAATTGGGATATAAAGTGAATAAATAGAAATTAAATGAATGAAAATAAATAAATTGTGGGCAGATTTGCTTTTTGTCCCAAATCTGTGCTAGCTAACTGGAGAAATGCCTTTATCCATCTCTCAATATGAGTGATCTAGTCATTCCAGGAATAAGAGAATAAGACTCATGCTCAGTCTTCTACTCCAGACTCCTGGTTGATGGATCATCTCTTACTGTAGGCCCAACTGTCCCTTTTCTAGGCTCCCAGGTGTGGGTCAGCAACTACTCTTTGGGAACGTCAGAAGAATGCAGTAGACAGTTCATAAACAGGAATCAAAAAGCCCTTGCTTGTGCTTTGTGCCTCATGGACCACCTTCTGCTATTACTAGTCACACTTGGTGGTGTTGACATTGAAAGCTAAGCTTTGTCAATTCTTAACTATGGATGAAAATGAACCACTGACATTTTAAAGTTCCCCCAAACTACAGGAATATTTGTCTTCTTGCTGAAAACCATCTGAAATGCCAGTTCTCACTGTCTGTCCACCCCTCTGCTCTTGTTTTCTCACCAGGAGCCCCTTTGCACCAATTTGATGGAATATCCACACCTTCTGTACGCATTGATTCCTTTGGCCAGCTTCAGGGTGGGTCCCAGGTCATCAAGGTGGGCACTGCCTGGAAACAAGTATATCAGTTCCTTGGAGTTCCATATGCTGCCCCACCTTTGGCAGAAAACCGTTTCCGGGCACCAGAGGTCTTGAATTGGACAGGCTCCTGGGATGCCACTAAGCCAAGGTATGGAACAAGTTGTGTCATGTTGGTGAATACCCAAAGAATGCCTATCTTGGCTTAATCTAGCATGGCAGAGCCAGGTGTTCTGTTTAAAACAAAATATGGGAATGCATTCCATTAAATAGCACTAGGGTGATACAGGTGTCCAGGGTACTAAGGTAGGCCATTTGGTGAAAGGCTCAGGTGTTCTGTTCCAGGCAGCAATTATGGAGCATAGGCCGCCAAGGAGGTACTGCATTTATTAACATGGCTCTTCTTAAGTCTCCTTGGGGATTTTTGTGCAGGAACATGAGACTATGAGAGAATCTGTAACAGATTCATATGGGACAAGCCTAAAGGGTCCACATGCATCATGCCAGCCTTGTATTTGTCAAAGTCAACAATATCTGACTGCCTCATTCTCCTGAGTACTTGAGACTACAGGTGTTACCTGGCAAGACATGTAACTTAATATAGTTAAAAATTCAGCACGATGGGGAAGATGAATGATTCTATTAATAAAAACCAGTATAAGGAGCTCTCTTTCTCCTTCCCCTTTTCTGAGCTCATCACTCAGATCTTATTATTTTTTCCCTCATCAAACCTTTCATGTTAAACATTGACATGATGAATAATACTGTAGTATTTTGTGAGAGAAGTAGCTTAGTTCTGTGGGGTGTAGACCCTAGGTGCTTCTGCCACCTACATTTCTCCTAGGACCCCATGGCTCTGTTCTTAAGAGAAGTGTTTTCCATGTGCTATATGGCTCTGGCTGCTGAGCAGATGCCTATCCCTAGAAGTATAGAATAAAGGTTCCTGAAACCTGTCATAAAGATGATGAGGATCATCTTAGTGGAATGGCAAAGGGAGTGTGATAGAGTCTAGTTGTCCCCCAGTTAGGAAGCCCCAAACACAGAGGCAGTAATTAGAGAACCTTTCTATGCTAGAATGTACAGAGGGACTGAAGATGTAGGTGGTCACCCAGATCCTGGAGAGACAGTAGCTACAGAGTCCAGCACTGGCAACTCTTGGAAGATGAATACAATAGCCTTGGATAGATGATATTTATGTGACCATTAGGGGAGGTCCAAGATGAGTCTTTAAACAAGAGGCCAGTCAATCCTCTTCCCTAATGCGGAAGATAGGTCTGACATCTCTTCTGAGGGCAGAGTTTATGCAATTCAGCAAGGCAAGACAAAGTCTTGCAGCTCACTGTCTCCTTCTCTGGCCTTGGTCTCTGTTCAGCATGTTTGCCTTGGTGGTAAGTTTCTCCACAGGCCTATGGCCAGAGGAGGCCATAGACATGCTGTTGCTCTTTGGCTATATCTATGACTTGGAGCTTCCTCACTGCCTCAGAGCAACAGAAAAAAAAAAAAAACAGGCCTTTCACTCTGGCCCCAAGATGTGATTTTGGAGGAGGGGGAAGATAGCAGGTCCCCTTGTTATTTCTCTGAAAATCCTGTGCCTTATTTCTGCAGGGCCAGCTGCTGGCAGCCAGGTACCCGTACCCCCACACCTCCTCAAATCAGTGAAGACTGCTTATATCTCAACGTGTTTGTCCCTGAGAACCTGGTGAGTTAAGAAGCACTTGATATGTTGTCTGGTAAATAAAATAACTCCCTTTGGCAACCCTGTTCCCCCCTTCCCTGGGCTCTATAAGAACCTGTACTCCTACAGCATTATCCTTACAGGCTTGGAGCTTCCTTTGTGAGGGTCAAAAGTAAATGGGGGCCCTCAGAACTTCCCAGGAATGTTCCCATGTAAGGTGTATGAAGATGAAGCGTTAGGCTATCATCTAACTTCCTGTATCTGCTTAAGAAGCCACTGCTGTCTTAGGGCTGAGTAATTGGAGTACCACAGCCCATGAAAGGAAAGGGAAGCAGGAACACTGGTAACAACACTCAAGGAAGTCAGTGTGACTGCCAGCCCTATTTCCCTCTGGCTCACTGGCTGTGTGAATAAACTGTACCTTGGATAAGACATAGCCTTCTGATCTCAGTGAGCACAGGCATGAATGCACTCATTAGCTATAGTATAGAATGATGGGACCTTGAAGAGAGGGGGTGATAAGGTTCCATTCCACCCAAAGCTGGTCACACTACATACCTACTATGATGAATTAAATCCTGGAGATAGCATCTCTTCCAGCTCCCATTCCTTCAGTGTCTTAGAGAAGGCAACTTAGGTTTTATGAGCCCAAGGTAGCAGCTTTGAGGGAGAGAAGAGAAGTAGCATGGCCTCTGCTCTCAAAGCTCCTGTGTAAATTAAATCAGTTCCTCATAGGTTAGTGCTGGTCTGAGTCTTTATGGGGCAGTGATTCATGAAGGGAACACTGGGAATGGCAGTAGAGCTAAGGTGGTAGAATGGCACGGTGATCTGGCATGGTAAGACTACAGTTGAAGAAATGAGGTACTCAAACTGGAAGGGAAGAGGAACAGTGGCCATTTGGGCATAGATACTGACAGGGTGGAAAGAGGATAAGCAGGGGAAGTGGTGGCCTGTCTCCAATGTGACTGCAGACCTCCCAGCACCTCTCAGAAACCTTAATCGCTCTCACAGGTAAGAGGACAGGAAACTCAGTCTGCAACTTTCCCAGGTCACTCAGCAGGAGAATAATTAGAGCAGGCTGGTTGGGGATAGAGTTTAGTGGTGTGTGGCTTATAAGAACATTTTATACTTATGATCTCATCCATGAAAAAATTAAGCACAGGTGGATTCTCCATCTTGAAGCTATTAAGAGCTAGCTGATATAAGGACATGGGGGCCACTGGACAGCATAGAGAATGAACTCTGTTTCTTGATTCTGAATGTACAGTCCCCCACCTACTCGGTGGGTATTTGGTTGATTATCCTGGGCCATTGTTATATTCCCATCATGGCCTTCAGGAACGGGAGTTGTTCTCAGCAATGTGGGACCTGTGCACATAGTTGACAGGTCCTGAAGAAGAGGCCTTAGTCTTTGGATACTTTGAACTGCAATGGACACAGAGGCTGAATGGACCCTTTGTGTTATCAGTAGTGGATAACTACAGCCAACTGACTCATCCCTTCCTGGCCTGTTACCAGTACAGCTACTCAGTAGATTTGGGGAAATAGGAATGTTGGGGTTTTCTCTGTCCTATTCCATAGACCCTGAGACAATGAGACTTAGTGTCAGAGCTAAGCTTTTGTAGGTCTAAATATAGCCTACCTGGGAATCCATACTCTCACAAAGTAGGGATCTTTCACCAAGGTAAATGCCTTAAAGTACGATGGAGGAGATATCAAGCCTGAGATGTAGGACTTGTCATAATAAGAACCAGAAAGTCTTCTGAGATAGAATAGGATCAGACCAGGGAGGAAGTAGATCTCCAAGTCTGTATTGAGTATGGTTCCTACACCTGCTCACTGTGAAAAACACTCGCAGAATATCCTTACTTCAATGAGCCTCCATTCTCCTACACATAGAATGGGAAATAGTAACTCCTTAGAGCTGGCATCACAGACTTCCACAGTTAGGCAGCTTGGGACACACATTGCTTTCCCCACATTCTGGAAGCTTGAAAATCAAGATCAAAGGCCATGGGGATGCCTTTTTTATCTTCTTAGCTTGCACTCGGCACATTTCTCCCTTGTGTATGTCTATATACAAATTCCTTCTCCTTATGGGATCAGAGTTCACATAGGGAGCTACAATCAGGTCTCCAAGCATGATGACTTTCTGAGCATCCGTGTATGAATTTGATGGGAAAAAATTATCCCCTTGGATATGGTTAAATGTGTACCAAGGCAGAGCAGGCAAGAGAACTAGTGTGGATTCAGAGTCTGTTTTCAAGAATGGCAGTTGGTCCTCTCACAAGTTCAACTTTAACCTTTTCTATCTCTCTAATCCCTTCAGGTCTCCAATGCATCAGTTCTGGTGTTCTTCCACAATACCGTGGAGATGGAAGGCAGTGGAGGTCAGCTGAACATTGATGGCTCCATTCTGGCTGCAGTTGGCAACCTCATCGTAGTCACTGCTAACTACAGACTGGGGGTCTTCGGCTTCTTGAGCTCAGGTGAACTGTCGGTGTGATGGAAATCAACTTTCTATCACTATAAGAGATAATTAAGACCATTTGCTTAAGAGAGGAAATATTCTAGTTTCACTGTGAATCTGTTTGTGCTCTAGTCACACCTTGCACTCCCAACCACTTAGGAAAAATTAAGTCCTGGCCCAGCACAAATATCTTCTATCTTCCCTTATTTACTTACATATTCCTCTGTGATAGCAGCAGTGGGTAGTGCTGGTCAATAGTGGAGAGGGTAATGCATTGGGATTCGAAGAGCTAAGGCCAGTATTGGCCCTCAAGGTCAGTATGACCTTAGACCACCCTCCCTTTCTCAGTGTGTAAGATACCTCTTCTTTACATAGGAAAGGTTTTCCTCTACTTTCAGAGCTAAGGAAGACAAATACATTCAAGAGGTTTCTAAAGTCTTTGGGTATAGGGGATGAACATCATCACTGCTTTCCAAGGCAGAGGAGACTCTGAGTCCTGGAAAGACAGATGCAAAGCAGGAGGACCAGAAAGAATGTGGGGAGGCACTGGGGGAACCATTTAATGTGAGGTCTTAAAAGCCCCAGAGGAAGTGCTAGGCTGGCCTACACAGCAGGCAGTAGTTAGTGCAGAGCATCTTAAATCTGGTGGAGATGCTAATGAAAGGCACCTTTGGGTTTAGTTTTGGAGCAATAGTTTCAGCAGAGAGCTGTTGGTGTGAATGGAGTCTTCTTCATTCTCCACCCCCTGACGGATGCTAGGTGGTATGCAAAGTAAAGGCAGTGTATGGTGCCAGAGATGTTGTGCAAGTTTTTCTGCAGTGTAGAGGATGGCCCAATTATTAACTTTCTTTTTTAGAAAGGAAAATTTTCTGTTGTGTTTTCTGTCCTCCAGTCAAACACAAGCTGTTTCTCAGGAGCTTTTAATGATATTTAGGGCTTAACTGACTGAAGTTGGCCCCAGAGAACTCTTTCCAGACACAGCTAACATTGGCTTAAGGCTTCTCTAGACAGCAGAGTGACTTTCCATATGTCTTCTATCCTGAGGGGAAATTAGAATTTCAGGGAGTGAAATCTTCTTTAGAATTCATAACCTTCTCAATGGGCAAACTTATTTTAACCTATGGTGTAGGCATCTGAGGGAAGGTCACCAAAACTTCCAGAATACCCAGTCCTTCCTGACTTATATCAGTGCTACCTTATCATTTGACGGGTGGTAAATTAAAATGCTATCAATTGGAGGGAAAGAGTTACACTTCAGATGATTTCTATTAACTAGACATTCTGACTGGATTCCCTCAGTTCTCAGGCAGTACTAACTCCTGTCTGCCATGCCCTTTTCCAGGAGGAAAATCAAGGATCAGAAAGGGCAAGTGCTTGCAGATTATCTATAGACCATGGCAGACTAAAGTTTAATTTGGCTCTCTGCTGCTCAGATGGCAGAATTAAGAAACTATGGATTCTTAGAGTGGCTTCTTGGAGGTCTAAACCTTGTGCATCAGACTTCCTCTTATGCTGTCACTTAGCTGGGGAGGCAGCCCCTTGCTTTGTTCACTTTACCCCTGGTCACAGGGTACCTCCCTCAACCCAGAGCTTCTAGACCTGTTATACTTGGCTTCCCCACAGATCTATCCAGAGAGGTTTCAGTTCTTCCACTCTGAATTCTATCACCTTCTCTTCTGGTAAAGTACCCAGCCAGGACCCTAGAATACTAAGTGCAGGGGTGAGGGAGACAGGGTAGGCAATGTGCCTCCAGGCCTTGGTAGTGTAGAAACAGAGCAGTTGCCTTCTGAATCAGGAGCCAGATGGAAGACCATCTGTCATAGTAACTACACACTGACAGGACTTCAGTCACCAGGTACTCTGGGCCTGTTAGAAGGTCTTGTATCTTCTCTAGCCAGTAAAACAGTCACATAGCCTACCATTGGTAGTCCCTCACAGTAGCCATTTCTGCTCTGAAGATAAAGCTGGCCCTGCTAAGATAATCAGTGAGATACGTTTTAGGTTTCAACATGTTCAATTATATTTCAGAATAAAACCATAACTTTGATGCCTACTTCCAGGGCAGTCCTGTTGCCCTTATAGGCATTAAGTTGGTCATCATCAGGTCTGAACGAAGCATGTTCTACAACCATCCTCATTTTATACATGGAGAGAATCAAAATGTGTGGACACTAAGTAGCCTTCCCAGGGCTCCTGTTTGTAACAAGTGTTGGAGCCAGGATTTCATCAAAGCCCATGCCTTTCCACTTCCCACTGGAGTCCATGGACAAGACTAGGTCCTATTAGGGCCCTCTGTAGTTTGTGAAGAAGCAAATGAGGGCCATTCATGTAATAAAGGGTAAGGTAGATATTTACTGGGCAGTCCTGTCCAGAATGCTGGACACTTGGAAGTGTGGAACAGAACAGGGAAAGAAGGCACAAACATAATAACAAAATGATATCCAGAAAGTCTCCACTGGTACTGACCTGCCTCTGTGAACCAGTTCTGGGGTGGTGCGTGTGTGTGTGTGTGTGTGTGTGTGTGTGGGTGTGTGTGTGTGTGTGTGTGTGTGTGTGTGTAGATCAGGATCCTGATTGCAAGGTACCTTGGGCTTGGCCGCACAGTGCTACAAGGGATCACAGATGTGCTGAGCAGCGCTGGGCACTAGGGCAGCTGACTAGGAAGCAGGCCTTAAGGGCCTACAGTCAGGAAATTTGATGTGGTGACAATGAGGGGTTGAGGTTCTGGAAACCAGCACTTATACTCTGTAATACTTGTCATAAAATTCTCAAAGGTGTTTATGGAGTTGGATTGACTTTTAAGACAAACAGTTCTAATTGTGAGTTAGGATTTGAGCTCCAACTCAATCTCACATTTGCTTCTTGCATCTAGACAAATTTTTATGCTTCAAACAAATGAAAGCCAGAGGCCAAGGATGAACCAGACCCTTCACAGCACAATGGACTATCTTCTGCCTTTGGGTGCTTAGGGAGAATATGCATTGGAGGTGTAAACACCAAAGAGTTTGTACACTGGGAAGTGTATACATTGAAAGTTTGGGAACTGTTCTCCAGGATTACTTTCTGCCTTCAGCAGTTCCTGGCACCGAAGGAAGCCAGATTTATCCTTGTTTGATGAAAGTCTTACTGAAGAACCCCACTTCTTATTTTCCAAGAATCTAAAGACCTCCTACTGTCTTTGTTAAGCCTCATCACAGGGTGGGAAGCTGACACCCAGGCAGCAAGTATCCGGAACAATCCTCTCACACTGTTCCTGGCAATGCAGACTGTGAATGTCACTTCCTAGACCCACAGGCTTTGCTCGTATTCACTCAACACCCTGTTCTCCTGGATTCCCAGAGGTCCAGAGGAAACAAACACATTGATCTTGACAAATGGAACTCAGGAGCGATCCAGAAAAGGCCACATCGTAGGCAGGGTTTGCCAATAGCTTCACCAGACCCAGAACATGAAAAGCATTTTAAGAGAACAGAAAACTCCACAGCTGGAAGAGTAGTTTGTGTTATTTATGTACTCCCGGCTGCTGTTCTCTTCAGCTTTGCAAATATTGGGTCAGGGAACCAGCATGTAAGATTTTCCAATCTTTTCTATTCGGGAATATGGAGTCTTTCTGATACTTTTTTGTTGTATATGGAATCCCCTCAATCATAGCTATCCTTTGAAGTCTCATGAAGAACTGTGAGAACTTGAGGAAGATGTGGGCTGTGTATATATTTGTATGCACTTGGTGATGGAGTTGCAGGGTGTGTGTTCTTTGCTTTTCTTTTTGCTCTGACAATATATTTGACCAAAGCACCTTAAAGAAGCTGGAGTTTTCTCTGGCTCACTCTCACATTTTGACAGTATATCTCATCATGGTGGCAAGAACATATAGTAGCTAATAACACTGTCCCTGTTATCAGGACACAGAGAGGTGTGAGCACTGGGGCTCTGATCATTTTCTCCTTTTCACTCAGCTCAGGAGCCCAGCTAATGGGATGGCACCACCTTCATTCAGTGTGGTTTCCCCACCTCAACTGAGCTAGCCTAGAAACTTGCTCATGTTTGTACCCAGAGACTACTGTACTAGGAATCCTAGAGCATGTCAAGCTGACAGCTTCTAAAGGCAGAGTCAGAGAAGCCAAGATGTGTGGGAACTCTGGATGATACCAGAGTGAAGCCTAATGTTCACAGTCTGATACTGGAAGACCAAACAGTGCAGTAAACCAACAGGGAGACTCTGTTATTGCATCATGAAACAACTAAAGAACACTGTAGTGTCTGAAAAGAGCTAAGGAGATGTATATCTTTTTTGTTATTTTGTGTGTGTGTCCATGTAATTTCATTTAATATGGTGCTGCATCTTCAACAAATAGTTATTAAATTCTGTGACATAGGGAAGAGACATGGGTTCAGTGGCACACTTCTAAAGCCACGAAAGATTAGGTATAAGAAAAACTGTTTTCCCTTCAACAGCATGGTATAGCCTCTGATGGATACACCTGAAGTGGGATCTAAGCTGTCAAGTGGAAATCATGGCCTTTTCTGGACTGGAACTGAACATGCATAGCCTCTGCTCTGCATACCACTTCTTCCCATTGGCCTGCCTCTGACAGATGGGAAAGCCATGACTAGAGAGTGGAGATTTTTCCAGTCTCCTGGATAGTCAGTCCAAAGCTCAAAGACAAGTCAGGTTAAGTTTGATTCCAAAACCCAAAATGTCCCCACTTGTGTTGGTAGCTTATGGTACTGCCTGAGTGGATAAGAGCTCAAGCCCCCACAAGGAGCCTTGTGTCTGACATAGCACTGTAATTGTAATACCTAAAGCTGTTAGGACACACAGGCTAATGACATCCTTCTTTTTGTAGGGTCTGATGAAGTAGCTGGCAACTGGGGGCTACTGGACCAAGTGGCAGCTCTAACATGGGTGCAGACCCACATTGGAGCATTTGGTGGGGACTCTCAACGCGTGACACTGGCAGCAGACCGTGGTGGGGCTGATGTGGCCAGCATACACCTTCTCATCAGCAGACCTACCAGACCCCAGCTCTTCAGGAAGGCTCTGCTTATGGTGAGTGGCATGGCTGGCCTTCAATACTACTCAACCATCTCCCTGATTTGGAGATTAGCTGACTGCAGTTGTTGGTGGTCTTCTCTCATTCCTCATGCTATCATTGTTCCTGATCTGGTTATCACTCCAAGCATGTATGGTGCAGGAGGTCAAAAGGCTTCCTGACAGCTTTTCTCTCAGGAGGAAGATTCTCTGTGGCGAGTATCGCTACTCCCAGAATTCTTTTTTTTTTTCATCTTTATTAACTTGGGTATTTCTTATTTACATTTTGATTGTTATTACCTTCCCCGGTTTCCGGGCCAGCATCCTCCTAACCCCTCCCCCTACCCTTATCTATGGATGTTCCCCTCCCCATCCTCCCCCCATTACTGCCCTCCCCCTAAAATTCACGTTCACTGGGGGTTCAGTCTTGGCAGGACCAAGAGCTTGCCCTTCCACTGGTGCTCTTACTAGGATATTCATTGCTACCTATGAGGTTGGAGCCCAGGGTCAGTCCATGTATAGTCTTTGGGTAGTGGCTTAGTCCCTGGAAGCTCTGGTTGGTTGGCATTGTTGTTCATATGGGGTATCAAGCCCCTTCAAGCTCTTTCAGTCCTTTCTCTGATTCCTTCAATGGGGTTCCCGTTCTCAGTTCAGTGGTTTAATGATGGCATTCGTCTATGTATTTGCTGTATTCTGGCTGTATCTCTCAGGACAGATCTACATCTGGTTCCTGTCGGCCTACACTTCTTTGCTTCATCCATCTTGTCTAATTGGGTGGCTGTATATGTATGGGCCACATGTGGGGCAGGTTCTGAATGGGTGTTCCTTCTGCCTCTGTTCTAAACTTTGCCTCCATATTCCCTCCCAAGGGTATTCTTGTTCCCCTTTTAAAAAAGGAGTGAAGCATTCGCATTTTGTTCTTATTGGAGTTAAATGTTCTTGTCAGTGAAGAAAACTCACTACTCAGGATTTGTCTAGTGGGCTGAGATGCCTGCTAAGTGGGAGTGGTGCTACTGCTACTTCTGCTGCTGCTGCTGCTGCTGCTGCTGCTGCTGCTGCTGCTGCTGCTGCTGTTGCTAATGATTCACTGATGTTGATGGTGACAAGAAGGAAGAAATTACCTAATTGGATAAATCAGAAGCTATTCTGACACTGACTAGCTTCTGCTTGTATAGAGCATCTGGCTGGTCAATAGCACTGTATTAGATGCTGGAGTACCATGATAAATCAGGCACACCCCAGTTCACAGGAGGCTTGTGGGTTTCAGGGCAGGAGATACAACATACACAAGGATCATGAGACATTTGAAAAGAAGCCCCTGACAAGGATAAGGGATGGTAACAGTGTGAAATGTCATGGCTCTGCGGGGAATATCTGAATGAAAAGCTACAGGCCTTCGAAGCAGCGACCACTGGCAGAGCCTTGGTGACAGTGGCAGTGTGAGGACAGTGTCCGCAGTAGTACCTGATTAGTGTGTAGCTTCAGTTTTTCTTCTGTGTATGGAAAATACCCAAGGGTTTTCTTGTGCGTTTATTCAGTTATTTGCTTGTCTCCTTTTATGATCCTAGCCATTTGTAAGCATCTGATCAACGGCACTAAGGACATTCCAAGACTTGGTCTTGCCAAGTAAAGTAGGTTTGCCAGTGAGACTCAGGGATGGAGTTGTCACCTTCACAGGGATGGGAGTATAAGCATATAGTACCATATCCTACTTTTAAATTATGATTCAGATTTTATGGATTTTTACATGTTCTGAAGTGCGGATGACCATTCTTGCTATCTAGTGCCAGAATTATTTTTATCTTCTTACACAGATAGTCAGAACCCACTGAATGTGAGCCCCATACTTTCTTATCCACAAAGCCACTGAAAGATTTTCTTCTCCTTCCTATTGACTTCCTCTACTCTAGGACTTCATGTTGGTGAAAACACAAGGTGTTCATGATTTCTGTATTTCATGTAGCATACCATCTCTAAGTTTCACCAAGAATATAGTACATTTTATAAATGTATTCTAGATGTGAAAAGTATTCTAGAGTGGGGCTAGGCCAGTGTGTGTACATCTATTCATCTGTCAGTGGACACCCATTATTCTCCTTTTGGCTACAGCACTTCTAGGACCAAGCCATACATCTGAGGCTTCTAAGGAAGGCAGAAAACTGGCTTGAGATCCCATCTTGGAAAGCTTCCCTTAGAACTGAATAAGAAAACAGTTTGAGACATGAGTATTTCAGGCATAGAAATAGTAAGGAGGCCTCCAGTAATCCAAGCTAAGAAAGATTGAGGTATTGGGGAAATGACTCAGGCAATGAAATTCAGAACATTTGTTTAAACATCCGTAAAATCTGAATCATGTAAGTAAGTTGGATATGGCAGTATATGCTTATATTCCCAGCACTGGGGTGGAGGAGACAGCCCTATCTCTGAGTCTCATTGGCCAACCTAGTTTACTTGGCAAAACCATACTTGTGTAATATGTCACACAATTATAATACACAACAAAAACTAACGATTTGTGCTTAAGGAATGACATCCATGGTTCTCCTCTGGCTTCCACATGTACATGCACACAATTGTACCTGCACATACAGTAGCATGAATACACATGCACATGCACACACGGAAACAAGGGAAGATGAAGGATCATTTAAACCAAAGCCTTGAGCCTAAGCCTGCATAGACCTGCTTTCGCTAGGAATTTTAAATCAGATAACTATGTACTCCAGCCTTATTTAGCCCTTCTGAGAGCCGCACCTTTTATTTTGAGGGAGGAAAATGTCATTGCTTGGTCATAACTGATGTTTTATGGTATTGTCACTGTCCCTGACAGAGAGAAGAGCCACTTGCCTTTCTGTTTCTCTCTTTGAGCTGTAGGGGATTTTCCATTCCTTGGGCTTTTCCACACATGTACATATATTTTTATTCACAAAGAACACCCCCATCCTTTTCCCCTACCCATTCATCATTTAAAAATACCTTCCAGACTTTTGTCTCAGAACTAAGTGTTTTCTATGGTGTGTGTTGCCCAAATATTTCCTTTACAGCACCTGTCCTGATTTCCACAGGAAACTGATTACTTTCAGGACCAGATCAGCCCCCGCTAATGCCTGGTCTCTGGAGAAGAGTAGCTAGTGTACCTTCCCCTCCACAGGCTGCAGGTGCCTGGCTCAGCGCACCTAACAGTGAACAGGTGCTTTGGAAGCCAGTGTGCAAGTGAATAAGCAGGTGATCTGTTGTCTTTAGGGACCCAGGGCTCGCTGTGAGCCAGATCCTTCCTGCCATACTTTTCTTATGCTTCTTGCATCTTGGTTCCATTTTGAAGCATATTCAAATGGTGAGAACTTGGAGCGTATCTTCCGGTTCTTGGTGTTAAACTCAGTCTCTGGTGCTCTAGGTTGATCCTGGAGGTATTCCTCCAAGTCTCTGTCAGTAACCAGACCCTTTAAAGGACCTAGAGATGCTTGAATGCCTTCATTGGACCCAGAAGGCAGACTTTACTTTGTGGAGTTTTAAGTGTTTGGGGAATGTTAGAAACAAATGGCAGTGCATTTAAAAATAACCTCTCCGTCTGTTTTACACATTTGGAAGCAGCTTTTACAACCACTCCCAGAAGTCCTTGGGATTCTGTGAGCTTATTTGGAACTGAGCAAATAGAAATGCTTCAATACATTCATGGCGCTTACAGTGTTCTTTACCAATAGATGTGGGAGCTTCTGGTTTTTATTCCTGATTAAGATCTAGTGCTCTCTGCAAACCCTGGTTTGGGGACTGTTGACACATCCATCCAGAGAAGCTGCTGTGCTGATGTTTACTAGGCTATATTTAGTGTCCTGTACTTGACAAAATTTTCATTATCTTATCTCAGATGCCTCCCACTGACTGGCACAGGGTCTTTATTTTACTTTCTAGCTTAAAATAAGGAATCTGAGGCTTAGAGAATTTCAGCAACTTGACAAAGTACACATAGCAGAGAAGAAACTTCATGAGGGGTCACGATCTAAATCCAAGTCATCCAACATCCCTCATTACAATGCTTCTCCTCTGGTAATGGATTTTTCTCAGATCTAAATGGGGTTTCACATACCTTTAGCCCCAATAATTGGGAAGCAGAGGCAGTGGATCTTTCTGAATTCAAGGCCAGTCTGGTTTACAGAATGAGTTCCAGGATAGCCTGGGCTACACAGTAAAAAGTTGTCTCAAAAACCAGCTAGCCAGCCAACCAACCATCCAACCAACAAACAAACAAACAAGATGTACTAAAAAATAGTCAAACTAAGACTAGGTAGGCCTGGATAATGATCCTTGTGCAAAACCCTTCACCTTATATGTTTAGCATAAAATCAGTATATCTAATTCTACTGCCCGATATTCCCTTACTACCTCCAATTCCAACGGAATCCATTTCAACAATCGAAAAAGTCCCAGGATAGCTTACCTGCCCTGGATCAGGTTTGAAAAGAAATCAGCTTGGTATAGCCACACATTTCACAGAGCTGAGTTAGGCCAGGTTTCCAGGGAGAGAGATGAGGCTGTGAGCTCTGTGCTTGACAGTAGGAAATTTTCCTGCACTGCCTCAACATTCACCCAGAATTTTCGGATGTACCCTTAGTCAGCTCCAGTCTCTGGAAACCAGCTGAATCTATACCCTTCCCTGTTCTATTTCTATGTGACCATGGCCATCACAAATCCTATAAAGTGCCCTGCTGTGCCAAACCACAAACTTATAGGCTATATATGTCCAAGGACAGCTATGGAAGTGGCCCAACACCTTTGTAGATGACTTCATGGAGCATTGTCAAAAGATCCGACACCCCTGTAGACATATTTATCCTCAGTGGATAGTGTATGTTAGATCACTGGAAATCTCTTTCAAGGCCCCAAGCTTTGCCAATTTCTCAGTGTCCACTAGCAACAAGATAACATAGTTATAAGCTTTGAGGCATTCAGCCTGATTTTTTTAAAAAATATTATTTTAAGTGTCTGGGTATTTTGTCTATATGCACATTGCCTGCAGAGGTCAGAAGAGGGTATTAGAACCCCTAGAACTAGAGTTATGATAACTGTGAGCCAGAGCATAAGCTCTCAAAATGGATCCCAGGTTCTCCGGAGAACAGAAACTGCTCCTAACCACTTAGCCATCTCTTCAACGTCCTGCCTGATTTTACATTGTTATTTCCTAACAAGTGTGATTCTCATTCTACCATATCCAAATGCACTCATTCTTTCAGGATTTTAATTATCTTACTAAACTCTTGGCATTTAGCATCGCCTCTGATTTGGAGTCCACAACCAACTTCCAGGAGGGTGAGAGGATGCTGACACGGTCTCATAGAGTTGCCTGTGACTGATGCCTGTCACACAGTGCAAGTGCTCTCTAGCTCATCTCATTCTAAATTGGTCTGGCCAGTCTTGAGCATAGATATCTCTGTACAATCTTTAGAATGTCTTAATTGATTTTTTTTAAATTCTCCTGGGAATTTGAGTGTTACTTCATAGAATTTAATCTATTGATTTTCGTGATAGATGTATAGACATTATAGACATTTCGTGATAGACATTATAATGTCTAGTCTTCGTCCATGCATTAGGCAGTAGCAGAACTATGAATATAATATTTGAATGTTCTTAGATTTTTTTCACAGGGATTTAGGTAGTTTTTCCATGGAAGTCTGTGTAATCATGAGTTGAGATCCTTAGCCTGCCATAATTTGATTGCTGTATGAGTGGTATATTAGTTTCTGTGGTGTTTTCCAGTTGGTTGATACGTGTGTTTAGGAACAAGATGATTCAGAAAGGTTCCTACCTCGAGCATTGTTTTGAATGTCTCACCTGCTGGGTACATGAACTTAGTTCTGCACTGATGGAACAAAGTCTTAGATGGAGTGACATGGAGACCCAGCACCAAAGGAGCTCAGAGGACAGAGCCAATACCTTCCATTTTCAGGGCGGTGTCTATGATAGTTTGAATGAAAATATCCACAGAAGCTCACACAGAGTGACAGTATTTCAAAGGATTAGGAGGGAGTAGATATGGCCTTTTTGGAAAAAGTGTGTCATTGAGAGTTGGCTTTGAGGTTTCAGAAGTGAGCCCGGACTCATTCTCTCTCCTGCTGCCCGTGGGTCTCGTTGTAGAATTATCATTTCCTCTCCACCACCATGTCTGCCTGCATGCTGCTCTGCTTCCCACTATGATGATAAACAGCAAACCTCTCAACTGTAAGCCAGCCCCAGTTAAATTCTTCCATTTATAAGACTTGTGGTCATTTTATCTCTTCACAGCAGTAGAAACCTTAACTAGGACAGTGTCTGTATTATACTCAGGGCATTGGTATCTTATAAAAGCTTCTCTACCACCCCAACATGAACTAATCCTCATCAGTAGGGCTGAGTTTGAGCAATGGGAGAGTGAGGATATTAGAGGGATGAGAGAAAGGAAGGACCCTGTTGGTCCATGCTTGTGCTGATGGTCCTCACCCTTGAGACTCACTGGACTCATTTTTATTCTCTGTCTTTCTTGATTGTGTTGACTAAGGCTTTGCATATTCACCTCATCAATTAAATGTTACCTATTAAATTTTTCTGTAAAATTACATTATGTCTATATTTAGAAGTAAATTCCTGACACCTGCCCTTTGCTTTACTGTGCCTGTGGATTGGGTCACCTTCTCTGAGCTCTCCAGTCTACAGTTGAGTTTGTCTGGAAAACTGGAAACCACCAAAGATGGAGTGTGTCTCGGTCTTTGTTTCTGAAACATACTGTACTTGAAGCAATAACATCTCCTCTTGCTATGTTCTCAGCAACACCTCAGACATTTTGAAATGTCTCCAAGCTCTTTCTTTTCTGAACAGTGTTACTCTTTACTCAAGAGCTCTTTAAGAATTTAGATTCATGGAATTTTTTTCTTATCCTCCTTCAAGGTAGCCTACAATGCATATGGTTGTTTAATATAAAACAAAAAATGTATCATTTTCAGGTATCAAATCTGTCTGTCTTCTCCCTAGTCTGCTATTTCTGTAAGAAGTACTATGTAATCAATTCTCATCTTACATTTCCTTTTGCTTCAACATGTAGCAAAAATTTTCCTTGTATTCATTTCTCTCCCTGAAAATATGTCCACATTAATCAGTATCACCTGAATCCCACGATAGGAAATGTCTCATACATGCACCTGTGCCTTCCTCCACAGAATTTTATTCCAGACAGGGATACACCTTCCATAGCCTCCCTTCCATGTAGAGTGTGGACCTGGAACTGGACAGACTCTACCCTTTCTTTGGAACTCTCTTTATGTTTAGGCTACGCACCTTTAGTCTTAATATGATGCTAGAATTTCCAACAGTCACCTTCTACCTCACATCCAGACTTGGCAAACATTATTACTCTCTACTTACACCCTTCCCAGAGCTGCTTTCCTCCCATAGCCAAGGTAAGCTCCACCCTTTCAGGGTTTGTGGAGTCTTCCCTCTGGATGTCTGGATGATACTTCAATTGCTGCAGACCGTCAGGCTCAGCCATGCAGCCCTTTGATCTTTTGGAGGCTTTAAGATACAGACTTGCCTGGGCCTACAGGGTCTGTGTGCTGACCTGTGGCCTGGACTGTGCTTCCTAAATCTTTGTGTAGCTGTCTCTTGCTCCTGCCTCAGCATCCATCTAAAAAGTCGCAGTTGCACAGAAGCTGATATTTTCTGCACACCTCTCTTCCTCAGAAAGTGTGTTTTTGTTAAGGGCATCCTGCTCTGTGACATTGGAGACCTCCACAGCCGCAAGCCTCTGCAGTTAAGTTGAACAGGTGTCCAGATAATGTTTGTGGAAAGAAATTCTCAGGAGACTGAGTAGCTCAAATACCAGAAATAATGTAAAGATAGTTATCATGGTGATCTTAAGAAATCCATTTCCCCTCTTGATCCCTCCTGTCTTTACTCACAGGAAGTGAGATAGAGACCCTGAGTCAAAAGAGTATCTCCTGGTGACCTTTGTGTGTGTCCTTCCAGTTGACATCTTCATTGAAAACCAACAGCTATAAGCCCCTGAGAGACATTTTTATGCTTCTCAACCCATAGGTCATTCATCCAAGCTTAAATAAGTATTAATTTTACTTTAATCAGGAATAAATACATGATTAGGCAAAGTGTAATGCTTCCGACTTAGAAGTACCCCCAAGTGCTACTCAATATTTCAATCACATTGACCACAACAGAAAATAGCACAGAAGATAGCAAACAAAGACACATCAGAAGCCAGAGGTCATGGTCTCATAGAAGAAGTCACTGACCTTGTGTAACATTTGTTTCTCACACACTGACCAGTGTCTTTGAAATAGCCTTTGGAAAGAACTTGGAGACCTCTAGGTATAAAACCACTGGATCTGACAATATATGATGTCATGTCAAGGCATATGCTTGTGTCATCCGCAAGCTGAGCCCAAGTATATGGAATGCGCACAATGGATGACAAACCCCACCTATATTTCTCTTACCAAGAATCGTTGTGATAAACAGGGAGGAATGAACCATGGCTATCCTGTCTTCCATTCGAGCACGCTATAGGTGGAAGACAGGATGGAGGCTTCTCTTTCCTGAGTGCCCTGTGGATTTTCTCTCACAATCGTATATGGCAGCATCCAGCTTCTCCAGCCCCCCTTTCCCAAAAAGGAGCATTCTTATTCATGCAGATGCCAGCCCTTCTTACAGGAAAATATTATAGGATAAATTAATTCTCTAAAGCTAACCAGTTTCCTTAAAAAGTAAAACAAAACAACAAACAAACAAACAAACAACTATACATTCTAATCTACTTGATCCAACAAGCCTTGTATTCCTTGTCGATCCATGGGAACAGAGCACCTGAGTAACCCTCACTTGTCCTCAGCCCATTGTAACTGTGAGGGTTCCTCCTGTTTCATATTCACAGTTACATCTTGTTGTTCTGCTTATTTCTCTGCCCCATTGAATCCCAGCATTAAGGAATTCTATTCATTAGACGAGCCTCATTTATTACCATTTGACCTCAGCACAGTATTTCACCCAGGCATCTTCTGATAGGCATGAGCAATGGGGGTTCTAGAACACAGAACCTTGGCAACTGGATGAGTCAAAACTGTCTGATAAGTTTTTGCAGTAGAGCTGCCTTCTTGCTCTCCTGTTTGGTCCCTCACTACCCTATACTCTCCTATGACTTAGCATGGCCATCTATCTACTCCTGTTCACATGGCTTTGGTACCCCTGAATGCTGAATATTCCACTTGGCTCAGAGCTATAAGCCCCACTGAATATTGTTTAGTGTCACTGGTCCTTTAGAAAGAGAAGAGACACACCCCAAAGGTCTCATTGGACCGATAAAGGTAGTTTTGCTCCAGGTAGAGGTCATTCTGGAGATCTAAGAAGGCCATCTTCCTCATGTTCTTTCTCAGATAGATGCTCTCCATGGAGTCTCAGAGAAGGGACATTTGGACTGGGAACTGGAATCAGTCTTCTAATCCTCCTGCAAAAGTATTCTGTTCTACATACACACACTCATACATGTACAGTTCTTTGAAGTACTGCCCCATTTCATCACGATTCAAACATGATGTAGCTCTGAAATACTGTTCAGACAACAGGGAGGAGTTTCTCTGATCAGTATTTAAAGGCAGTCTTTGTGATTTCCCTTGATTCCTGGAAGACCTGAGGTAACCAAGGAGGAACTCTGACCTCCATAAAGCCTCAGGTGGCAGTCAAAGCCTTTGTCTTTTGTGTACCAGCCAGGGCATTAATCTTCAAAGTATTGGGGTGCTGAAAAAAGGGAACTCTTGCGTTTGCTCCCACTGTATATTAAGGAGAGACTCTTCTTCTTCCGGTCGAAGTTGCTGCTGTCATCCCCTGTCAGGGACAGGTAGGATGCGATGCTTTCCCGAAGACCATAGCTGAAAAGGGATTCGTCCACTCTGAATGGGTTCTCTGCTCCCTCTGGACCTTCCTGCAAACTGTGTGTTGAAAGATACAGAGAAAGTGGAAAAAAGAGAGGGGTTTTCGACAGAGTAGGCAATGGGGACAAAGAATGTGAAAGGATGGAAGAAACAGAAGAGGAAGGGGAGAAAGAGGGAGAGGAAGTTAGGTTTTCTCTAGCTGGTTTTAATTTCATTTCTTACATTTGTAGGCTGTTTAATTCTTAAGCCACTGTTTCTTCATGATGCCTAAGCTTTCTATAATAAAGCTTAATGAACTTTCTTTATGGCGTTTATAAAAAATGACTGTTTCATTCATGTCTCAGGAAATTCTTATCTGTGATTTGCTTTAAATTAACTGATGGGGTACCTCGGTCTATGACCAATTAATAAGATACCCACTGATTACAACCCACATATACACACACATGGAAACTCAATAGCTCTTGATGAAATAAGTAGAAAAACTAGTGGAAGTATTTTTTTCCTTTCTCAGAGAATGAATTACCTTAAGATTTGAGTGAAATGTTTAAGCTTTGTAAATAGATTAAATATTAAAATTATTTTAGATTTATTTATGGGTTACTGTCTCGAATTCTAATAATCAGAAAGAACAGGCTGTTGTTCTGTTAAAAATAAAAATGTGGTATTCCCATTGAAAATGAATTTTGGCAATGTTGGAAGGTCCTGAAAACTAAAGATACTATATGCTATGTGACACCGAAGCTGTATTCACAGGTGCCCACAGAGGTATCAGTAGTGCCAGGTGCTTACTCATAACTTTTCTTGTTCCAAGATCACCTACTACCTGGTGCTAGTATGTGTTTATAAGGAGCACACACACAGGTACACGCACATGCATACACGCACACACGCACCTGGATACCCTCTTCCAGTCAAAGGTCTTCTGGCGCAAGGTGACAGGTGAACCAGGACTGGTGCAAGGTGATGGCTGAGCTGTTGGAGCAGGTGTGTTCTGTGCCAGGCAGGGTGTGGTAAGCACACAGCATAGACCATCAGCCACCTCTGTGAATGGAAATACACAATAGTCAGGCATCCAGGCATGACATAGGCAGTGTGGGGAACAAAACAGAGACCCAGAGCAGTACAGGCCCCTGGTTGTTGTTATAGGAAAACTGAGGCCAAGATGTAAAGTACCACAGGGGTTCACCAATGTTGCTATGTACTGAAGGATATAAACTTTAGTCTTATATTTATGTGGACAGAAAACAGATGAAGGATCAGAGTTAATCAAACTTGGGTTTGTGTCACAGCTTTGATCTGACGCTGAGTTACCTCAGGCATCTCTGAGACTTGCTCTCCCAAGTTGCAAAAGGGAGGGAAAGAGAAAACAGAAAAGAATAGTAGACAGAGACCCATTTGAGAGCAGAGACTTCATACGGGGTATACTTTAATGTAACTGTACATGGATGGGCCAGAGAATGGAGCCATAGACTGCAGCACAGGCACCTCCAAAGCATACATAGTGTTCACAGCAGGAATACAAATAAAGCAAGGAAAAAAGAAGTTAGAGAAGGAGGAAAAGGTTGAGAGAATAGAATGAAGGAGGAGACAGGTAAAAAGCAGAAACAATATAAAAGACACAGGAAGGGGGAGCAGAAAGCAAAAATCAAAAGGCAAGACAGGGAAAGTGGGTGATATAAGCCTAAGGAAAACCTCTGATCCTACACACTCTGTAGGAGCAAAATTAAATTGAGGTATGCCCACTGTTTCTCCACCACCACCACTGGTCTGTAAGGCTTCATCTCTCCCAGAGCAGCAGGATATGACTCCCATGAGTTCCAAGCTCTTCTGTCCCATGCATCATGAGAACACAGATGCTATTGTCCCAGGCACCTCAGGTCTAAGGAGTCAGTGCCTCTTTACTAAGGTCAAAGGTCTCAGCCCTGTCCTCAGCCCTGGGGAGACCCAGAGGCCCGAGATGCTAAACATACAGCATGTCTCCGTCAGGACACAGGTGCCTTTGCTTCAGACCACCTATGTTTAGATAGCATCTACATCCCTGGCTGCCATTTTCATTTGATCTGTGCATCTCTGGGCTGTCCTTGCCCAATAATAAAAGGAAATTGTCTGAAGAATCACCTGAAACACTAACTTGTTGGGCTAGATGTTCAATGTATTCGCAGATAGCGAGGGAGGACATACCACAGACATAAAGCCTAGAGACATTGCAGCTCTACTACATGGCAAGATGGATTCTGAGAGGGCTGGGTTTTAGATCTACACACATTGTTTACACTCAGTCATCATGAGCCAAAGGCTGAGCCCCTCGCCCAGTTTATGTCATTGGGGGGATCTATCTAAACTTTGTGTAGTTAGTAGCTTTATACTTAGGATATGGACCAAACACCATGGAAATGGGAGCAAGAGTCCTACCCTACTGACTTGGAACCAGTAACATGCCAAAAGCAGTGCATGGCTTTGATTGAACATACACAAACCTGCCCTGCATTTTGGCTGTTATATACCATCTCATTTACCCTGGTCACAGCAACTCTGTTCTTGATGCCATTTTCCCAGTGAGATCTGAGACAAGATACAGAAAGCATTTGGGTTCCCAGGCCCTCTCCAGTTTGACAGGAGTTGAACCTCTGGTTGTAGCCCTTCAACCCATACAATTGTTAGAAGTGTCTTTCAGGAAGGAACTAACTTAATGTCACTTAAGACGCTGCACCAGTTTAATGTTCTTGCTGTAGTCCAGAAGCTCAGGTGGAGGTAGGTATGCCTAGCCCAGCAGTATGTGGTTTCCTGAGGATGAGAGCTCTAGTGGGTAGCATCAACTTTATGTTTGCTATTGTCTATGCAAAATTTATGGTCAGTAAGCTCCTTGTATGATTGTTATTAAAAGTTAAATACCACAAACAACCTTTAGACATAGGCAGTTGAAGTCTAGGACTCCCTTCCTCTTTCATTTTTAGCAAGCTACTAGCATTAAGAAGTGATACTTGAAATTATTTTGCACCTGTCAGAATGCTAGGCATGGCAAAAGGACTATTGTGTTCAGCAGTCATGAAATGCCCCAAAAGAGGCTGTACCTACCACCTTTAGGGAGCAAGAGGTCAAGGCCTTACTCAATATCCCTCACAACCTAGTTTGAGCACACATCTGCCTATCCCAGAAGCCATTGCTCAATATCTGCTGTTTTCTTGTAGGTCAAAAGTGTCATCTATGGGTTCAGGGTTCCTGCCTTCTTGAAATGGCCCTTGCTTCTTTGGCTAAAGACCCCAAATCCTAAGTTTGTAAGTGGGGTTCCCAGTACAAAATCAAGCATCTTGAAGGGGTAGGGAGAAGTTAGTAAAACAATGTGATTTTTTTTCCTCTCTCCAACTGGGCAGTGGAGCTGAGGAAGAAGGTGTTGACGGAAAGCAGTTGCCATTCTGTAGGTGCTCATGGCCAAGTAGAAGACTAGAAAGTTCAACACTTTCCACATTCCCGCCCCCAAAATTCTCACTGTGCCCCTGACAGATCAGAACAATTAGCATCTTCTTTGCACAGGAATAAAATGAGACAGGAAGAGTCACACAGCCCCTTTCCACAAGGGCCACCCAGCAGACCTGAGAGACGGAGGGTTTCTATATCCCATCCCAAGAGTCCATCTTTGGGAACCTAGTTAATTGCTATTCCCTCCTGTCCTTAATTCTAACAAGAAAGCTGGTATTTGGGGCTCCTCAGTCTAAAATACCTCCTACTAATACCACTTTATTCCCACAAGTTATGTGATGCTCTAACATCTTGGGGATTCTCCTCATCTTGGTCAGCCTGGGAGACATATTTCTCTTCTGGGAGCTTGTTGTCGAACATAGACAAGACCACCATTAACTGACTGGAGTGATGGGGAGGGAAAGGCAGCAGCATACTTTAGGGATAGGAAAATGGCTGCTCATTCTACTGCTTTGACTGCCTCATAAAAGTGGGGAGACATTGGCCTTTAAGGTTGAAAAGTGTCCCTACACAAATACCTTAAAGAGTGGCAAAGCGTCTATAGTATACAACTGTGGTTGTGAACACAAAGCACCCTTGTATGTTTTTGTTTATGTTGAGAGGACATTCTGCTATCCAGGAAACATGCACAGGTGGCCATTTAGCCTGAGGAAGTGAACTAGTATATGAAGATGACAACAAGGGTAGGATAAAATCCATGGCTTTTCTCAGTGACCTGTGCCACTTACCAAATACTGCCATGCAGCAACACACAGTCCTCACCCCACTGACCTTCACTATCTCTTACCAGAATAATGAGTCACCAGGTCTTCCAGGCACTGGAAGGTGAGCCTTGGTGAGATGTAGTACCAGTTGTTGGGCAGGCGGAAGATGCGGTAATGCTTCACCTGTCTGTGCTTTACTGACAGCGAGTAGAAACCTGCAAAGGGGACAGCAGGGATCAGGGGGGTAGCCATAGGGTTCCACATAAGGTTAACAGGTTGCTTTAGCCCCATCATTTAGGTCAGTTCACATGTGACTTGGCCAGCCAAGAGGGAAGCTTACCCTTTTTGAGGTAAATTCTGAGATTCTGTGCATTTGCTTAGAGAAGATACAGTGCTGGTAGCCCTTGAACCATTCCCAAATGCATAATGAGACATTTTTTTTCTTTTCTTTTTTTTTTTTTTTTTGGAGCTGGGGACCGAACCCAGGGCCTTGCACTTGCTAGGCAAGTGCTCTACCACTGAGCCAAATCCCCAACCCATGATGAGACATTTTTAATTGCTGTCCCTCCAGCCTGCGTACCCCAGTGTCACCATACCATGTGCTAGGAAAGGTAGCCCATTGTTCTTCACCCTTTATGCTCCCTGCTCCTCAATTTAAACCAGATTTTCGTAGAAACAAGTGGTTGTGTTCTAAGTCATGGAGAAATCTGTGAAAGAATGACTTCTCTTTCAGCATCATCAGTGAAAAAGAATTCACTGGCAGGTACCATCATCTCATGTAGCCTTGGTGTCCCCAAGTGGAAAGTAATACCCTTGGTTTTAAATCATGTTTGAGTCCCTCTGTCCCCTGATCCATCCTTTGGCTTTCCTGAAGTGGCTCACTCTGGATGCAGTGAGAGGGGGTGATACTGCTCCCATTTGGTCTGTGCTGTCAGTAAAGGCCTGAAAGACTGTCCTAAAATATTGTAGAGAGGCAGACATGGAATCTCAGAAGCCTGCAGTCATGTGTGTCCAGAGTCATCTCACTGGAGATGGCATCCCTGGGTACAGGCCTCAGCCTCGGCTTCCTGACTACCCTAGAGGCTTTTTAGTCCTAGTTTTGGAATCACTCACTATGTGACTTCTTGTCACGTTAGCAGGAACTAGAAGTGTGGCAGACAAGTCTGAATTGGCAAGCAGAAAAATCATAAGAACTGTGCAAAGCCAATTGAGGGGTCTTCTACTTGGCTCTACCCTGTGCAGGACTGAAGATGGGGTGATTTGGGCAAGAGCTGTGATGCTCTGGGTCCTCTATCCCCTTGTTCATGTCAACTTTGGAAGCTTTGACTCTTCTGTTTGTTTGTGGATATCCTTGGAACCTAAGTATGGCTTCTGTCTCTGTTTGTTCATAGATATACAGGCTTTAAAGAGAAAAGTTGCTCTGGGACCTCTATGGTTACATATTACAATCCCTGCTTCCCCAGAGTAGAGTGACATCCCTGGTATTATGTGCCTCCAGTCCTTAATAGGTTCTGAGGAAAACTCATAGATACCGTGTTTTCTGTCTTGTGAATGAGAAATAGGCTGAGAACTTGAATCTGTTTCCTCTATTTACAAAGGCCTCAATCCTAGACAAAGAAATACAGGCAACCGAAGGATGCTGGGTGTGGGAGAAATAGTCTTCCCCTGCAAAGACTGTCTAATACTCAGTGCTCATCCCCCAAAGCATACGTACAAATATTGTCACACAGTAGGAGCAAATTGCACATAGGTATTTAGGGATATGTTTGTACACACATACAAGTACACATAATGACAATTACTGAAAAGAGACCATAAATTTGAAAGAGACCAAGTTGGGGGTGCATGTGAGGGTTTGGAGGGAAGAAAGGGAAAGAGAAATAATGTAATTGCATGATAATCTAAAAAAGAAACCTAAAAAACATTTAAAATGTCAATAAATAATAAAAAGAGAAACAACTAGTTCAGTTATCCATAGTCTAATATGTGTGTTATGTTTATTATGTGTATATATAAAGTATATATAGATATAGATATATATACATATGTGTATATATATATATATATAAATTATTCCTATACTCTACAAGAGACTTTTTCTGGTGGCTATTTGTAAGTTATTCTTATCCATTTCCATCCTATAAATTTTCTATGAAGTAGCTCTTTACAGTGGGTACCCTGGGTTGGAAAAAAAGGAGTGTATTGGGCATGAGAGGGTAGTGTGACGTGGCTGGGTCCTGCTTCTTAAAACCCTGGGAGCATATAGACAAGGTAGTGAGTAATTTCTCAGACTAATACTGTGACAAGTTGAAGAATCCAGCCTGTAAGAGAGGCTGCCACTACCCCCAGGCTTGGAGGGAGACAAGAGCTTTGTTGTTTCTCTTTTTACTGACACAGGAAATCATGATAAAGATCTCTGTGAGTTTACAAGCACCTGCTTGTTCTTATGTTCCGAGATGCCCTATTTTACCCCAGCCCAGAAGTAACTGCTGTCAAGGGCCTGTGCACAGCAAGAATACAAGAATACCATGTGCACACCATTTCAGTCTCACTATGACTTCACTAATAAGCAAACTGAGTTCAGAGATGTAAACAGTCAGCCCAGGAGCAGAGCTGGTGAGCACAGACCAGGCCTGTTCTAGTGCCATAGTCTATGTGACAAGATGCTGCCCAGGCCTGTGATCATGTCTACTCTCAGTTAATGGAACTATGGCTTGCCCTATCCTTATCCTCCTGTCTCAGGGTGGGTGTGACATCAGGGAGATGACCACAGGCCTGGATCTATTTACATGCATGTGGGGAAAGAGGAATAGATCCATAGCAAGGGAGTTGAGAGCTACATGGGCTGTATCACCAAATGTTAAACAACAGCCAAAAGAAAAAAAAAGCTCACCTTTCTTTGTTTCACTCTCTCGAATCATGAAGCTACCAATCTTTGTGTCTGGCAGCTGTAGCAGTTCTTCAGCCTTGTCCCTGCCCAGCCCTTCAAACAGCCAGCTAAGAGTAAAGAGGAAAGCCTTTAGTGGCCACAAGAAATCAAGACTTGCTAACTCTAAAGTAAACACAAAGTCAAAGGCCAGTGACCAGAAAGCTGCCAAAATTACACAGATAAGGGAATTCAATTGTTGTTTGTTTCATTCATTCATTCATTCATTCATTCACTCATTCATTCACTCACTCATTCTGCAGTCTTTCAAACAAAGTGCTCTAAGTAGTCATTTGTGTGCAGTGATTCATAAGGAATGACTAAGAATATGTACTATATATGGGGTTTCTTGCCCTGTTTCTCGGCACTGACTAGAGCAGGGCCTGATCTTATGATATCAGGTGGGTACACTATGTGGCGCTGTTCTGTACACTCTACTAAGGCAACACTCCAAACATTGCACTGTTGTGTTACCTTATGGTGTGTAGGGCATCGAGGATGTACTTGGTGGAGGTTTGGGAATGATAGAGTGGACATGGGGAAGGAGAAAGGTGCAGTATGGTCCTGCTCCTGGGGAAGTAGCACTCTTTCATAAGGATGCTCTTCATGTTTAAGCATAATCATCAATGTATGTTTGTATGTTTCTCACTATTTTCACATAACAATGAGAATGGACAAGTGCTACACTACACAGTGGGCCAACACAGTTGGGAGGACAACTTTCACAGAACAGGACTCACAGGGTACTCATAGTAGGACACTCTACATCAAAGTAACTTGTTTCCAAATTCAGTGGCCTCTGATCCCTTTTCATATTGAGCTCTGCCTGCTTCCTGCCAAGGGGGAAAATGTTGATAGTAGGTGGACAGTATATGCCTCATTTAACAGGTACTGTAGTTTAGAGAAAGGACACTGTCTGTTCTTCCTCAGGTCTAACTCAGGCTGTGGAGAACAGAAACACTTTGGTCTCGTTCCCGGCATTATTTATAAAGGCACAGACAGGCTGAGGTGAAAGCACACAGGCTGAGCCCTCCTGAGCCCCGGGATCCAGCACACCACAGGTGCAGCAGTGCTTCCACTTCCCGGTTCAGCACCGTGATCACTTCCCTTGTTAGAGCCACGATATGCCCTCCTTACAAATTATCCAGCTCTTCCCAAGTACATCAAAACACACAGTGTATTAGTTTTAATGTATATGGCAAATATTTATACACCCAAGCCCTTCATAAAGCCCTATTCATAGCTGTGAAAATAAAACAGTATCAAGACCCATGTAGAGCTATGAATTTCTTATTATATTGCTAGTGCAGTAAGCATGTGAAGACATATCTTCACCTAGATTTCCTAAACAGGTAAAACTTCCCCTTGGGCCCAAAAGAGGGCCCTGAGGACCAGACTGATTGGGTAATTGTTCCACGTTATCATCAGTTGAGAGAGTAAAATTGTGCATTCTGAGGGGATATGCATAATTAGACATTCTAGTGTGCTTTCTGCTTTCCATTTTTGTGTCTTGGGAAGTGCACTACATCTATTTGATGGACGATAGGGCCAAGGTTATGTTAGTCATCTGGCTTCCCACCACCTCAGCTCCTACAACTGCTCTATGCCTTCATTTGAAGGAACATGGTGTGAGTAGTTGAGGAATGAGCAAGTCACTGGTTTTAAGCAATGTTTAACTCCAATCTCACTGCACATGACTCCCATAGCAACCACCCCTGTTCACCTTCGACATTGTGAGCACAAGTGATTAAGATTATCAATAGTGAAATCAAGAGCTCAAATGTCACTTTCCCAGTAGGAGCTTGTGGAGTCTGTCAGGTTCTTTACCACTTGAACAGTGACAGTTGTTTTGCTCTATGCTTCCTCTCTGCTATGCATGACCTAGCTGTGGTTTTTCCTTGGTATCTTGACAGAGGAGGAGCCTGCATCCTGGCAAGGCTAAGTCATATAGCTAAGGCACCTTCATTGTAGAAGGGAAGCCTGAGTGTTAGTTTGGCATTACCCAATGCTCACTGAACCTCCCTGGAGGCCATGAGTCCCTTGCCTGGCTGCAAGAATAAGGAGCTTAGTGCTGGCAGCTCCTCTGCCAGTGGCTGCCTTTATCGAGGGAGCACAGCCAAGACTGAGAGAAGTGTATTCCTTGTACTGCCCAGCACCCACCTCATTCTTCTGGGACCTCCACTTCAGCAGTGCTAGTCTGTACCATTAACCCCATCATCCTACACTGTGATGGCTGAACAACTGAGGATACACAGAGCTGAGAGGCTTGTCCATAATCTCATTGTCTGGAAGTGACAGAGGCAAGATTTGAACCCACAAAGACTGTCTTTTAGCCCCTGAACCAGGGTGTTTTCTAGACATAGTCCTGGATCACTGAAGTATGACAGGAGTCCTATGTCTGAGCAAGAAGGTCCAACTTGCTACATTTTACTGCTGGGGAATCAAGTCCCAGAAAGTGGGAAGGCTTAGCCCCGAGATGGGGTAAAACTGTCCCTTTCTTTCCAGTCTTTATCACCTGAGTCACCCATACCCATCATGGCTGAATCATACTGTTCAGATATATACTCACCCATGATACACTCTGGCCACACATATCCCTGGAATGTAACTTTCCCGGCCAGTGCTGAGAGAAATGGCTTTCCACCAGCCCCCTTCACTGTCAGGATGAAGCAGAAAGGGAAATACACACGTGTCAATGGCAAAACCAAAGATGTAGTCATCAAACTAGCTCACTGCCATTTGGGACACTCCTCTTTCAAGATCTGTCATCACCATTTAGAACTGCATTTCTCCAATTGAAAATTTAGGGTTCCTGTGTGTGTGTGTGTGTGTGTGTGTGTGTGTGTGTGTGTGTGTGTGTGTGTGTGTGTGTGTGTGTGTGTGTGTGTGTGTGTGTGTGTGTGTGTGTGTGTGTGTGTGTGTGTGTGTGTGTGTGTGTGTGTGTGTGTGTGTGTGTGTATGTGTGTGTGTGTGTGTGTGTGTGTGTGTGTGTGTATGAATAATGTTGGGATGGGGCAAGTGCTTAGCACAGTATGCATAAAAAGTGAAAGGACAACACTGTGTCGTTAGTCACTCCTCTCCTTTCATCTTTACATGGGTCTAGGGATCAGACTTGGGTCACCAGGCTTGTGCCCCTAGCAGCTTTACATGCTGAGCCATGACACTGACCCCAACTTTATTTTAGTGACAGCACCTCTCACTAGCTTGCAAGTTGCTAAGCAGGCTAGGCTGTCTGGCCAGCAGGCAGGCTTGTCTTTCTTCTCAATACTGAGATTATAGGTGTGTGCTACCATGCCCAACTTTTGGCGGGGGTGTTCTGAGGGTTGACTTCAGGTCCCCATGCTTACACAGCAAGCTTTCTACCAATATAACTATCTCCCCAACCCCAAAATTTAGTTTTTAAAACCTGTATACCCAGCAGACATCCTTCATCATAAGTTATGTGTTCATCAGGGAACCTGTTCACATGCTGACATTGCTACCCCTGGGGGCCCAACAGCTCAGTTCCTCAACTGATATGCACGATTGAAGAATTTCAAAAACAAAAGCTTCCTGTGCTGTTTTATTCCCTCAAGTATAACCAAACATCCGTTTGCTTGTCTACATCAATGAGACTCTAAATCAAAGGACACAGAGCTCACAGCTTATGCTGTAGGCAGTTCAAAACCATACTTAAAGACAATGGCTGGAAAGCAGGCACTGCTGTTATCACTTACAGTGCTTTTGGATTCTGCTCCTCCTTCCCAGCATGCCCTAGTGAATAACATCACCCTGCATATTCAGAGGATGCCACTGGTGGCTGTAAGGTCCTGGGAGGACAGGTGACAGCAGGGGCCAAATTTCTCACCTCACAGAACCAGCACCTGTGTAGAACTGGACAACTGACTGCATCTGGGAATCTGATGGATTAGTCATGTTTAGGGGATCATGCATGTTTTGAGAGGCTCACTCACTCAGAAATCACACGCAGTTTCTCTCCCCTCCGGAATATTGGGGGGCTGATGTCAGGAGACGGGTAGTCATTCAGCACAGCCAGAAAGTCACTTTCAAGTCCTAGGAAGCAAAAAGGAAGCTTTTACTGACAAGATACAGGAAGCAATAGGGAATAGAGAGAAACAAAGCTGTTGGGGTTTCCCTCTAAAATAGTGGTTCTCAACCTGTGAGTCTTGGCACAGATCAGATATCCTGCATGTCAGATACTTACATTATGATTCACAGCAGTAGCAAAATTACAGTTACGAAGTAACAACAAAATAATTTTATGGGTGCAGGTTCCTACAACCTGAGGAACTGTATTAAGGGGTTGCAGTTTTAGGAAGGGTAAGAGCTATTGCTCTGGAGCCTCCTAGCTTGTGTGTGTAAAACTCTACTTTCACTTCCCCAGTGTTCCAGACCTCTTCCCCATGAAGACAGCCTTCAGACAGGCCTTGTGGCCACAGAACATGCTTTGACCATAACCCTACCTTGGTTCCAGTGTGCGTATGTGAAAAAAATGGGGGTGGGAGGTTCTGAGATCTAAATACTAGAGTCACACCTTATGGCTTTATTTCTAGGTTTGCCCAGTGTCTAAAGCCTCAGTATTTCCATCTTGAAAATGGGGTGCTAGATGAAAGAGCCTTATACCAGAAGGCTATGAAAAGACTCTTTCTTAGAGGCATTCACATGGCTTGCAGTGCTACTGACAGTTAATGAGTGGACACCCTCATTCCTCTCAATGGTGTGGCCAGTGAAGTTGCATAAACTTGTATACATATTTCTTCCCATTCATGTACAGACAAGTAATCCCACTTAAGCTAAGTGAGCCACAATAATCAGATAGCTAGATGGATGGATGGATGGATGGAGAGAAGGATAGTGGATAGGACAGACAGACAGACAGACAAAAGGACTAGTTAAAAAGATATCCAACATGAAGTGTAAAAAAAAGTAAATCTAATCAAAACATATCATACACATGTATAACTCTAATTAAAAAATTCTTAGTACTCTTTTTTCAGGTGCCATCCTTAGGCCCCGTGTATCCCACATCTATGGTACTTGGGGAAAACTGTCAGGCTAATCAATTGTGAGGATCCTCCAGGGATCCCCAGGCTCTGTGTTTAAAGAGACAAAACAACAACAACAATGATGACAACAATAACAACATACACACAGACACACAGACACACAGATACACATACATACACACACCCTTCTTCCTTGGAGTGGATGAGCACTATGTCATGCCTCCAATCAACAGGGATTTTAGTGTGGTTGTGATTGTGAGTACTTCCTATTGTAGGTACGTTAAAATTGAAATCCCTTCGCTTGGCATCTGAGATTCTACATGACCTACATTCTGCCTCCTTCTAATATGAGCTCATGTATGTATGAATGAGATTTTTAATGCCACTTGCACAGGGAAGTGTGCTCTTTGGTTCATGTGAGCCCAGTTGGCTACAGAGATGCAATGATAAGATGCAAATCTCCTTCCTGATGCCTAGCAACGTTTGCTTCCATCCTTAGTGATTTTCCATAACCCATGTGTGTTGATGCAGGTTAGTATTGGGGTACACTGAGGGAAGCTACACACTTACAAAGCAGCAAAGTTAGTTAGCACTCTACTGACTGGCTGGGCATCAGAACCCTTACTTCCGGATTACATCTTATATGTATTCATTTAGTGAATCTTCACTGAGGCCCAACCCTGACCCCAGCAGTAGTGACTAAGCCCACCTCTTCCTCCTTGACAGAAGGCTACATTCTAAGTCCTAGAATCATACGAGACATTGTTATGCCCTGGCTTCAGAAAGTTCAGTAGAACCCTGGTACTTAGCTGTGCAGGCTGGGTGCCTAGTAAGCCCCTTTCTGTGATGTACCGACCTGTACTGATACTCCAGCTCTGACCTCTCACAGTCTAAAAGTCCTACAGGCCAACTGTTAAATCTTTTGTGCAGACTCACCCAGAGAGAGAGAGAGAGAGAGAGAGAGAGAGAGAGAGAGAGAGATTGATTAAATGTGAGATTGATTAAGCAATCTGAACAGAGCTTCCAGGAGTTGGCTAAGTGCAGTCGGCTAAGTGAAGATTGGTGAATGAAGCAGAAATCAGTTATCACAATGGAACAGTACATGCAAATGTATTGTTCATTTGGGGAAACTGAGTCATGGGCAATTAATGATGTAAATGTTTACAAGGGGGAACAAAAAGTAAGTGTCCTAATGAGTCATTGGAAAGGAATAAGGGTTCCCAAGAAACAGCTGGGTCAGACAGGAAAAACCTTTCTTGTTAGCTGAGTGAGACTGCTGGCTATGGGTGATTCTAACACTCTGCCTTAATGAAAATTTTAAAAAGAAGTTCTTCTCTTTGTGGCCCAGGTATTACCCCACTAATTAGAAGCAGCATTCCAGTTGAATTAGGTTTGAAGAAAGAAGTTCTGAATTCTAATAAGGTACAGAGCCAGCCTCTGGGCATGAACCTTAAGCAATCTTGGAGGTTGCCTATAAGTAAACGAAATACCAGTGCACAGTAGGTACAGGTCAATGGGGAAGACCAGGCCATCAAGGAGCCCTGGATAAACCTTCCTTGAAAATCTTCACAGCTGCTGGGGCATCATTCAGAGTCTGGATGCCCAAGGGTATGACACCTTTCATGCCCACCCCCACCAAGAATTTCCTGTTCTGTAACCATGATGGGCAGGTGATGCTCTTGAGATAGAAACACATTTTTTTTCTGGCCTGATGTATCCAATTATAAAATGTTTACTCCCTAAGCTGCCAGCTGAGAGTGACAGGCCTTTTCCAGACCTAAGGCCTCAGCAGGTGCTGTCCCTCTGCCCAGTCACACTGGTTCTCTCCTCACTGCTTCCATCCTCAGCAACTCCAGCCTCTGGAAGAGACTTGGTGCTCTGCTAGCCCCTACCTGAAGCAGTGTCTCAAAGTTGCCCTGGCACATCTATATGACTGTCAGAGGAAGTGCCCGTTTCTGGCTAAGAGCTCCTAGAGGACTGAACACAGGGGTATTCAGAGTCAGGCAGCCCTGGGCCAGTCTGGAGCTTGCCAGACACTTCAGGCATGTGAGTGGAAAACATCAAACAGAGTCTATGTTAGGGTTCTCTGTGCTGTCCCTAGAGAATTCCAAGCAGAGAAAAACTTATTGGTATATACTCTTATGAAAAGAGGGTTAAAATGATTCCTAAAATATGTTATCTATAAGAATAGCCCCTTTAAATAGAGCCCGTGTCCATCACAGTGCTTGTGGCTTGATGTGGTCACACTGTATACTCAAGGTTAAAACTGTGAAACATTACAAAGCCACCTTTTATAGTGTCAAAAACAAAAGGAAACTGAAATAAAGAAAACACAGAAGCCCATTGTGAATGCATGCATTCCAGTGAAAAAAGAGGGATCCTGGGGGTTACAGATTCACAGTTGCAGAAGCAGTTTCTCCTGGAGTTTTCTTTCTTTTTTTTTTTTTCTTTTTTCTTTTTTGGAGCTGGGGAGCAAACCCATCCTGGAGTTTTCTTAACGACAAAGTTTTCACAATTATGACAGTGAACTATCACCAGCACAGCCTTGTACTTGGTTTTCTGCCTAAGGATTGCAGGGACATTCGGTGTGCTCCTCCTCATTACTAGAGACAGAACACCAAAGGATAAATCGATAGAAGACACACAGCCTGGCTTAAACCTCCAGGGAACACCAGCGTGGCCATAGTGAGCAGATTTGGTTTCAGGGTCCCACTGTCTTCCCTGAACTCTGATCCCTACAGGGAAACAAATGTCTGGGATGAGATATATGTTTTCTCCTCAAAGACATCTCCAAGGCTTCTCAGAGCCATGTTATTACTGAAAGTTGGCTGTGTTTTTTCATTTATTTAAAAAAGGACTAAATTTTTTTGACAAACTGCTGCAGACATTTTGACATCCATTTAAGCTACCAGATTAGGCAGACTTACACATGTAGCATGTGAAATCAGGAAGCTAAATGAGAGGATGGTACAAATCCATTAGGACTTTACCTTGTACACAAAGTGGATTTTGCTTCCTTTTTCAGAAAAATGAACATTTGGATCCTACGAAGTAATGAACGAACTAGGAAAGGGGATAAGGAAGGAGGGACATACAGATTCACAGAATAAATATGTGCTGGCCACGAGGAACCCAGAGCCTTTGAAATCAGCTGAGTGATCCATATGCCACCACTTTAGAGCTTTGTATTTGAAGGAAGGCTTCTTTTAACTAACTAGAGCTTGGCTTGTTCCCATATTAAAACAGGACATATCAAAATCTGCCTTGTGGTGGACTATGTGGCCTTCATGACTCACACGATCATTCCCACACAGGATATGCATACTCTTTTGCAATCAAGACCAGCTCCAGCTGGATCATCTCGGTATTACTGATACACAGGAGTGCCAATGTGAGGGTATCTTACCACCTCTGGCTCATCTAAATAAAAACTCCACTTGGTGAGAGGAGACAAGTATCCAAATACTTGCTGATAGCTGGGGAATGAGTAGGAGTGGGGAACAGAATATACGAATGTATCATGTAAGGAAAGGAACGTGAGTAGAAAGGAGCCCAGACAGGATACTGGTCACATGTCACCTAGCTCATAAAGAACAGGCCTTTGTGGTCTGTTTATTCTTTAGCATGTCACAACCGTTTCTTTTCTAATGCTAGCACCTGCTCAGTAGCCTCATTGGTGGCTGTAGCAAAAACTGTACCCATCTCTCCTCATATTTTTCGCAGCCCTGTAGGTCACCTGTTCTTATGTGGGGGATAGGATGGCATAGCTGGAGAGTTAATGACATGTCCAGGGGACAGCATGAGACTATGGGTCCATGGTCACTTCACATAGCTCTCTTTGCACCTTGTGTCTAGGCTCTTCTCAATTGACACTCCATCCTCCATAGATAAAGACTGGATCCACAAGAGGTGGTGCCGGCAAACCCTGTGGCTAGTGGGTACAGGGCTGAATGGCTGTGTTGTTTCAGCTTCTGCTTTCATACTGTTTGAGTCATATCCAAACCCATTGGCTCCTGAAAGGTCGCCATTAGGCCTGACTTTCAGTAACTTTGTCAGTAAGCAGCACCTGTGAACATAGCCAATTAGATAGAGCTGCAGGGCTGCTTGGCAGAAGGCCTACCTAGCTCTGCTGATGCATGTAAGCCAGGTCTGTGGGTCCTATCATCTACAGGTAGGGATTTGATAGGGTACTTACTTGTATTTTATATTAATTAAGGGTAAAGAGACTCAGAAACCAGATCTCCTTCTGTCTAAAGCTATCCCATGCTCCAGAAGAGGGTTAGTGATCTAGAAGTGAGCACCTAGGTCAAGACCTTACGGGTGCTTCATTTATGAGATCTCACAATAGCCCAAGAGTGTCTGTATCATTGGATCTGATGACTGGGCATAATTCCTCACTCCAGGCACATCCTCTTTTAGAGCATAGGTTACCCTGGAATATGATGGAGTTTTAAAAAATGGAGGGACACTGAACACTATGCTCAGTTAATCTGCTTGTTTTATCCTCACATATCCCTGACAAGCTGGATGGTGTTAGGAGATTCACTTGACCTTCCTGGCCTCAGTTTCCTCCACTGCAAATTAAAGAGATGGTGCTAATGTTGTTGGGCTATTATAAACATTAGGAGTTGCTTTAAAGGGATTTTCGCATGAACTGCTATTCTTATGTGAGATACTTATGTATATCTGATGGCTCATGTCATATGCATAAAGCTCTTAGAACCATGCGTGGCAGGCATATCTCAGACACCAAGCCACACTACAGTTACTACTGTTATAAAAATGAGAACTAAGAGACACCGTGTTGACCTGGCCAGTCAGCTCTTGATTGTGTTAGATGTGGAGGCAGAACTAGCACTGGCCTGGGATATGCCAGCTTTAGGGACTTAAGACCTTCCAGAGCCTGGTTGAAAATACAGCTTGCTGTTATCCACCCTCCACCCACCATCACAGCTCTGCTGGGTCTTGAGATTTACCCATTTCCTGCCTCTCTGTACCTTGCTCAGCTCTGTTTTTAATTGGTATCAGCTGTGTACGTGCTTATGGAGTGGGTGTGATTTCTACCCGGGCACAGTGGGATGGGTTCTGAGCACAGCTGGTTTGCATGGTCTGATATGAGGTGTCACTCTGTAGGTCACAGTGATTCAGAAGGAAGAAACCAATCGGTAGGGGTGGGGGAGGGGATTACAGCAGAGTAACTAGGTTGTCTTTATTGGGTGGAAATATGTGTTTCCCCAACATCCTGGGAGGCCCCCGGTTTTAATTAATTCTGCGCTGTATGCATGTGGCTCTCCCTGAAGAGAGTTGTCTGAAGTTTGCATGGACTTGGAAATTTACTATTTGTAATTCTGTAAGAAAGTTCCTGGGGTTGCCAGTTCCACTGCATTTACACTTGAGGGAGGCTCACACTTGAGGGAGGCTAACACATTAAGGGATGGCCCTGTAATCTACTTAGGTAGCTGACCTCAAGTGAATCTTAAAGTACTCCCACCCTCCAACTAGGTCACTGCTCTTTGCTCTACTGTGGTGGCAAAAGATCAAAGCTAAGTCCCTGAGGATAGCCATGGAAGACTGGGGTACTAACCCAAGATCACACAGCTTCTAAAGGACTTGAGAGTCTATGGCATTCTGTTCCTCTGAAATGTATACTTTCCCAAAAAAATTGACGATGTCTTTATGACACTAGTTCCTAGGAATCACACTGATGAACACACATGCTCAGGGCTTCACTGTCCTGGCATGCTGAAGAAGGAGTTCCTGAAGGCCAAAAGACTTCTTTTGTCTTGAGAACCCTAGGGCAGAACCCCTTGCCCTGAGCCTTTTGTCCCCCAGGCCATCAGAGGAAGCTATAGCTGCAAGCTGACCTGAAGCCTAGCAATTCATGCAATGCCAGATGGAAGTAAATTAGACTAGCAGTGGCTTGGCACCTCCTCCCATACTCATATAGGTATGGGAAGAAAGATGAAATCAAGTCAGGCCTGACAAGAGAGGAAGCTTTTCAGGGTGGGGCAATTGTGTGACTATCTGGAGTATACCCTGGTACAAGCCTGGGGAATTCTCCTAACCCAGCAGTCAGATGGGAGACCCCTGAACCTCCTTCTTAGGTGTGACCTCCGGCCCACACAATGGAAAAAGAAAAAGACTACTTTATGTCAATTAGCATTTAAAAAGTAAAAGCTAATGGGCAAGTCTTTGGAGGTCAGTGTTTTCATTAGACTTCCTCAAGCATACAGGCCCCTCTGGCCCAAAGTGATTCCTAAAATTCAGAGAGAGAGAGAGAGAGAGAGAGAGAGAGAGAGAGAGAGAAGAGGGGATAGAGGAAGAGGTGAATGAAGAGAGGAGGAGAAAGGGAGAAGGAAGGAAAGTTAGAAGCCTACTTTTTTTCATGTAGGAAAACTACAGAGTACGCAGAGAGACAAACCCAAAGTCATGAGCTGAGGAATGCCGACCTCCCTCTGCCTCCTCTCAGAGGCCTTGCTCTTAGATCATGGCTCTTTCAAGAGTGTATGCACACAGGACTTGAGGTTCTAAGCTTAACATTGTCTCAAACTCCATATGCACTCTGTCAAAGGAGCTTACGAGTTTTAAGAGTTCCCTCTCAAACTGACAACACTTTCCCATCACCAAGCCTCTAACCCTTCCTAATGTTCATTATTAAATAGTTGAAGCACAAAGTAAGGGAATTGTACAATGTCACAGCAGTACCCACTGCCCAGATTTAACAAGTACCACCATCAATCATGATCCTTTCCTGTGGGCTATTATAGGACTGAGTTAAATATCTCTCCAGAGAAGTCAGACTTACCCTCAGTGTTGGATAGTGGTCTCTCCAAAGGTGCAGGTGTGGATTTCATGCTGTTCCCCATCTCTTTCTCTCCTCGAGATGTGGAAGGTACTGGAAGCCTGCAGTAAAAGAGACACACACGCAGAGTGAAGCGCACCCACAGCTCCCTGAGTGGAGAGTGACCTAGTTCAGAGCGCATGGTGCATCATTTCTCAGGCAGCCTGCTTCTTGAAAGGGGGCTGTTTTTTATGTCAAGATGCAATTCATGAGTGTTGGTGACAGAGGCACAGCTCAAATTCTTTTATCAAGGGGATGACAGAGAAAAACCACAGAGAAGGAAGTTGCTAGCAAGTGCTGTTGGTGGCAAAAGTTTCCATTCCTCCACACCACTGCTGAGCAGAGAAGGGGGTGCTGGAGAAGTTGAGTAGTATCATAAGTAGCCCCAAAGAAGCTGTGCTCACAGACCCCTGCCAACAGTTCTCATGGTCCAGGAATTCAGGACACAACACATTTAGAAGGTAAAAGGCTTCACAGTCTGAAGGTGCAGGGGCAGGGCCAGAACATGCTAGGGCATTTTTCTTTGATTCTTTCTTGTCTGTTTGAATTTTCATGCCCATGTTAACAAAGGCTTGCAAAGCCAGATTCATCACTGAAACTTCATGACTTCTTTGGAGTATGCTTTCCAGGCTGCCAAACAGAGTCACCTCAACACTAGCCTTTATGATGGCAAACCCTTGTGTCCGTAAGAAAACAAACCCCAAATAGGAAATGACTTGTCCCAAGCCACATACAGGTAAAGGACAGGCTGTCTCATTTGCCTCATGATGGGCTTTCCAGGAGTCCCACACAGACTACTATGCTGTAGCTCTTTTTTATGAACTGATATCCCCTGACAAACTGTTAATGTTTTCTTGCCTGCTCTGGGGTGGGGGGTGGGGTTGGACATCTATTGGGTATTTGCCACAAAACTGAGTTAAAACAGGTGAAACATAGTTCATGGCCTGGCTGGACATCATCATGCTGACAAACATTCAAATCCAGGGACTTTGGACAAGTATTTTTAAGAGAGAAGAAAGTCTTACAGATGCTGTGTCTTCCAAGATGACAGAAGCACAGAGAACATGGCCATAAGTCTAGACAGAGTTTCCCATTTCCAGGAAAAGGAGAAAAAAACTGGCCAATCTCTAGGCTGAGAGGAAACACATACACCAAACAGAAACATTCTACCTGTTCTGAGTGTACAACTTGGGTCAAGGTCACATGAGTTTGAGACTCTGGCTTCAGATCACATATCTATATTCTGTGTGTGCAGCCAGTCTCCAGCCACGGGGCCAGCTCCTCAAATGCCCTTCATATGCTGAGAATACCATAAGTCAAAATTATATTTTATACCAAACCTAGACCATAAAAGTTCAGCAACACAGCGCCCTGTACAGAATCTGATGGGGATCTTAGCTCTATCCTGCTGTCCATCATTAAGAGAGAAGACTGAACCACAGATATGAGCCTAGGAAAAAAATCAGAATTCAAAAGTCAAAGTACAACCTCTACTGAGTACATGTGGCTTTTGTGCTACTGTTAAGCTTAAAATTTCAAGTCCTATGTGTAAACATTCTCGAAAGAGCCATGCTCTGAGAGCAAGGCCTCTAAGAGGAGGTAGAGGAAGGTCTGCTCTCTATCCTAATTTTCAAGAAGGGGAGACAGGAGTTAGAACTCCTCATCTTTTAGGAAGCAAGGAGAATGATAGGGTCCAATGCCTGGGGTCAGCCTTGAAATCACATACGCCCCAAAAACAAAAATGGACCTAACAGTTTATATATATATATATATATATATATATATATATATATATATGTCATTATTCACTTATATTTCACTTGCTAATTGAAATTAGGGATATATGTGATTTTTGTTACACCCTTATTTCACCCACTTGGTAAAGAATGTATATACCACAAGACAAAGTGAAAACAGTGAAATTTCCAACATATTACAATGTCATAAATTTCCTTTCTCTTTGAGGAAAAAAGATTTCTCAATGGATAGTGAGTGCACAGTTGTACTCTAAAAAAAAAAAAATCTTTAAATTTGGAATAGGTAATGACTTAACCTCTCCCCTGCCAGCACAGTGGACAGTGCTAAGCTTCTAACCCATACCTGACCCTGAGCCAAGGGTTTCAGAAAGACAGCACCTACTGACCAGAGACAGTACAGGTGCCTGGCATTCAAACTCTTCCCAGTTCCCTCCCAGGTCTTGAAGGATGCAGGAAGGGAGGAAGGATGCCAAGCTGGAAACAAACATTTTTCTCCACATAGGAAGACTACAATGCACACAGAGACAAACCCAAAATCACAAACTGAGGAACACAGGGTGAGCAGCCTGATCCTAGGCCTGGGGCTTAGCTCTTACCTCACTTTCCTGGTTCTGAAGTGTTATCCTCTCTTGCCTTCTCCTGACAAGAGGGCTGAAGATCTCCCTCAAACCACCATTTTCCTGACATCTCCACAGCCCATAGCATCACACCACTTCACAGAGCCTCCAGGAAGGAGTTAAGTCACTACTTCCAAGCTTTTTCTTTGAGAAGAGTGGCAATCCCCAGAAGGAGGAGAGCCAGGGTCTCCCAGAGGAAATAACCGAGCAATTTGATTTAATCCGTGACAGTTTTCTATAGTGGCGAGAGGTGGAGAGAAGGTACAAGTGACTAATTGCTTCTAGGAACAATAAGAAAAGGGCAGAACAGAGCTAAGTTAATTAACACTGGCTCTGCCCATCTCTGCCTCCCCCGCCACTTTCTCTGTGGAATGCTTCCCCCTCCAGGTCCAGGCGGAAGGACTATAGTGGCTTGTCACCTCCCTCCAGTCTTGACATAAAAGCTATTTTCTGTGTGCCCTTTATCCTCAGTTTCCACTTCTGAAAAATGAGATGAATAGGAGAGTAACTATCTCCGGAGAGTGAGCCTTTTAACCCCACTTCATTCTAGCAATCAAGGCTCTATGGCTCTTGGAAGATTATTAATAAGAGAAAAAAGCCATCATCATTTTTACAAAATCCCACTGGAAGGAGTACAAATTCTGTCCTTATATTCTTTAGAATGGAAGGAAGGTAGGCGGCATGTGCCAGGCTACCTTCTCGCCAGAATCTCTGAGAGCAGACACTTCTGTTTTATTTTAAGAGGGGTGGTCAGGGGCTGGGGATTCCCATGTAGAAACTCCATCTTTCTTGACTTCAGGCAGCATGCCCTCTGCTGTGTCCTCTAGATGGCATTGGACAACGCGTGTCTTCCCACTGTTTGAGTGCTTTAGAGGGAGAAATATCCCAGGTCTTTGCTGGAGCTGTCATAGGGTAAGTGTCCTCTGCAGTTCTTTCCCTGCTCAGCTCCAGCCCTTTCCACTGTGAGTCTGCATCAGTGCAAGGAGTCTGACAGCTCCCAAGTCTTCTACTCTGATGGTATCCCACAGTAGAACTATATGTGTTTCCTACATGGCACACTTATCACCCATGTCTGTCTGTAGAAAGGAAGGGCATCTGCACCCTTTTCAGAACATCAAAGAGAAAGAACATCAAGAACTTCAACCAGGGGCAAGGTGGGAGTACACCCTGGAAGTCACACAGGAGCCTTAGACACAGCAGGCATGAATGTAAAACCTAAGAGCCCAACCTTCCCTGTAGTAAGCTATTTCTTCTACAACATGACAGCTATAAATTCACTTGTATGGCTATCTTCTAGGGTTTGGGAGCCAGAAGCCACTAGTCAGGAACCTCAATGTCCACTCAATATGTCATCTCTAACCACAACAGTGACACACATGGAACAGACACCAAGCAGATTAGTTTTGCTCTTTTCTGCATAGGGTTAAGTACTGCAATAATTATGCCTGACTGCTCACATAGTCTACACTTGCCACATGCTCTGAGGTTTCAAGACTAGGCAGAGGTAACACAGAGGTCAAAGCAGGTCTACTGGCTCCAATGCCCACACTTTTTCTACCTCTGGGGACTTGCCCTAGCCTCCTATTCTTCTTTCTGGTCTTAGAAGACAGCAGCAAAGGAATTCTTCAGTCATGTAGCCAAAGTTGGCAACCATAAACTTTGAGGGGAACTATATATTCATACAAGGGACATGAAGTCCAAGGGGCCTGTTAGAAAAAAATAGTCATGACTAGAAGCCTAAGCCTAGAAACCCACTATGAGAAGGCTAAGGGACAGAAGAGAGATCAGTGAAGGCTTAATGCTACCTCAGTTCAGGGGGAAGATATGAAAATAATTCCAGACTTGCCAGCGCTTAGAACTGCAACACTATAGGTCAGAACAAAACAGAAAATGGTGACTATCCTAATGGTATATATGTGGTCTTGCAACATAGCCAGGCTAGCCTAGAACTTTTGACCTTTTCTTTGCCTGACCCTCTGGAATATTTTAATTATGGGCATTTATTACAGTGATCAACTTCATTAAAATGAAACTAGCCTATGCATACACTGAATATATCAACATAGCACTTGAACCTTTCTCAGGACTTCCCAAGGACTCTCTCTGGGTGTGAGTAATATCCTAGGCAGATGCTTAAGTTTCTGATAGAAACATCTCTGGAGTCTCCACACTTGCCTTACCTGCATGAATTTGTTTTGTGCTTCAAAGCTGGTCCAAACTCAGAGAGTCTCACAGGTGGGTCTGCAGAGCAGGGTTACCACTAACTAGTCCAGGTTCCCACTTACTGTCTACCTGTCCTCAGGCCACTTTTTTTCCTCTGGGCCTCCACATTCTGCTCTTTTCTCCCGATTTAAAATACAAAAGTATGCTCCACAAAGTTGTTTGAGAAATAAATTGCTATGCATAAATAAAGGAGTAAAGTGTTTGATAATTGGTAGCCAAAAAACTGTGCCAAATGCCAGCTCCTTTGGTGTGCCAGAGTCATTAAATAGCTCACTGTGCCAGTTGGGCAAATCACTTGCCCTTTCTTGGCTACACTGCCTCATCTACCCCACCTCCACTCAAAAGGCGTGACTGGTCTCCCTGAGACTTGTTCAGTGATGCCTGGGGTCTAACAATTTATCTCAGGGAAAATAGAAGCTGTCACTGGGGCTTAGTGCCGGGCTCCTCTGAGAACCTGGCAGGATATCCTGGGGCACCCCACCACATCCTGGCCTCAATTGGCAGGTGTCTCTCCCTGAACGGGTATGCCGGGGCAGCCCACCCTATGACCCCATCATTCCTTGTCTACTGCTCAGTCCTGCTGTCCATTTCTGTTTCCTGCATAGAGAGAGGGGGCTGGGCCATTGCGTCTATCTCCTGGGGCACCAAGTAAGGTCAAAACCTACATACCCATGATGGTACCTTGCAATCAGCCATTGTGTGCCTAACTCACAGCCAGAATGTAAAATCCTACTGGGAGAATGACTTGGGGTCCTTCTGGACATGTCAACTCATACCGCATGGGCTGCAAGAGGCCACAGCCAGCTATGAATGTAGTAGAAACTTACTTAAAACATAACCCTTTTTTTTTCTTTTTTCTTTTTTTTCGGAGCTGGGGACCGAACCCAGGGCCTTGCGCTTGCTAGGCAAGCGCTCTACCACTGAGCTAAATCCCCAACCCCCATAACCCTTTTTTTGATTGTATGTTTTTTGAGCATGATTATAGGCATTGCTTTATAATGTGGGAAGTACTGAACATGCCTAGTCCGATTTCGCTCAAGCCTGTTGTTTTGAACATGTTATTTTGAAGGAAGTTTTCCCAATTCAAAGAAGATCAAGGCAAGTTGCTGTTGACTAACCATTTCACATGGAGATTTGTAAATATAGGTCCAGTTATAGAAGGAGCCTAAGAGAGACATTCAGGGAGAAGCTAGCATGTGCACAGAAATCTGGACCCCAACACTAGCAAGGCTGTGATTTCTTCACAACACCACGTTTCCCAGCAAAAGTTCCTTTTTCATTTCATTCATACATGTGACTCACCAACATTACTCACAAACTTACCATCAAGATAGAAATCTGAGTTGTGCTCAATGTAATATGCACAGATGATGACCCCTTCCTTGTGAGTCAGCCTGGCTAGGATCTCAGGTCAAGTAGGACTCAGACAGCTGCTCTTCCATAAGTCCAAGGCAACCATCACAGTTAAGAGACTGCTCTGGGCACTGCCCCAAGCTGGATTCTGACTCTAAGCTCTTGACTGAGTATTAGACATGACTGTCCCCTTGCTGACTGATTTCTGTATTGTTTCTTCCTCTCTCAACCCCAGAGCATACTCCTCAAGGAGATCAGAAGCAGATAAAACAAAAACCGCAGTGTGCCAGCCAACCAGAGCCACTTGCAGTGTCCTGGTCACCTTTAGCAATTAGTGCTGAGAAATTCTCTAGTTTGAAGTATTTGACAACCTTTGTGATGTAAAATGGCATGCTATGACCTAGTATTGGATTCCCACTTTACATCCCTGGATGTGTAAGCCCAATGGGCCTCCCAGCAGTACCAGTTAGCTCTGGATCACTAAATCCAACAGTCTAAAATTGACAAAATTCTTTAGCCTGTATTTATTATACAGTGTAATTGGTTTATATTGCATCCATTGAAGTATGTCATGTGCTTTGACAATATTTTCTTCTATTACCCTCTCCTGTCCCTTTCTACTGTCCTTAGACAGTTTCCTTTCTTTTCCCCAATTTTTGTCCCCTGTGCCTTCATGGCCTGCTTATGTGTATGGGTATACATATACACTTACATGTGTGGTATACATGTATGAATGTGGGGGGAGAGGGACACACACACACACACACATACACACACACACACACACACACACACACACACACAGAGAGAGAGAGAGAGAGAGAGAGAGAGAGAGAGAGAGAGAGAGAGAGATCTAGGTTTCACACAAGGGGAAGATCATAATATTTGCTTTCTAAGTCTGGCTTATTTTGTTAATATATTGATCTCAAATTGCATTTTCCAAAGACAGCATAATCTCATTCATCTTTATAGCTGAATAAAACTGTTGGCTGTGTGGATGGATGTGTACAACATGTTCTTCACTGCTCTGTTGATGAACACCTAGGCTTGTTCCTTATCTTAACCATTGTTTATACTCCCCCAGTAAACATAGTTATGCAGATATCCATGTTGTTTACTGACTTGGAGTCCTTGGACCCACACTCAGTTTTGGTACAGTTGTACTTTTTAACTTTTTTTTGAGGATGCTCTCTCTCTCTCTCTCTCTCTCTCTCTCTCTCTCTCTATATATATATATATATATATATATATATATATATATATATATATATATATACAGTTTATCTTCCTACCAATGAATCAACAAACCTTCCTTCTAACTAGCAGTTTATATGGAAGCCCTCCTGCCCCAGACATACTTCTTAGGTTGCAAAGGAAAGGAGACACTGAGTTCACTGAGCAGCCACTGTATTGAAGGTCTCTGTGTAATGCTTAAAATGCTCTGATTTATTCAATACCCAGAATGTTCAATTGACAAATGAGGAACCTAATCAGGGAAGAGGTCAACTTTCAGGGCATATATTTTCTTACTCTCGGCTCTAATTCTGTCAGTCATGTTGCTCCCAGAAAAGAAGCGTGCTAGTGCTTTATGAACTTGGTTTGCTTGAGATGCTCTGCAGAAGGAACAGAGGCCTGCTGTGCCTGCTGCATCTGACCACTGGAAGCCAATTCCTCATGCACAGTGCCTAACCAGAGATCTGGTTCTTAGACTCAGACTCTGTTGTGAAATCATCTGAAGAGTGACTGCCTGTCATGAAGATGAGTTAAACCAGTTTCCCCTAAATTTTACTTTCCATATATTATATATTATTTAGTACCCAGAGTGGGCCAGCTAGAGTGGCCACTGAGCAAGCCACTATCCTTCCTTGAGAGGCCATTGTTGCTTCATAAAAAGTAGGCAGACCAGATGGAGGACATCCTATGTTCATCACAGGCTGATGTGAATGCTTATGAGTTTCTGTGGCCTAACACACAGCAAGAATAACCGTTCTTGGGCAAAGGTGAACATACATGCAGGACTTCTGATATCTCTATATTCAAAATACCATCTCCTTTGACATCCATAAATCTAGACCTTTGGCATTTTTTCAGAAAACTGAGACCAGAGAAATCATTCAACTTATCTCTGGTATTAGTGGGCTGCTCAGAAATAGGGGCAGGCTGTGAACCCAGCCAGACATCTGCTTCCAGGGCTGGCTGCCACTTCTGATACCCTAGAGCATTAGGAAATGGCAGAGTGTGGCATGAAGCAATACCGCCCCAGGACAACTTTCTGAGGATAGATACAAGTACTCTCAACTAAAAAGAAAAATGTGTTCCTTCATGTATCTGGTGCCTAATACATGTACAATAATTATGTAATAAATGAAGATGTAAATTTTGCTAGGAATGTAAAATGCTTAGTCTGGTGTGAGATATCTGGTGTTAGGATAGGGGAACCCCAGGCAGAAAACAATGATCACTTTCCTTTGAGATTCTCTGAGTCTCTACTTTACCTGCTTACCATATATACCCAGCCTTTTAGCATAGCCTGCTAAAAGTTCGATCTCCCCATATGTCTGCTGCTTAAAGAATTGAGACTCACCCAGGCTAATAACAGAAGTAAGACACTGTGCCCTTGAGCCCCACATATAGCTGTAGCTGGAATTACTGTACTCAAATATGTTCCTTCCTGAATGGCTCTCGGTTAGGAGGAAGTGGTTGGGACATGATGTACTTAATTCCTCTTCAGAAGTTTGGGGTGAGAGAGGAAGGGAGTCTGCCACATGGTATGACTCCAGTATGTATGTACTGAGGGAACAGATGTATAGATGGAAGGATGGGTGAATAGATGGATAGATATACTGGTGGATGGATGGATAGATGGATGATAAGGTAGATGGCTTGACATATGAGTGGGTGAATGAATGAGTGGGTGGAGGGATAAATAGAACAGAGGAGGAAAGGGAAGAAAGAAGGAAGGGTAGATGGATGGATTGATGGATGGATGGAAAGATGGGTGGGTTGGTGGATGAGGAATGGATAGACAGACATGCTTACAACAAGAGGTACTCATATATCCGCCCTTCAGGTGACTAACAAATGGTCTGATTTGCTGAAGACTCTTAATGAGGCTTTTTAATCCAATTTCATGGCAGAATTGCAGTAAATAATTTCCTACTTAATAGGAAATAAGACATTACCACTCAGTCACCTTTATGAGTGCAGAAGATAGATGAACGTGGTCTGAAATAAGTAACTTATGAATTTAAGGACATTCTGTCATCCACAGCTTCCCCAGCCCAGAGAAACAGAGATTTCTCTCTGATAGGAACATTTGTTGAGATAGGTGTCCACTGATAAGGCTTCCTTCTGTCCAGTGGAGCAACAACAACAATTTGTCTTCAGAAAAGAGAGAAGGAGCCCCATGTCTTGACTTTGAAGTTCGATCTCCCCATATTTAACACTACTAGAAATTTTCTGCTGAGAATGTCTGTGTAATTAGGCAGGTTTCTCCTGGCTCAGAAATGGCATTAACAGCTAGCTACTAAGCTACATGTTGCATATAATGGGCACTTCTTACAAACATCACAGAAATTAAGCTTCTTCTAATAAAGGAAAAAAATAAGCAGACTTTCAGAAGGGCAAAGGAATTTGCGCAGAGTCACACAGTCCTCTCAAGGCAAACCTGAAATGCCTTCCTAGGTACTTCGATCTGAGATCTAATAGAAAGGAGATATCCAAGTGGATTTCAGTGTGTCTGTCCCACAAATTATCACTACACTTCTAGAGTGTACTAAGGATCTTAAATAGCATCCAGTGCCTGGAAAATATGTTCCAACAGAAGTTGCCGGAACTCCTGTCCCTCCCACTACAACACAGCACAGTTGAATAGTCTTGCAATTCAGCATCTTCTAGCAACCCTCAAAAGGACAATCTGCAGACTATGGGATGTTAAACACAAAAGCCCCACTGTCAACAAGACCTTTGTCCTTAGTCCTTTGCCCTCACCAAGACTCTTCCTTCCCCTCTAAAGGTCCTTAGAGCTCCTAGCTTCATGTATCTCTGAACCAGCTAAATGAGTCGAATAAATCAGTTAAACTTCTGAGCCTCTTTTTCACTAGTCAGAAGTGAAGAACAATTGTGTTCTGAAAGTAACTTAAAATTATATTTAACACACTCACTCTGCACAGCAAATATCTGTTCAGACCCCATTCAGAGGCTCCAGGAGGGCCATTCTGAAGGTTCAGCCCAAGATTGTTCTCCGACACCAGTTTCTCTCAATATGCAGGTCCCCACTTATCATGTACCACAGCACATTGCTTAGGAAATTCTGAATTTCCAACATTTCTTTCATTTATAACATTTCATGATTTCAAAATTTATATGAATTGAGTGTTGGTCTTCTCTTTAGCCCTCCCTCTCCCATCTGTCTACTTCCTGCTTAGATAATTGCGATTATCTGTACCACTTTCCCCAGGAATATTTAAACTACCAGCCTCCACATGGCCCAACTACTGTCATTCAAGGCCTCTGCATTTTTAGACATATGGCTGGCTGACAGCCCTCACTAGACACCTACCATGTATCTGGGCCTATGTTGGACACTATGCATATGCATATGCTGCCTCAGTTCATCTAACCAATTTCTGTGTGCTCTAGGCAGCACTGTTTCCATTCCGTAGCTGAGAGCACAGAGGTCTACAGTGGTTTAAATGACTTGCTCACAGTGACTTGATCAAGGCAATATAGCTGTCACATCCTAGATGTTTCCTGGGTCAGAGTGCCCCTGGCAAGAAAACAGGCTGCCCACCACCCGGCACAGCACCTTCCTCTTTATGTGCAGTTTCTCAGCATCCTCTGAGCAGTCACAGTGCTGAGGAGGTTCTTCACTAGGACTTTTCCCTGATCGATTTCAGGGGTCCTTCTCTAGCTCCCCAAAGCCTAGTCCTAATGGCTATACCTCCAGAGGTCTCCTAAAGTCTGTCCTGACTCTGTCCCAGCCACAGTTCCCCGAGTACCTTCAGATGCAGACCATGGCCTCTTCCTGGGAGTTCGAAGTAGACAGTCAATGGGTTGAGGGGCACCAGTTCTCATCAGCTGCTGCTGCTGTTCCAGGTTGAGTGGACCACACGGGCTCCAGTGGGAGTGTAGGCAAAGCCCATGTTATCAAGCAGGCTGCAGAGTTGTAGTTGCTAAAGGGCCTCACACTTCCTCTGTTGAAACAAGGAAGGCAAAGGCACGGGGCTGGTAGGAGGGCAGGTTCCTGTTTTCACTAACCACCCAAAGCAGACTTCTCTCTACAAGGACAACGGGGAAGAGAAGGGACGCACTAATTCCTTTACAAAGCACTTGAGAATACAGCCAGCTTGACTGTAAATTGCCAAGGCTTATAGAAACACACTCTCTTTCCCTCTCTTTTTCTAATTAAAAGGCAGATGGGGCTGTGAATTTGCCCGTTTGTGTCCCCAGAGCTTTCTGGGTCCAAGGAAGCTAAGGATAGGTCACTGTAGCTTTTCTATCCAGAGTTTCTTCATTTTCACAGCTCTCTTGTGTCACTATAGAAGGGACCTAGATCAGTCCCTGGAGCTGTGCTCTTCTATGGGCCTGTTTCAGTTCCCCGGGACCAAAGACAGAGGACAGATATTCCCCTTGGCAGAGCTACCCAGCAGAGCCTGGGCACAAAACCTACATCCACTAAGGTACTGCTAGAAGAAATAAAAATGGCTCTTTAGACAGAGCTTAACAGGCAAAAGGGAGTGGTGGCAGACTGGAGCAAGGCATTATCCTTGAGGGAGCCCAGATTTAAGGAGGAAGAACTAGAAGCAACCAAGTTGCCCTGTAGAAGTGATTTTAACTAGAGACCTCCAAGTTCTAATCTGTCAAATGGATGAGACACCCAGGCTCACACTGGACATGGATGATTGTCACAAGGATGTCACTATTATACAACACAATGATGATAGACAGCCATATGGAAGAAGGCTCTAGTTCCTAGGGAAAATGTGTGCTCACACACATGTAGGAGCATATCATTCTAAAACAGTTCACTAAAATGAATATACTCAAGAGAAAGGGGAAGGGAAGGTGGGGTTAGGCAACTTCCATGAGGACTCAGATGACTGGATGTGCACACATTGCTCTGTTTCAAAATTTCCCATGGTTTGAAATTAGAATATAAAGTGTCTTTATACTATATATTGTTATAAATGCAAAAAATATCATTTCATAATGTGTGAGTCTGTACCAGGGGAACCTATGTGTGTGATGCTGGGTAGGAGAGAAGCCTATTTCTAATGAGAAAATGACAGACAGTAGTGCCTATAGGCCACTCTCTGCCATTCCCATTTCCAAAAGTTAAAACCCCTCAGAGAGTTCAGTGATTTCACACAGTCCACAGCTAGTCCTCACAGAGCCAGAGCAGAGTCTGGGGCCTATGATCCAAGGACCCCACCCAACGAGTCCAATGTAGACCTCAAGACAGTCATTTAGAAACCTTGCTGGGTGTCCTTTGCAAATATAAATTACAAACAGTGGGGCAGCATCTAAATTTAGTACTTGCTGTGTACTAGACAGATTCAGCTGGCTTGTGAAAAGCCAGCTCTGTGCAGAGCATGCTGGGAAGGTAGCAGGCAGATGGTGTAGGAACTTTGTAGAAGTGGCCTCAGTGAGGAAGAGCAAGCAAGCAGAATCAGCTGAAGTGGGGCTTTCCCCCACATGCACCGAGGAGTGACAGAGCTCTAGAGGGAGGGACATCCAGAGAGACAGGGGTAAGGACTTTTAAAGCATCTATGTAGAACCCTTCCTGCTTACATGAACTCATTCCTGTTTCTGGCATTCCTTCTCTTAATATGGCTGGCCATCCAGTCACTGGGGTTCAGCCAGCATGTTAAGCCAGTGACAGTCCTGCCCAACCTGAACCTTGCTTACCAGAGCCATTGGATAGAGACCTAGAGGGCAGCCCACATTTGCAATGCTGCTCTAAAGGAGACACAGTGATCTCTGAAGCAGATGTCCACAGGCAGTGGTGGTTGGGGACAAGGTATATGTGGGGTCATTGAGTTGTTATTTTAGGGTTCAGATAGCCTCAGAACAAGTGGAGTGAGAGGTTCATATAAAATAAACTACTCTTGTGACCATGTAAGTCTGAGGAACAGCAATGGCAGAGGGAAACAAACAATCAATAGAATCCCAGTTCTGAACTCAGACTCACAGGGTCAAAGTCTGTGGGAGGGCAGAGGTCCTACAGAGGAAAACCATGTTAATTTGCCTCAAATGCCTCTGCTTCTGCTCTGGCAGTGCCCTGAATACCCTTCTGTGGTCTATCTTGCACCCTGTACCTCAGAAGTGTATCCGCCATCCTCCCTTAATCCACTGAGGATGAGAACACTGTCATTTATCCAGGTGTGTGTTCTGAGATTCATTCAGTCATTCACTGGCCTTTTGTAGCTCTCTATATGTGCCAGGCACTGTGTGTGCTCAGTCCTATGTACCAGTAAAATGAGGTCCTGTCCACAGGGGATACCTAGTAAAATGTTCTTTGCAGTTGCCCAGATCCAGCATAAAATGGGTCACTCCCAGATGCTGAACACTAGGTGGGACTGCAAACTTTTATGTCCATTCAGAATGGGCAGCAAGATGGCATAGATAGATCTACCCATCTTTGTCCTTGAGGAGTTTATAATCTAGTAAAGAAGACGGGGCCACCTGCTAAAATCAACAGACTAAATGCAGACTAAGTACGGATGGAGCTGGAGAACAACCCAGAAGACTCCTGGGCTCCAGTTCTACAATGCATTGAGATTTAGCAGGATAAGGCTAGATTTCATCCATACAGTAGAGGTTCCTCTAAGGTCTTTAATGCCTGGAGTCAGCACAAAAGCTAAAGATAGATGACGGCCTTCCAGGAGCCTCAAACTAAGTGTGTGGTCAGCCAGGCTGAACTGTATTAACAAATGACAGCTACCTCTCAAGAGGTCACAATTTAGGTCCACAAAGGCACTCAGGCCATCTGTGTCAGATTTCCAGAGGGCTTTGCAAATTAATTAGATACCAGTTATACAAATAAACTGCAACAGGGAGATACCAAGCTGTTAGCCACAAGTGAGCCAAAGATCACTCAGTGAAGTGGGACAGTGTGATTTCTTCCCTTGCTATAAGGGGACAAGAGACCATGTCATGGGTCAGTTGCCACAATCCCCAGCTAGAGCTGGCAGCCTCCTAACTGGAACAATTCACAGCTCATTTCTTTGGATTCAGTTCTCCTGGAGGCGTTAGGCTCAGCAGGAGATATGCTGTAAAGCAATTTGGTGTTTCATGGCAGGTATGTGAGACTATCAGTAAATCCCCAGTCTGCGGAGTTTAGGATTTATTTTCCTTCTTTTTCTGTAGATGTTGGGGAAAATAGATGATGAGGAATCCAAGCTCAAGAACCAGGAAGCACCCCTTGAGTGAAAAGAATCAGGTACTAATGTACTTGATTAGGCAGCTCAAAAGCATGTAGATGCCTTTCCTGCCTGTGTGGACATCCTGCCTCCTGCAGATGTATAGTCCTCCTGGGCTACCCAGAGGTCACCTCTCCCTAGAGCTCCCCAACCAGAAATGAAACCTCCCTTTTTGATACTCTTGGGAGCTGTATTTGCAACACAGGACTCAAAGTCAAGATATGGAGTCCAGTTAACTACAGGCAGGGCTGTATGACCTTGTGCGGATTTTCAAGTTTCTCACAGAGCATAATATAATACTTCTTGCTCCTGAGCACTCTTGGGGAAATAAACACAAATTTCCTAGTGTTCTATAAAAGCATCAAAGCCTCCATTTCTGTAGACCCTTGGAAAAACCAAAGCAGGTCTGACACATGGACACTGGAGGCAGTGAGTCTAACAAATAGCCACTGAGCCTACCCTGAACAGGTGACCCACAAGTATCCACCAAGTGAATGGAGAAAAGAGACTGTGCCTGGGGCACAAAGGCATTTTTATTTATTTCCTCTTAGCCTGTCTTTCCCATGTAGGGATTGGTACACAGTTCCATTTCTCAGGACGTACAAGTTCTGCTTTGAGATTGGCTTAGAGTTAGAGAAGTGGCTTGTGGGGAGATCTGAGTACACCCACTGCAAACCATTTCCAAACCTATGTATGTCATCAGGCACTGTTTTTGCAGGAAGACTCCTGGGACTAATAGTTCCTCAGCAAAAGAAAAAAGTAAAAGCTCTTTCCCATGGCTGCCTCTGCTTAGGAAGGTGGCAGAAATACCCTAACTCTCTACAACCCTGTCCTTTTGTCCTTGCTCAACTAAACCCACCAATGTGCCTCCAGACCTTGTGTGGTTCTCAGCTCCATATGAATAGTATACTAACTTCTAGATGTGTTAGCTTGAAAGCCACCATCTGTCCTAGATCTGACTCAGACACTTATCTGTTGAAATAGTTGTGATGGAGCCTCTGTAGGGTAGTGCAGGGCAGAGCTAGAAGAGACAGGGCTGCCACTTGATCTACCTTCTAGAGCTAACCTTGAGTGGAAGAGCATACAGGAGACAAGCATGATAAGGCAGCATGGGGGGTGCTCTCATGCACAGGCACCCCAAAAGAAGCATCTGGCAAGGCTTTGGTGTCCAAGACTGACCAGGGGTTGATGTTTTAAGGAGATTTTTAAAAGTTGGAGAATTTGATACAGCTAGACAAGTGAGGGGACTCATGGGGTGTTTTCTCTGCACCTCTTTCTCAATTCCTGTTTTTGTAGAATGGCTATATTGTCTTGTCTGGAGTCGATAATGATGACAGTACTGGCCAGTGACAGTCATCTTGGCTCTTTGACTCATCCACTGTTCCTCTAAAATCTATTAGAACAGGCTAAAGAATAAACCCATCTGTGTCCTCTCCTTCTGATATTGTTCCTATTCCTATTGTCCTGGGCACTTCATGGATACTCAGCATGGATCATGCCATGTGGCATTAGGAAGGATGAAGGATGGCAGGCATGGCATGGCGGTGGTGTCCGTCTGTAGCTGGCCAGTTGCCATAGCAATCTAAAGCTGTCCAAGGTCAAATGGTTTGCTGCTTACCTGCTACTATCAGCAGAGCAGAACCCCTTAATGTAGGTATGCTCCTGGCTCCCCTCTTTTTCCCAGTGTCGCTTTATTGTTTGATTAGTTACTTCCTAACTCTGTTTCATGTACCTACAGCAAAAACTAGAAGTGATTTCTCAGGATAGTCCTAGTCATAAACTGTTTCCTTAGGTAACTCAACAAATATGTACCTATACTCATAGAAACTGAAGGAGTGACATTTCTTAAATATTATCAATAGATACATACTCTAGAATCTTTACATGGGGCTGCAGTGGACTGATGGAGGGTATTCTATTTGGGAGATGATTGCTAACAGATACCAAAGAGGAAATGGATTATTTCTAAGCCGAAGTCTTGAAAATGTTTTGAAATTCTAAGAACAGGGCTATTATGATGTCTTCCCATGAGAAGGGCATTCGTGGTAAGGGAATGCTGAGGGTGTTGGGCCTCACAGACAACATATTTTAAGATTGTCTAATAAGACCAGCCTCTAGCTCTGCAGTCCTGACTTGCAGACACCATCAGTTCTAAGAGGCGGGGACAGTACGCAGTCCATGGCATGCAGCGTCTGTGTAGAACAAGCAGACACTCACAGGGAGGAGGGAGCTGAGAAGACTGAGGGAATGAGTTTCCAAAAGAGAGGGAAGAAGCCACCTTTCCCCAGATCTCTAAAGCCCTTAAGGCCTTAATCATGTTCTGCTGATTCAGATTGCCTGGGGCATCTTTGTGCAGAAGTTGCTGGAATTAGCCTCATAATAGAATGACTCCCAGCAGCAACAAGACTTGTACTGGGATCTGGAAACAGCTGGATGCCTGGCTGGTGATAAGGCTACTGTGTTCAGCTTCCTGACACTGTCTCAGGAAGATTTTGGCACCATTCTGCCCCAGCACCCTCATCTCATAAGCAACCATGCCAAAGTTACTGGCCAGTCACCTCTGGACATTTTAAACAGTACAGAACGAAGCTCAAATCCATAGCAGGACTGTTATCACGCTTACCGAAATCCCACCTCATGCTCTCCTAGATGTCTTCTCATACCTCGATGTTCCACTTCCTCATGACAAGATTTTATTGTCAGAAGAAAAGCAAGCTTGAAGTTGACTTTGACGTTATTTAAGTCACTGATGCACAATCAGAACCAGCTGGATAGGTGTAAAATTACCAGTCAGGGTCAGCTCAGCATGCACCGATCCATGACTAATCAGACCAGAAATGGGAAGCTGTGGAAAAAGCCTAGACTGAGATGAAACTCTAATGCTAATCGTCTCTGTTAGACTAGAGCAGTGCTTCTCTACCTAACACTTGCGACCTTTACACACAGTTCCTCAAGCTATGGTGATCCCAACCATAAAATTACTTTTGTTGATACTTAATAATTGTAATCTTGTTACTGTTATGAATCATAATGTAAATATCTGTTCTTAGTCTTAGCACAGACTTAGTCTTGGTCTTAGGCAACCCCTATGAAAGAATCATTCAACCCCAAAGGGATCACAGCCTATAGACTTAGAATCATTGGACTATTAAGACAACTGTCCCTTCAAAGTCAAAATTAAGTTGCGTAATGCTTTTAATTTGCTCTAGTAAAGTTTGTCTCAATCATGAATCATGGGATTAATAAAAACATACAAAAGTAAAAAAAATCATTGGACTAAAGAACAGTTCACCAAATATAGTTTGAGCATCAGTAGGAATATTAATAGTAGATATTTATATGGAGAAATTTTATAGCTTACAACATCTTTTCATACCTGTGATTTCATTTGATGTTCACAAAAATTCTCTGAATTATTGCTTAGATTATCTAAAAACACTTGTACTGTTTACTGGAAGCTTGGTACACATAAGCCCTTTAATGCTGCCTTAAAACTTCCTCCTAACAAATATGTAAGTAAGGTATTTTTCTCACCCTTACTTTAAACCCAAAGTAACTGAAGCCTCGGGGCTTTAATTCACTAAGGTTGTACATAGCTCATCAGTGAGGATAACCCATGCTCCCAATGCATCTCTAGTGACATTGTCACATACCTATTTAAGAGATGGGGAATGAGAAGAATTTAGCAAGAACCCCCAACCTGAAAGTCTATTTGTGAATTAGTCTTCCCATATCTCTTCAAAATAACAATAACTTATACTTGCTTTCATCTGACAGATTTAAAGGTATAGACTTCAAGGATATAACAAATATGGAGGGCAAAAATATGCATGTTCTTCTTATAGAGTCCACCATAACCTTAGCTAGCAAGAGACCACAGGACTACTCAGGGTAGCATTTGAAGTAAGGATCTGCTTGAGTAAGTAGCTCAGGCCATCAGTGCCCTCATCCTGGTGGGAACTGGGCTCAGACCTTGAGATGAGGAAGTGAACTCTGCCAGCAAAGTGCCAAGCCCATGTGAACAAACAGACTATGAGTTCAGAATGTCCCAAATAGGCATGGGAAGCCAGAGCCACAGGGATGAAAAGACTGTCTCCCTCAATCCTTCTGTCTCCTGTAGTGTGTAGAGACCCCTGTTAGAGCAGCATATTGTCTCTACCCACTCTAGGTAACTTCTGCCTCTCTGTCCAACATCTCTTCCAGTCTCTTAGACAGGTCATTACAGCTGTGGACTGTTCCAACAGGCTCCCAGCTGGTTATTCTATATTCCCAAAGTCTATTGTCCCATCAGGCCATGTTCTACACTTATACTTCCTAGGGCAGACAAGGTCTTGAGTCTTCTTGTTAAGAGGAAGACATACAGATCTCAGACCCCAACTGTAAAACTAAGAAAATGTACTTCTTATACAAAGCTACCCATAAGTGACATGTGGCTAGGCTTTCCTAAAAAATTATTAAAAACTGAACAATGACAAAAAGTATTGAACCATAGTTTAATCTCTCCCCTGCCACCCATGAGCCCAGCTGTCCTTTTCTCCCCATAGTCTCAGGGACTGCTAGAAGGCTGGACTCAGGAATGTGATAGGGAGAAGCAGGAAGGATCCTTTGAAATTCTTGTTCTGAATCAGCTGTGAAGGGCTATGAGGACCATGTATGTGGAGAAAGTGCTCTTTGGCAGCAGTGGAGGCAGGCTCTGGGGCTGTACCTTAAATCCTCTTTATGATGGGGTGCAGATCCCACCTCAGAAATTACTAGGATGGCATTTTTCAAGAGTGACACCTTGGTCTGGGAAGTCAGTAATTTTAACGACCATGCACTTAAGTGGATTCTGACAGTCAGAGGGTGACAAAGCCAATTAAACATGACGTGTTTAACAGATGGCAAAAGGTGTTCTGTCAGGTCTTTGAGACATAGAGGAAACAAAATAGGTCCAAATCCCATACTAATCTCCTTCCAAACAAAAGGAATGTCCAAAAAGGGGTTACTGGGGTCTTTGAGGTTTCTGTCGGAGCCTGTCCCCTCACCCAGACCCTGTTCCTATGGGGTTTTGTTCTACCTCACCACTCATTTCCCTATGAAGTGGTCTTCAGGGTCCTTAGCCATACCATTTACTTGTAGCTTTATTTATGTGACAAGTATAAATGACTGTGGTCCCATGGCAAAGATCAGTCATACTATAATGTGGAATCAGCTTTTAAAATATCACCTAAATGCCTTTCTAGTTGCATCGGCAATGATATTTTATGGACACACTGTTGGAATTATAAGGAGCTGGTGAAACTCTACAGCTGACCCTTTATGAATGGATAGAGGGCTCTGGGAATTGGCAAAGTTGAAATATCTAAGCAATCTTGGGGTGGGGGCAGGTAATAGGTGAAGAGTTGGAACAGACTGCCTATCAATCTCACCTGGATTCTGCCATCTACTGAAACAGTGCATTGTCATGGAAAAGCACACTGGAATCAGAATACTTGGGTTTCATCCTCTTCTGCTGGGTACCAGGAAGCTATTAAACATCTTTGATGCTCTTCCTCAATCTATGGAAATTCTAGAGACGATGTGAGGCATACACAGAACATAAAAATAAGCAATGTTTGCTTCTCTCCTAAGGAAGGTGTGGGGTATTTAGAAGAGGCTCTGTAGATAATGGATCTGTACTGAGCAGAATGCAGAGAGGTTGTAAACATTTGCCAAGAGACTTCAGAGGACAGTGTTCTCTGTCTTTGTGCCTTCCCAGTCTACAGTCATGAGTCTTCTTTACAGAGCCCCATTTAAGTCTGCCTTGCATCATGCACTCCTGACTGACACAGGGGAAGAAAGATCCCCATATCATCTTCCCGCTCTCTGACAACCCTTATAAATCTCTTCCTTATTGGCTGCCACCTGTCAGTCACTCATAATGAGAATGAGAATTCACGAAGTGCTGTGCTAAGGTGGGACTGTAGTGGGAGGTGGTAGATCATGGGGGAAGCTAAAAGCTTTTTAACTTGAGTTGTTATTACAAGTCTCAAGATCTCATACACCTCATTTTCTCCTGGACTGTGTTCTCCCAATCTGTAAAGTGGGTAGGGTTACTAATATGCAGAGGGTTGTTGCAGAGATCACAGAATAAAAATGTACAGAAATTAGTGTCCCAGCTTTTAAGAGGCCACTCACAAAGGCTGAATGCTTTTCACTTTCCACATGAATATATGCATATGTACATGTACACTTAGTCAAATTACTTACTTCAAATTCTACTTGCAAAAGTGCCCTTGGTTTTGGCTTGCATCAGTTACCACTCCGTTCCTGTTAGGAGGACCACAGTAGATCACTATCATCTGACAGGCAAGGGACACTGAGCAATAGCAAGCCATACCTTGGCTCTTCCCACTCAAGTTCCACAGCCTAAGTAAAAACCAAGAAGTCTGATTTCAGAGAAGAAGAAAAGTGAAATGATCTATGATTTTACAGATTATAGTTTCAATATGGAAGTTACATTAACTATTGTCAGTACTCGTGTTAAGGTTTTGACAAAACTGAAATGCTCAGACTTCAGTAAGACTCATGGTCCCAGAATCAGGCAAAGGGATGACTCCAGGTTAAAGGCATACAAGAGAACGTTAACACAGACTTAGATGGAACCATCTTTGAAAGTCTCTTTGCTACAGTTTCTAGGTCTGTCTCCAGGTTCTCCTTACCTCTCAGAAGCATGCTCCAATTTCAAAGTCCATGGAATTCAGTGATAGGCTCAGGCTTGGTTGGATTTCCAGGAAAAGAAGGATATAAAGCAGTGGACATGCTCTCTGGCTCTGATCTCTACTCAGAATCTCTGGACCACCAAGCAGGCTGGGCTGGGTTCCTGCCTCAGGTGCTTCCTCCAGCTCCTCCAGCTCCTCCAGCTCCTCCAGCCCCTCCAGCTCCTCCAGCTCCTCAAGCCCCTCCAGCTCCTCCAGCTCCTCCAGCCCCTCCAGCTCCTCCAGCTCCTCCAGCTCCTCCAGCTCCTCTAGCACTAAGAGTATCAAGCAGAATCCTGCCCTTTGTCCCAGTTCACTTCTGCCCTGCATGTCTATATTAAATGGGTATTTTACACACAGCTCTAGCCAGTGGTGGAAAAATCACTTAGTTGTTCTGCTTTCAGTCATCCACATCCCTGAGGCACTCATCATATTCAGTCATTGCTCAAAGGTCTGCTGTGTGCTCAAGCCATTTCAGTGTGACCATGTACAGATGTAGGCAGTGATATTCCTAAACACTTAGAATAGTCTGTCCAAAATCCCCAAGGATGTCTAGCTATAGAAGCCTGCCTTGCACCCTAGGGTTCGTGGTGACCCCTCTCACTTGGCTGACATTGACTTGTTTTCAAATCTTACTTCTCAACATCTTCTATGCAGAGTCCTCTCCTCCTCCTAGAAAGCTCACCTTATTCCCCATCCATTCTGTGTGTTGGCTCCTTCCTATATAGCTCTTTACAGGGATGCTAAGATCTTTAGAGCCCAGTTTTTTTCTTCAACATTCCCAACCTATCTGCCATCCTTGACGCTCTCTAGTAGTAGTTACCTGCCAGTGCCCCTTTCTGCTCATTTTCTCAAAGTTCTCTCAAGTCCTGCCTCTCTGCAGAGTTCTCCAGGCATACAGGTGCCCAGCCCTCCATCCCTGGAGTTCTCAATGCATAAGAATTCTAGCCTTTGTCCTGACCCCAATAGCGTAGGGTCACTCTGGTGTGCAGACTGGTAAGCACAGTGTGTACTTTGAAAACCCTTATGTCTGACCACAGCTTGAGGACATAAGACAGGACAAGACACTCTAGATAAAATCAGACTCAAAATATTTTAGGTGGATCCTTCTTCAGTAGCAAATGATGGTTGAATTCACTGGAGTCTGTAACCCAGTGGGAGCTGGCAGTGCTCCTCAGAGTGTTACAGTGCTGTGGAGTCACATATATGCTTCCTCTCAGCAAGAAGCTGGATCACACATTGCTTTGTGGGAAAGAAACCAATAGTTAATACCACTCCTAATGATAATTAGCATTCACATTCACTGTCGGCTGATTACAGTATGAGGCTCTTTTGCATCATTGTCCTGTATCATCTTTGGAATTGTTGACCACGTGGCTCTTCCATGCAAAGTTGGGAAATGACAAAATAGCAGGCCTCACGGGAACCAAAACCCCAGTCTGTCTGTTTCTAAGGCAGGGCCTTCCTACCGGGTGTTGGCCCTGCTTCTCACAAAGAGAGGCAGGGAACAAGGCACAGACAAGCCTGCTAATGCATAGTGGGTAGAGTGTGGAAGTGTAGCTGGTTGCCTGGGATGTATCTCATGTTTGTCCCTTCCCAGCTGTGAGATGTGGGGTGCACAACTTCACTTCTGCCAACTTCCTGACACGTCTAGGGTGAGGATTCATGGGCTGTTCTGAATATGTTGCACAGAAGTGCACCTAACTCCTCTGTTTGGTTTTTGTTGTTGTTGTTGTTGTTTTGTCTCTTTCTGAGCTGAGGCTGTCACAGCCCATCAAGCCTGGCGCTGACTGGTGAGGAGGTGGGTATGAGTTTCCCATCTTTTCCTTTCCTTCTACCTCACAGAAAGAATGCAAGGAGAACTGAGGCATAGGAAGGAGATAGAGGGGGTTTCTCAGGACTCTCTTCCTGCATAAGAACATTGATCTCTTAAGGCAAGGCCATCAGGGCACACCTGGGACAGCAAGATTTCCACACCCCCCTCCCAAAAAAAAATGTGCCTCTGCTGCCTTGCCAGATAATAACTTCGTCAAGGACAGTGTAAGAGGCAGTCCTCTTGGGCACACTGAAGGCACAATTTCTGAATGACACCATCAGAGAGACAGTGTTGGAATTCTGGTCCTGTCCCTTTCCTCTAAGATCAGGTATTTTTGTTGTTTTTTTCTTTTTTTTTTTTTTGACCCAGTCTCTGTTCCTCAAGGACCACCAGCTGTAGATCCTAACAAATGCCCCCAAATGAGAACAGCCTGTTTAACTGCTGATTTTCCACAAAGAGCAAGGTTTCAGAAAGATTGATCACAACAATAAAAGAGAGGAAAGTTCTCTAAGCTATCTTACAGTGTCAGTGAAACCCACGCCTTTACCCACTTCCTCTGCATATCAAGAACTCCTGCTATTTATAGCTAGCAGAAATATTGAAAACATCAGAGGCCCACCCTGAAATCCTCTTGTCCTCAGGCATTCCTGTAGGCTACTGGTTATCAATCTATGGGTCATGACCTTTGGCAGGACAATCAAACAACCCTTTCATAAGGGTTACTTAAAAACATCATAACAGGAATTTACATTACTATTCATAACAGTAGCAAAATTATAATTCTAAAGTAGCAATAACAATAATTTTATAGTTGGGAATACCACAAGAGGAACTGTATTAAGGGGTAGCAGCATTAAGAAGGCTGAGAACCATTGCTGTAGGAAGGTTGACAACCAGGACTGGTCCACTTGACACCACCACACCCCTGCACTTTGCAGCACAGACTGCTGTGCTGCAGAGTGAATAACTCTAGTGTGAGTAACATTCTGTTACAAGAACAGAGCAAGTGGTTTTTAAAAGCAGCTAACCACTTGGTGTTACAAAAATAAATCAAGGGTGTAAAACTAACACTTATGTTATGTTACGAAGGTCACTGTACTCTAAGCCCTGGCTGGCTGTAAGTTTGACCTGCACCTCTGTTGCTTCTCATGAGGAGTCTAGTAGATCCTCTCTTGTTTGTAGATGCTAATGCTTAGAGGAGTCTGTCATGCACATCTTGCAGGAGGCACCATCAGGCTGAGTTTAGTGTATAGAACACAGTAAAAGACAAACCCCCTTTATGCTGCCTCACACTATCTTGTGTCTGCAGCCCAGGCTCTCTGTCCTTATCTGTACCATTCAGAGATATTGGAAAGTGCCTTGGTCATCAGGCTATATATAGCTACTAGGTCTTCAGTCCTCCTCCTGCCCACCCTATGTACTTTCCTGTTCCTCCCATGAGCTTCCCACTGCTTGCTTGGCCTCAGGCTCTGGTCACAGGTCCCTCTAAGGACTAAGAACCAGCCATCAATATGGGATAGGTATAACATTCTCCCATCAGGAGCCTCCCAGGCATGTGTGAGAGTCTGCCTCACAGTAGCTGAGTGTGTGACCTTTGTGCTCATGTCCCTGGTGTGCCACTTATTAACAATGGGCTTCTCAGAGAAGTTGGCCACTTGTGCTAGAAAACTAATCTCAAGTGTACAGTCCTCATACTCATGCTAAGTAGCCTTCAGAGCCTCAGTGACAGAATTGCTGAGCTCTAGGTGCTCCCATCTGGTGGTATGTCTGACCAGGCACCAACTTCTCAGTCTCTTATGTACATACCTCTTTGTAACCTGGAATGATGGTGTCTTCTAGGGAGCCTCTATTTTCACATTCAAGTACATCTGAGAATCAGGAAACCTTACTACTTAAGGAGCTCCCTGGAGAGGAGGTAGATAAAGCTGTACTTTGCATAGTGCTTTTACCAGAAACTTTTCCAGTCCGTACTCAGAACTATCACCCTCGACCTCAATATACTTCTTTAGCATGCACAGCAAGACTGGCACCTCCCTTCACAAATAAGGAAACCAAGTTTTGCACTGACTTGTTCAAGTTTACACAGAAAGCTGTTATGTTCAGGTCAACCCTGACATTCATACATGTTGCATATCAAAGGATCCCATGTGTCTGCATATGGGAGAAGCTACAGAACTCTGCTAAGACCCGAGAGTCCTAAGCCACAGTCAAATCTGTACGGATTGTCAGTCCAACCCCTGCTCTTTTTTTTTTTTTTCAGGGAGGCTCAGCATTGTCACCGGCTGCAATTATCAGCCCAGATAGGGCCCAACAGCAAGCTGCAGCCTTGGCAAAGGAGGTTGGATGCCCTAACTCATCCATCCAGGAAGTGGTCTCCTGCTTCCGCCAGAAGCCTGCCAACATTCTCAATGAAGCTCAGACCAAGGTGGGTGCTGCTGTGCAGGTTGGGAGGGATAATCTTTTGTTTTTACAAATGGAAGTCCAAGGCCTATCAAGGAAGTGTGATGATCTTCTCCACCAATATTCACCCAATGCATGACCAACTAAAGATAAGATTGTCTCCTGTGTCCCAGTCCTTGCAGGAGCCACAGGCTACAAAGAACATACAAGACTGCTGATGGGAGATTGTTCCTCTGTCATTCGGATGTCTTATGTATAGAGTGGAACCTATAATGGTTACATAGAGTTGAGAGATGAAATGAAATAGAACTTGAGAAGGGCCACACCCAATGCTAGAACCATAGAGGCACAAAGTTAAGTTACAGATCCTTAGATCAACAGCTGTGCATCTCTTTCTACCAGTAATGACCTTGCTTTCAGCCTGGGTCTCTGGCTGCCTCTGACATTGGCAAAGAAAGCATGAGCAGACTTGATCCTCATAACAAATCTGGACCCTAAGATGTAGATTCAGTCTTGTCCTCATCTTCTCCTATATGGGCTATGCTGTTTAGTGTCACCTGCTACAGATACTGACTTTAAGCCCTTCCTCTACTTCCTGTTCCTCCTGGGAACCTCTTGTTGCTTCAGCCAAGAGGCTCTGGAAAGGTCTCCTGGGGGCTAAGCATTGCTGAGGAGAGATTGGCTGCCTAGCCACTGTCCCTGTCACAGGAGGTCTTACTTGCCTGTTGTCCTATTCATTTGACCCTTGCTTTCCATTAGAGCCCAACTGGAGTTAGAACATGAACATTCATGTTTTAGGTCCCACTAAGCAAGACAATGTAGAGTCATGCAAAAGGCGGACATCATAAGGCACTAAGAGGCAGAGTTATGGGGCTCCAGAGATTAAGAAGGACCAGGTTCCATCTTGCTGAGTTCCTTTCACAGAGGCCTTTCTGGTCTCAGTCCCTGTTTAGGACCATTAGCTAGCTCTTGGCTACAATTGTCAATTTCAGCTGCATAGCCAACACTAAGATTGTGGTTTTCTTAAAGGAAACTAAAATGCATGCAAATAATGGCCTTCTTTCTCACCCTGCAGCTCCTGGCTGTGAGTGGCCCTTTCCACTACTGGGGTCCTGTGGTCGATGGCCAGTACCTACGTGAACTTCCTTCCAGACGGTTGAAGAGGCCTCTGCCAGTGAAGGTGGATCTGCTCATAGGAGGTTCTCAGGACGATGGGCTTATCAACAGGGCAAAGGCTGTGAAGGTAGGTAAAGGGAGGCCTCTGCAGCCTTCTGCTGGAATACTAGGTCAGGAACTACTGACTATTCTTCTGGCTGATGGAGGACTGCGTACCAAGGCTACAGGAGCCGGAAGGTAGTCATGGGGGAAGCTGGGTTCAGAACTAAGACATTTATAAGAGGTGACTAAAGCCTACAAATTGCTGCTGGGAATCAATCACTGCAAAGAGCTTAGAGCAGAAGCTGAACAGGGCTTCTCAGTCACAGGGACACCTTGCCATAAGCAAAAAGTACAGCTCTTTCACAGCATGTGTGCAAGGATATTTTTCACAGTGTTAATTGTTGCAGGAAAAAGTGGGAAGAAATCCAGATGTCTGGTTGACTAAATTAAGATACACTCCAGCTGCTAAATATTATGCAGCTATTAAAAACATGAGCTCGGTCTCTCGGCTTGCTTGGGGGATGCTTGTGATAGGCAGCTAAGGAGAAAGCAAAAATGTAGAGAAAATGGAGCTGAGTTACCACTCATGTTTAAGAAGCAAGTCTATACATGTATGCACATGTATATATTTGTGTGTTTCTTCATGAAAAGATCACAGTGTGGACAGATAAACCAAGTAGTTAACATGACTGCCTCAGGAGTTGTACAACAGAATGGCTTACTCTCTGCTGCTGCTCTCTCCACAAATAGGATAAATTACACAGAATATAACTTTTTCCTTGAAATATTTCTCTGTGAGAGAGGACATGTTGTCTTTGGGTAAGAGACCCTATCCTCATGATGCTTGCTCTGGAAACATACTGAATAATCATCCTGTCTCTCAGTCATTAAAGGAGGAAGAGGTACTATCACCTTAGGGTAGTCTTAAGGTAGTCTCACCTTAGGGGTCATCTCAGATAGGGAGTATGGGTAAGTGAGGGCCACCCTAGCAGGTGCTTCCTACACTACCTCCAGTAGTTCCCGACTAGTGACAAAAGTAGCCTCCTGTTGGTAGATATGGGCTACAATGGATCAGACTTAGCCCAGGTCCAATTCTTCAATTATGCTAGCCAAGCATAAGAAGGCTGCTTGGCTCTGTGGCTGCCAGGGGCTCGCCCTCCCTAGCACCATCCCAGTGGTGTTTTAGGAACTTTCTGTCATTGCCAACAGACTACAGGACCAGGAATCCTTCCCCGGTGCAGTATTTCAATTCTCCTTGAGTTATCCAAGGTGTAGGCAAAATTCCCTTTGTTCACTCAGAAAGGAACATGGTAACATATGGCAGGGAGGCTCACTGCTGAACCAGCCCTGCTGGGAAAGTCTGCATGCCCTGGAGGCCAGAACAGAGAAGCCAGTGCACATGTTCATGCTTCTTCAGGCCCCACCCACTGGGAGTAGGCCTTGGTACATTGCTCACTGTCACCCCTTTCTGTCTCTCTGGTCACCCATTTCGGACTTGCTGAGTTCTTGTATACTATTGTGTCTGGTGAGTATACCTGGTCACTGCTTGCCTAGAAGATGGAGTGGAAGAAGCAATGTTTGATAGAAAGCCAGAGCCCCGGTCTCTATACCAGTCCCTAATCAGAGGGGGCATATACCTCCAGCCTAGCTATCCATTCAGACTTTCCCCCACTTGAGCCCAGACTGCTGATCATCTTGACTCAGATGCCTATAGCTCTTCATCCTTAGTTTCTAAGGAGCTGCTAGGGCCACTCGTATCCACACTCAAACTCACATACCCACCACAGTCCTCCCAGCGCACTCCTATTCTCAGGCTTAGCAACAGTGGCTCAGGATTCACCTCACTTTCTCTTAACCTGCAAGGCTTCTATCAGCCAGTCTTCTCTCCAGGAGTCAGAGCTGTATCTTGACAGTAGCCCCCAGAGATCTGTTTAATGGAATCAGAATTACTCCCTTCTATGCCCTCCCTGGTCACCTTGAATGGCCATAGTAATTCCATATCTTTGGTGTTCCTTAGCTAGGCTTAAGGATGTAACATGTGCAGTTTCCTCTCCTAGAACATGTGTTGTTCTCTCTCCTCAAGCTCCAAAGGTCTTATTTTATTTGGTAGCCCTTCTGAGACCCTAAACATGAAATCACCATGTCTAGCTGAGCAGGGCACACAGCATGAGTATACAAAAGCGCCTACTTGCTAGTGAAAGTAGACCGGTCATTTATGGCATTCCAGGTGCAGGGCTGGTTATGGTGGACATCACTACCAATTGGATTCCTGCCCTCTAAGAGGTAATGTTCAGATCAGAACATCAACAATTAACAAGCCAAACATGTAGAAATGGATATGCACATGCTCTTTGGAGAGGTGAGCATCACATCCCTGACGACAAAAGGTAGGGTGAGGATCATTACCCATAGTGCCACTGCACCTGAGTGACAAATGATCGAGAACAAAACAAATCCCGCCCCTTGGCCTCCTTTCAAAAGAACAAGCAAACGTCCTGGATGTCTTCTGACTGCAGTCTGAAGCATTTGCATTCCCCAAACTTGAGACTTAGTTTCTCTATCTGCAAATTGGGAGAACTACCAAGGAGATCCTGCTGAATATGCCCAGAGGACATAAACACACTCCACTGTCAAGAAAATAGTTGGACCTGAATAAATGATAGATATTTTTATACTTAACTCCTTAGTAGAATAGTTAATGTCCCTGGTTCTAAGAAGAAATACAAAGGACTTATACCCACTGAATAATCTGACCTCAGGCCAGTTTTCCAAATCACAGCAAAAGTGCACATAGATGCTAAAACAGATACACACATTTCTTCCTCACAGCAGTTGTAGAAATGGCAGCTGGAGGTCAGCCCACAAACACACACCATCCAGGGAAGGAATAGGTGCCTCCTAACCCTTATTCAGACCTCAGGACCAAACATCCCCTCAGCACAGACCACCAAATACCCTTAGACCAAAGAGGGAGGGTGGAAAGGACTTCATCAAATCCTGAAGACTCTCACCCCTGTCACCCAGGCCACTATTGTCCCCCCAAGGATTTCTCATTACACCCAGAGACATACCTGCAGAGCATGGGGGCCACAAAGATGACTGGAAAGGTAGAAAGCCTCCGCTCGCTTAGAATGATCTTATTTCGGAAGTCGAAGCATTCTATTGAAATTCTTCACTGGTCTCTGAGATGAGGAGTTAGCCCCCTCCCTTCTCCTGACTGCTGAAGTTGACAGTCTGTCTGCATTAACCAAGACTAAATTTGCATTATCAAAAGCAGTTTTGTTCCAAGATTCACAGTTCTGCTTCTCCTCCAAGCATCTCTGAGGAAGACAAGAAAATCCCAAAGCTTAGTGTTGCTTTCTTGTGCCCTGGGCTTGGCTAGAAGTTGGCCTCATTCAAGAGCAGGTGCAGTGGGGGGGCCTGTGGAGGGGGAGTGGTGTCTGAGAGTTGGAAAGCTGCACCTGGCAGCCAAGTTGCTGGCATGAGCCCTAGTGCAGCAGTATCAAATCCTTGCAAGTAGCTCGTAGTAAGAGGCGGATGCAGGAATCCTCAGTGTGTGTGTGTGTGTGTGTGTGTGTGTGTGTGTGTGTGTGTGTGTGTGTGTGTGTGTAAGAGACAGAGAGAGAGACAGGGAGAGAGAGACAGACAGACACATACAGAGAAGAGAGAGGGGGTATTTCTTGAAAAGAGGTACCACTACCCCAAATTCTCATGCTATGTCTGACCTAGGAAGACATGAATGGGAGAATGAATGTCAATTCCTAGTTTTGACCATGTGGCTTAGACAAGCTGCTTAGCTAGTCAGTGCTGAGGAGATTATAGCTTCTAGGTAGCACAGTGAGCCTTCTGCCTTCTGCACATCTAAGAATGGAGACTGCTCTCACCAGGAAGGGACTGTGGAGCTCCGGCTCCAGGATGCCCTACCTAACATTTTGTGACCTTCCCATCCTCACTGAGACCGAGAACCTCAGAGCCTGATACTCCATGTCTCCTCATCTAGTGCTTCAAAGGTTCTCCCTGGAGTTAAGACAAGTGGACTTACTACCCCTAAAATATTAAAAAAATGTTTAATGACTGTTGACATAGAGTGCAAGTCAAACTAGAATCACTAGTATATTGTCATTACAGCATCGTCATATTTTCTCCTATAATTTTTAAAAGAAAATAATAGGAGAATATTTTGTTAGTCACTTGACAATAATTCTGCCACATCTGATAGAAGGTTGGCCATTGTCACATAGCTCTGTAGTAAGTACTGAACAGTGGTTCCTGTGTGATTCATGTAAGCACCACCATGTTTTATTAAATACCCCATTGCTGAGGTCTTCTAGGCTTTGGGAGAAAGTTCTGAGCACCCAGACAGAACTCCTGACTTGAAGAGCTCCCTCAGATAAGAAACAATGATGCATAAATAAGTAATAAGCCGTTTTAGGTCTTGAGAAGTGCCCTAGAGAAAGCAGAGCCAGAGGGCTACAAAAGAAACAGTAGAAAGGGAGACACACTTTAGGAGTGGACAATGACAACCTAACAGAGGGGTCTTTTGGGTTGAAACCTGCATGGGAAAAAGAGACAACCATAGAATATGGACATCTGAAGATAAACAGGAGAGATATAGAAGCCAGAATGGGAATGGGCTATCTGGCAGACAAGGAAGGACATAACCTAGGGAACCTGAAGAATATTAGAGGAAGCAGAGGAAGGAGGATAAGGGAGGGAGGGAGGGAGTAAAGGAGGGAGGGGTGAAGGAGGGTGGGAGGGAGAGAGAGAGAGAGAGAGAGAGAGAGAGAGAGAGAGAGAGAGAGAGAGAGGCAATGTTGGGAGATTCCAGTGTATGTTCAAGCAGTGAATTCTTGTGTTAAATACCCCTTACAAAATAAAAACACAAGCATTCTAGCAGCCAATCAAGACCTCAATGAGGGTTGGGTAATAAGGAAGCAGAGGCCCAGACTATGGTGCTGTGCACATGCAAGGAGCTCTGAATCCTTTCAGGAAGAACCTGAGAGATCATCTGATCTGGGTGCCGCTTGATTGATATATGGACTGTGAGCTGTAAGATCAAGAGAAATCCAGAAAGGTTTAGTGCCACAAAGGCCCAGAAAGGGTTCCCAAAAAGAAGTGAAGAGCAAGTGGCAAATGCTGCTGGAAGTGAAACAGCATGGGGTCAGCTTGCAGTCATAGTGCCTGCCCTGCATGGACCCTGAACCACTGGATAAAGAACAGTCAGATAAATGAAGGTCATGAAGGTTGAACAGAGGACATGCCTCTGTCTCCTGAAGCCAACTTGGACAGAACACAGGGACCTGATAGAGCACTTTGCTCATTTGTGAATCTCTCCAACCCAACCATACTCGATCTCAGGTCAACTCACATCAGGCTCATCTTGAATCTTCCATTTCTAACAGGCAGTAGGTCAGTCTTCAGGTTTTGTCCACCCAATAAACAAAAGATCCTCAGAAGCTCTAGAGCAGCGATCACAACTCCTTAGAAGGTGTACCCTTTCATAGGGGTTGCTTAAGACCATCAGAAAGCACAGATGTCTACATTATTATTTATAACGGTAGCAAAATTACAGTTATGACGTAGCAATGAAAATAATTTTATAGTTGGGGAGGTCCCTGCAACTTGAGGAACTGTATTAAAAGGTCACTGCATCAGAAAAGTTGAGAAGCACTGCTCTAGAGAACCATGGGCACCTGAACTCAGGCAAGCTCTGAAGCCCTCTAGATTCTCCTGTAGGAATCCTGCTGTGCTCTCTTACTCCTCCGACTAGCAGTGGCTTAACAACCCTGCAGAACCTTGTGAGGAGCCAGTGTGCAAATAGATATAGATTAAGAGCTTTCTGAGTCCTTCCCAACAGGAGAGTATGGTATGCTACATACTTGGACTGAAACGGTGAGGAGGCTGGTAACTCTCAGAAGAACTGGCATGTGGAGCGCAATTGGGAGGGGGTCCAAGACAGGAGGAAGCAGATAGAACTATCAAATAATGAACCCAGTCTACCTCACTAGGTTGAAAGCATGGCAGGAAGATGCCTCTAGGTAAGCAAGAGTACACACAGAGGAAGGACACTCATTGGTTATGCATGGCTGGTGGCTTTCAGGAGGTGAGGACATCGGGATAGAAGGCCTGAGACTTGGGCTGGAAGTAAATTTAAACCTTCCTAATTTGGTCCTGCTCCTCTGCAGCACAGGTAGGCTGCGTGTCTTATCAAGAATCTTCACACGTACATCAGCAAGGGAAAGCCACTTCTTTCACTTTGCACAGTACTCCCCTATACGACTGGTGGAACACAGGGGCTTGGTATCTGGACCTCATGTTAGCAAGTGGAAGTAAGCAATTCCTTCCAAGTGTCCATGGATTCCACTGTGGTTGTACATCATCTAGGGCCTCAGAACAAAGTCTTCCTCACCACCATTTCTGCATAAGTTCAGGGGATTGCAAAACACAGAGACAGAGAGTGGCTATCAGGGTTTTCTCCTTCCCTACTCCTCACTGCCTATGCTGAGGACTGGGATCTCAGCCAACAGACCAGGGAATTTGACATTTGCCATAGTTCAGCTATCAATACTTACACAGTCCTTCGGATATTCATTGTATCCACACAAAGAAGAGAAGATGAGTGAAAGAAAGGAGCCTTCCTCCATGTAGCCAGACACATGAGGCTTTTTGTATTCTGTGGTAATGTGGTATAGGACCTTTAGGTTTTCTCCTTTAGTTTTCTCATTGAAGGTAGTCAAACCGACAGTTAATACAAGTTTGTCTCTTTTATTAAGTGCCCTATGTCATAACTTGACCAGGGTGTTTTAGGCTATCATTGTGAATTCTCAAGTCAACACTGCAACCTAGATTCCAGTTAACACCAATTTGCACATGAGGAACACAAGGATTGGTAAGGTTACAGGACAAGTCAAAGCCACAATACTGGGGAATGAGAAGGATTGGGAACCAAGCTTGGATTTCTGGCTCCAGGCAGGTCCTTGTGCTAGAACTTCTTAGGTGCTCTTAACTGGCATCACACATAGACACACAACTTGGCCATGGGATACTATAGGTGACTGCCCAGGTGCCTTAATCCTCTCTGAAGCAAAGCAGAGCTGGGACAACACCATTCTCTGCACTTTAAAGATGTCAGGGTCAGAAAAAGTGAAATCATTCTTCCAAGGCCTCTCATATCTGGCAGTAGATACTTGAACCCTCATATTGATTCCCAATTCGGTGTTGTCAGTGCCCTGGGCCATGCACCATGTGTCGACTTCCTCCCATCCTAGTGGTCCTGTGTTTTTAATGTAACTCTGGTTCTTGGTTGTTAGAGCTACAGAATGAATGGCTGCCCCCGTGTAAGATAAGGCCTGGGCTAAATACTAACCCATGCTGACCTTCTGTATGATGGCCCTAAGGAGGCACAGACTCCCCAGGCCTAGAATTGGAGCAGGAAGTAAGGTGATGCCACACCCAGCACTGGGCTCCTGGAACACACTGGTGAAACAATTGGGAAATACTCAATATCAAGCTGTAAGTGACAGAAGGTATGGGACAGGTTTGGTAGCCATTTTATTATGAGCTATTTCGGCAATCAGAATCATTGAGAATCATTCAATTGAGTTACCCCAGACCTTTGGAACTCAGAAAATCATCATGATAGACAGCAGGTGAGTAGGTGAAAACCATTATTATTAGCCTAGAATAAATGAAGGATAACTCTCACAAAAAGCAAAGTGGGTACATGCTATTTGTGTGATTTATTTGGGGGTCTATGAGACAATGTGATATATAGATGAGTCTTTCTTTACTGTGACCTTGGACTCTGGCCGTGGCTATGTGGAAGCTGAATAGGCCATGTATGCTCATGCACACATGACATGCCTAGTGGATATTGGTACATGTAATTATTTCTTTCTAAAACATATGTGAAGATTAAAGAAACATGGCCCTTTCGCAATGCCAATCCCTCTGGTCATCCTCACTGTCTCCTGATGTTGGTATTCTATGACTGAGACATGTCTTTGATCGATCATCTCATGGGTGGACATGCCAGGCTTCCCATCAGCAGGGCTGCTTAGAATGTCCCACAAGTGGGAACATGCACGTTAGCTCACCAATATACAGCTCCTAACGCCCTGAACCAGGATCCCTATATTGGAGGAGATTGTTGGGCAGTGTAAACACACCAAGGTCTGCCAAAAAGTGGGGTGGGTCATGGTATACAGGAGCTCCTGGAAACATGGAAGCATGTGCATCGGGAGCCTGGCTGGGAATCGGCTTCTCGGCCACATTCCCAGACCTACACCCCAAATGACTTGCATCTTCTGCCCTTCCTCTCTAGAAAGGAGGAAACTGAGGCCAGAAGCTGAGTTGCTCCCCATCCCATAGTGTACTCAGCTGCAAGGCAAGAACAGGACAGCAGGCTGAGAGGGAGAAGCAGGGTTTGTTGTTCCTGGGCAGATAGGCAACCTTCAACCCAGCAGTGTACCTTCTCTGACTTTCCTTCCTAAGGAGGCCTGCTCCCATCCTCATCCATGTACCCCTGCCCATTCTAAACCTGCTCTGTGAGGCTTTGGACATCCTTTTATGCGTCCCTGTCTCTCGCCAACCAGGACGAAGCCCAGCAGACAGGAAGCTTGGCCTTATGGTCCTAGCTTCCCAGGTCGCGCAGAGTTGGCCCCAGAAGAGTATGTTCTTATGACAACACTGTCTGTTCACACTTTGAGTGACTGTAGTGGTACGTAGGGTGGAACAAAATGTTTCGCATTCCATTCACAGGTCACACAAGCTAGCTAAACCTAGCCAGATAAAACCAAAAAAAGGCAGAAGTGTGGCTCAGTATCAGATTGCCATTCAGACTAGGTTGAAGTGTGATTTCCTGCATGTCCTCTTAACCCTAATGGGAGGCATTCTCATTCCAGATGGGCAAATGGATGGCACTGGCAGGTAGAACCAATTGTTTAAGGTAACACAGTAAAAAAGCAGTGAGGCTGGGACAAATGCTGTGTTTTGCTCCTTCTCAGAAAGAAAATCCTAGACTACTATTTGAAGAGTACACTGTGAGTACCTTCAGGATACAGTTGGGAAATTTTAACCTTTTCAATCCTCCTCCCCCTCCTTCCTCCCTCTTCCTCCCTCCCTTCCTCCCTCCCTCCCTTCCTCCCTTCCTTCCTTCCTTCCTCCCTCCCTCCCTCCCTTCCTCCCTCCCTCCCTTCCTCCCTCCCTTCCTCCCTTCCTCCCTCCCCCCCTTCCTCCTCCCTCCCTTCCTCCCTCCCCCCCCCCCTTCCCCCCCCTCCCCCCCTCCCTCCCCCCCTCCTCCCCCCCCTCCCTCCCCCCTCCTTTGTCCTCCCGTTTTCCTCCTCCCTCCCTCCTCCCTTCCTTCCTCCCTCCCCCTCCCTCCTCCCCTCCCTCCTTCCTCCCCTCCCCTCCCTCCCTCCCTTCCCTCCTCCCTCCCTTCTCCTCCCCTCCCTCCCTCCTCCTCCCTCCCTTCCCTTCCTCCCCTCCCTTCCTCCCTCCTCCCTCCTCCTCCCTCCTCTGTCAAGAAAGCAATTGAAGAAAAGCCAACCAACAGTAAAACAGCCTTTTACCAGGCACTGCAGAATTCACTAGGCGGTGAGGACTCAGATGCCCGCATCCTTGCTGCTGCCGTATGGTATTACTCCCTGGAGCACTCCACAGATGACTATGCCTCCTTCTCTCGGGCACTGGAGAATGCCACCCGGTAAGCTAGGCCCACCAAGCAAGCCAGGGACACTCAATAAGCCAGTTCATGCAGGATGCAAATCCTCTGCCTGTTGTGGGTGAGGGTTCAGAAGCTGATTAGATCCTGAAGGAGTCACTGAGACCCCCAGGACTTGGAGTTCCAGGTGTCTTCAGCACCACTTTCTCAATCCACCACACATAGCTACCCCCTGATAAGCTCTCAGAGCACATGGGAGAGTGGCACATGCACTTTCACTCACACATGTACCTCCATACACACATGAACATGCATTTAAAGGAGATGTGTGTTTGGCTTCAGTGAATTAATGACACACAAGGAAAGGGGGATGGTACGGGGCATCCCTTCCTTTATAGTGCTATAAGAAAGGAATGCTGGGGGCAGTACAGCTTTGGGAGTAAGTCATTAACTTTTGCAGGGTGAGAACGAAGCATGCTTCTCAAGAAGGAAGTGTGAACAATGAGTGGACATAGCAGAAAGGCATATCAACAGTGGGCAACAGGACCCCAAGGAAAGGGCTCACACAGGCATTGGGAGTCCTGGGCTTATCCTGCTTGGGGAAGAAAAATAAAACTTTCTTAGTGGGTCTCCATTCCACACCCCAGAGTGGACTCTGGTTACATGTGGAGGTGAATGCAGAGCTACAGACATGCCTATACTTCTGGGACCTGTGTCAGATGTTGATGCTCTGGAGAGATTCAAACTTACCAGGGACCTCGTGACTTGAGATACATCACTATAGACACATTTCAAATTGTGGCCTGCCATAAACCAGAGCCACACTTCTATCACTGTGGCTAATGGAGAAAGCTGGAGAGCACCCTGCAGGGATGAGCAGATCTTTGGGGTAAAGACCTGGTGGGTGGTGACTACCTGTGGGAAACCCTCACCCCATCAGAGTTATGTAACAAACTTCCTTCTCTGTCCTTTCCCCAGGGACTACTTTATCATCTGTCCCATGGTCAACATGGCCAGCCTCTGGGCAAGGAGAACCCGTGGAAATGTCTTCATGTACCATGTCCCCGAAAGCTATGGCCATGGCAGGTAAGGTGACCATGTAGCTACAGCAAGTGTAGGCAGAGAAGGCTGTTTGGCAAGGGCCCTTGTCACTACCACAATCTACAAAGAAGAGAAAGAAGGCAGGACAAGGCACAAGCTGTTTCTCTGGGAAGTGGGTCAGGGCTTGGCCATGTTTTGCCTTGGTTTGATCATCTCAAATAAGGCAGTAGTAATGAATATTTTACTCCATGATGTTGCTGCCTAGAGAATGACAAAGTATATGAAGGTCTGTCCACCACAGAGAACTTCAGGATCTGATTTCAGTTACTTCTTGGTCACCATGGGTGTGGAGAGAGCCTTTACCTTTGCTGGTATCATACCTGTTTATGCCTCTAAGAACTAAGCACGTAAGAAACAACTTTCCGTAGTAGGAAACATTTCTTTTTTGTTTGTTTCTCTATTTCGTTTTATATTTTCTTACTCTGTAGCTCAGGCTAGCCTTGAACTCACTATTTAGCCCAGGCTGGCCCTGGATTCTCATCAATACTCCTGCTTCAGCCTCTCAAGTACTAGGATAGAAGCAGGCATGAGCTGCTAAGTCCATCTGAAAGGTTTTTGTTTAGCCCAATTTCTCTATCATCCTTACTTCCAGAAAAGGTCCAAACACCTGGTAATAAAAGCCCCAGGCAAAAGCAACAAAATAGGAATAAGATGTGAGAGGCACAATAGAAAAAAAAAAAAACCATGAGAAGAGGCAATCAGCTGCAGTAAAGATACAAGGAGGAAAGATGAGGCTAGAGATGTAAGAGATCGGATGGAGGGCTGTGTGGCCCAGGTTCTACTTCTGCCCTCTGTACATGTAGAAAGCCCAGTCCAGCAGGAAATGAGATGTCTACATTAAGTGCCATCTGAATAGTAACTTCACACAGCAGCCCTTGGATAAGACCTTGAAAGCTCAGGCACCCTGGTGTCAGCCTTAGAGTCTTTGGAGAATGGCATCCCACAGACTTATGATCCTTCATCCAGTGAGACCGAAGCAGTAGTGTATCATAGTACTCCATGGGAACACATGGAATGCTTGTGAGGGTAACGGCTTAAGGGAGTGTCTCTGTTTCATAGACGGAGGACATCTTGATCAATCAGGCTGCTATGATAAAGCACAAACAGCCCAGATTTATTGCTTAAAGTTATAGAGGCTGGAGTCCAGATTTAAGATGCCAGCATCCTTGGTGTCTGTTGAGAAATGTCCGCCCTCCCTCACAGAAGGTACCTCTACACAAGAAGGCAAATGAGCTTCCTGGGGCCTTGATCACTCTATTCATACTAACCTTGGGAATTAATCCCCTAAAAGCTCAACTCTGAGTCTTAGGAGACTGCAGACACCTGTGCCAATGAATTTGAGGTTCAAGGAGTTCATTGTGTTCTCCCCTATTACCAAGATGAGCAGCTGGGCCAGTGCAAAGCAATGTCTGTGTCTGCCCCTCCCTACCTAGAGATCAGCTTCCACTAGACCACACAGTCTGTCTTCTTAGAACTATTTATAGTTTCCCACACCCAGCCCTAGAGTCAAACAGTGGCCTGCGGTTGAGGGAAGGAGGCTAAGTAGCCCAGGGTAGCTCTAATGGAGGCAATGGAAAGAAAGTTGAAAGTGTAGTAGTCACTGCAGTAACTGAGCAGGTCAACAAGAGGACTTGATATTTTTGCCAAGGTTTCTTTCTCTTTTTTTTCAGCTCTAACTTGAAAATGTGGACACAGTAGATGGCGCCTGTGGCCCAGTGGTCTGTAGCCACTGTGGACTGGAAGCCAGTCCCAAAGCACACTCCTAGAACAGCCTGGGCTGTGACTTGTAGTGGCAGACCCTGAATCCAGACCACTCATGACTGTATTTCTGACCAGTATTTCCCCTGTTCTCACGAAGTAGACAGAAGCCGTGGAAAAGTATGGGTCCCCACATCAAAGAGCCTTAAGAAGCTCATATACCTTTGTTCCCAAATATTTACAGTAGGAGAGAGAGAGAGAGAGAGAGAGAGAGAGAGAGAGAGAGAGAGAGAGAGAGAGGCAAAAAAGGAAGGCATGAACCCTGGGTTAGTTTCAGAGGGCCCCTCGAGGAGGGCCCACAGGCTGCATGGCCTTGGAGCAGCAGGAATGTATTGTCCCTTGTTTGGGAGGTCTAGGAGCTGAGATGCAGATGTCAGCAGGGCTTAATTCCTCCACAAACAAAGCTGTGCCAGGCTTCTCTAGTTTCTGGCTGCCTCAGGGATTGCTTACCAGCAAGAGGCAGTCTTCTTCCTGTTCCCCATCACTTGGTAACCCTGTGTGTATCCGTGAGTCCTAATCTCCCTTCTTGCAATGACATTAGTCCTGCTTGCTCAGGGTGCATATTGACCTCAGTTAAATTCAATCTAAAGAAAGATTATCTGCAAGCATGGCCCCATTCTGAAGTACTAAGGTGAGGATTTCAACCTCTCTGTTGGAGGGGACACTCCAAGAGCACTGACCTCCCACAGATCATAGAGTTCTGCACCAGAGGCTTCTGGTATCAAGGACCTGAACTGGATAGGCCTTCGGGGAAGGACTCAGCTGCAGCCAGTGTCACTCTCCGTGTCCCAGATTGGCTAGGGCTTCTTTCTGCTCATTAACTTTGTCTGTCCAGTGAGGACTCGCGGACAGGTCCCATGTGATGATCCTTGGAATGTTCTTGGACAGTCATATGCTGTGCCAGATTCTGAAGGGTCCTCATAGCTCTCAATATCTCAGCCTGAGACTGTGTTCAAGGAAGAACTTGATAGGTGCTCATAAGACTGACTGAAGCCAAAAGTCAAGCCACCACTCATGACAGGAGGAAGACAAGCCTGCACTTCTGGTATATAGGCTCCCTGGAGCTGGCTCTGTGGTTTAGAGTAAGCAAGTGGTGAGCCTGGAGGACAACCTGCTCTAGGATCCATGGAACTTGGGTATCAGACCCCAGTGAGCCCAACAGTAGGCACATTCTTTCTTGATCCACCCACAGCCTGAACTCTGTAATCCTCAAGGCTGCCCCATTATTTTCAGAAGAAAGACATTGAGACATCTCAGACCTGGTGGCTACATACCACAGAAGCTTTTAGTGCCTGAGTGATAGGTGGGGGACTCCAGCATCTTCTTCTTGTTAGAAACACACCTTTGACTCTTATCTGCTAGTGACTAAGGCAAGTCAGGTGGGCTCCTTGGTGACTCAGACTTTTATCTGAACAAGGAGTACAGGAGCAGAGCCTCTCTCAGGGCTACTCAGTAGTAGATCTGTGTATGGACCAGGGCCTGAATAACTTTAGACCACAGGACCCCAACTGTTCTTGGTCATCAGAACATGTTCTTGACAACCTCCATGCTCCCTGTCATGACAATCACAATGTGGAACATCAGTGTAGTAGTCACTGCAGTAACTGAGCAGGTCAACAAGAGGACTTGATATTTTTGCCAAGGTTTCTTTCTCTTTTTTCAGCTCTAAAGTCTCTCTCCCCCTCACAACTTCCTTCTTCCTCTCTCAACCCCTCCCCTCTCCCTCTATCTTTGCCCCTCCTTCTCCCTTTCCTTCCCTCCTATCTGTCTGCCCCAGAGCTGTCTCTTCTCATTTTATTTCTGGCTCCGATCTGTGTGCGTGTGTGTGTGTGTGTGTGTGTGTGTGTGTGTGTGTGTGTGTGTGTATTGCATTCCCTGCCGTCTGTCTCATGCCTCTGTTCAGTTAGCATACAGCAGCTTTCCTGGCAAGTGTAGTAAGCAGACACCATGCCACCCCCTTCCTTATAGAGCACTGCTCAGATGTCACAAAATGACGGTGTGGCACTCTCAGGTCCACCACATCATGGCTATGATGTTCTTCCTGCTGAAGGTAGGGGAGTTGTGCTGCTAGAGCAGGGGCAGAAAATTCAAAACCTGCAGAGTAAGAGAAATGGCTCCAATCCAGAGTCAAGGGTCAGAAGACATCTCCTCTTAGGCCTTCATTTTACTACTACAGAATCAAAAGCCCAGGGATGTGACCAGATGTGGTCGTTTCACACAACCAGCAGCCTGGACCCTCACCTATCTCTGAGGTCTCCTATGTTCTCTTTCAGCTGCATGCCAAAACTAGTATGCAATATAGTCCATACTATGCTAAGTCCATACTAGCTGTACAACCTTGGGCAACTCACTTAGCCTCTCTGGGACTCCTGAGAATACCTTTCCCACAAAGAGGCTGAGAAGGTAATGGAGACAGGACCTGTGAAAAAATTCTTCTGAGGTTTTATATGTTCTAAGGAGGGGTATGCATATCTATCCACATCCACATCCACATCCACATCCACATCCACATCCACATCCACATCCACATCCACATCAACATCCACATCCACATCCATGGCAGATTTTGAATACCAAGGCTGTAGATCAAGGGAAATTCACCATGGCTTTCAGGCTGTCTCTTCCTTTTTATTGTCTATTTTACCTGAGCAAGCTTCCTTGCCTTGATGGTCCCACCTGTGAAGTATGTGTTGTTTTTTCCACTTTATCTTTGGATTATGAAGACTAAAGATAATACATGTTCAATATCCAGCACCCTGCTGACCTTTAATGTTTGGTAATTAGCATTAGCTTATTTTAAGGAACAAATAAAAACTCTGCTAGGAAAAACAGTAAGTAGAAATGACTTCAGAAGGCAGCCACATTCCTCCTTAGACATTGCCCAACCGTGGGAAACAGAACTGTAAATCTCAGCTTTGAGATGTTTTGAACACTACTGGTCTGCACTCTAAACACTTCTGGGCATTCCAGGAGCCCTGTCCATTCCAGATCCAAAATGCAGTGCCTTCAGATGGCTATCTTAGTGACTTTGCAGGAACTGACAAACCAAAGAAAACATTATAGGGCTGTATTCTTAAACTGTATCCATGGGTCCAGCCACATCCTGTGTGATCATTAAAATGATCTCTGAGGGTGGATGAAAGCCAGTCACTCCTGACACTAACCGTTCCTCCCCATGGTGTTCTCCTGTCCATTCCACAATCCTCTTCAACACTGACATGACAGATACTTGCCTGATGTTGGGCAGACAACACAGTGCATGCCCACCAGCAGTCTGTGAGTTCAGGTAATTAACTCAGCAGTGCCAACAGAGAAGAGCCCTAAGGTGCTGGGCTCAACAGAGGAGTGGAGCTGAAGGAGAGGGAGTAGTTCTATTGCCGAAGTGAACAGTGAGTTAATCTTCCCCCAAAAAAGGTTGTCAGGTACCAGGGAAGCCTATTTGTCAATGGATGAAGAAGGCTAGGATCTGGGGCCTATTAAAGTTTGGGAGACTGGATGAATGGGTGAAGAAGACAGATAGGTCTTACCATTGTCATAGATGTTTATTGAGAATAGGTGATTTTTTTCTTTAAAGACATGTCATCTAGAATGATCTTTCCATTCACACCTGAAAACATGGCTCACATGATGGGATATAAAATTAAAATTCCCACTGTCTGATACAGTGGTCAGTTAATCAGAAAGATCTACTAGGTAAGTTTGTGACAAGCGATCAGAACAGTTCAGATCTAAGGCACGTATTTTCACTTTGTATCTGTGCACCTATGTTGACTCCCTTCTTGCTCCATCTCAAAGTTAGAGGCCTAGGTAGGAAGATGCTGTCTTCAGGTCCTGAATTTGCTACAAAACTGTAAATGTAACATGGCTTCCACAGTTTGATTCCTAGGCTGGGTCTCTTGAAAGTGGAACATCTGCATGATAGACAATGAGTTTAATGACCTGCTACAGTAGCTCTTGGCAGATACCTAGTCTGAATACCTAGAGAGACTATGTGGCCTGGAAAGTTCTGCTTTGTGCTGGTGACACTTTATGGGAGGAGTCAGATGTCCAGTTTAATCCAGCCAATCAGCTAGAAGCTGTGACTGTCCCACTGAACAGTGTACTATCAGCTGGGCTCTGGGGAAGTCACAAACACTGCTGTACTATGGGTAATTTCTGAGACACAGTTCTCTCCACGGCACTGTGTCTGTAAGAACTTCCTTCCCTTGGTGAATGGGTAGAACTGCAGTATCTGAAGTAAATGGGAAGCTCAACTTTAATGGGCTGCACAGGAATACATGTGGTCTATGAGACCCATGGTGATTTATTCAGCAGGAGAATCTGTTCTTTCTCAAATCAGACTTGACCAAGGAGAGGCACTCACACCCTGGCATGAGCTGAGTACTTGGCACATGTCTCAGAATAAAGCAGAGGGGCCACGGAAGAAAGACTCCCACTCCTCCCTTCCTCTGGTTCCCTTCAGAGAAAGGGCTGTAGGCCAGGGGGTATGCTTTATGGGTATGAGGTCAACATGCTTCCTTTCACAGATGGAATGTCAGGATCACTGTGGTCATAGACTCAGCCCTGAACCTGTCACATGATTAGGATGCAGTGGGCCTTTCTCCTGTATAGCCTACTTACCCTGTCATCAGAAGGGTGATGACTTGAGCACACAAACTGTCAGAAATGCTATCACTATTTCCCCTTTTCTCCCTTCTTGGCTGGATGAAAGCCCAGCTCAGCCACCTTCCAGCTAAGGCCATTGTTCAGAGCTATTTGAGGACAGCCTCGATACTGTTTCCTGCTAAGCCATGTGGGTTGTGGCTCCTGGAAGTGGAGCTCATGTCTGAAGTCAGCAGTGGGCAGGCCTTCAGTATGATCACACTTTGACTCCGTGGTAAGGCTTGTGTTGAGCAGGGCTGAGTGATAAAGTCAGAGGTCTCAAGTAAACAAAGCTGACTTCTGTCCTCACCGGATAGCAACATGGTGGCTTTACCTAATCTCAGGCTTCTTTCCATGGCTCATGACCATGGTCAAAGGTTTCCTGGCTTGGACATAGTACAAATTCCCCAGCTTTTCATGCTTGATCTGCAGTTTTTCGCTCAGCTCTTACCTCCCTCTCAACTGGAGCCTGATGCACACCAGCAAGCACGTTATCTGTGATGCCTTGGATTTTTCTAGAATAGGAAAATGGTCTCTTTTGATTCTCAACAAGGCACATTTGCAGTATGGGTGTGAGGCCTAGAGGCATATTGCCTACTAGAGATTCACTTCAGTGACATGCATTTATTGAACACCTACCAAGCGTCAGGTGGTAGTGTGGACTACATGGACAAAAGTTAGCCCTGAGGATCTGGAATGTTATAACTTACAAATAAAGGGCCAGTGCACAAGAGCACACCACCTTTTTATGATGTTACTCACAGAAGAACAAATAAACATCCAATGAAAATATAGGTATTGTGGTTGAAATACCGTTAATGGTTCATCCTGAAATATCTCCAGTCATCATTTCTCAGCAGCAGATGAGTCCTAGCCACCACGTGTGCCATGGGGCTGCTCAGATTAGTCCCATGGATATAGGTCAAATGAGATGTCACACTGAACAGTAATCCTACACACAGTATGGAGTATGAAGAGTCCTTGTTTTACTTGGAGGACTGTTAGGTTTGGGCTCATGGTTATCACCTCATACCTCTTACTTCTCTTTCCCTGTTTCCTCAGCCTAGAATTGCTGGCAGATGTTCAGTATGCTTTTGGACTGCCCTTCTACTCTGCCTACCAGGGTCACTTCTCAACGGAGGAGCAGAGCCTCTCTCTGAAAGTCATGCAGTATTTCTCCAACTTCATCAGATCAGGGTATGTGGCCCACTGCTCTCCTGAATCCTATCATATGTTCCCTGCTATTACCGTTCCTGAATATAAAGGTCATATTTTTTTTAACCAGTCAACTCAGCCTAGCCACAAAAGCTATAATTCTCTGCTACCTTTTCCTTGTCTGGCTTCCCTGTTTCTAACCAAACAATGTGTAGATAAATCATGAAGAAAGCTTCCAACTTGGTTCCCTCCTTGCAAACACACTGTTGGCATTAGGCCAAGGTTTTTTAGCCTCTGTACTGTTGATACTCGGTACCAGCTAAGTTGTGTGTATATGTGTATCCTGTAGGATGATTGACAGTGTTCCTGGACTCTGTCTACTGGACACCAACAGTTTCTACTGTGCTGTTTACTTTACAACAAAAGTAAAGCACCTGGCAAACAGCTTATGGGAGGCAAGGCTTATTTGAGGTCCTAGTTCCAAATGATTTGTCCTTGGTTGCTTTCCATAATGAACAGTACATCAGGGCAGCAGAGGTGGAGATTCTTTACCTCATAGAAAACAGGAAAGAGAGAGAAGGAGGGCCAGGAGGTACAAACCACATAATCCTTCCTGAGTCCATTCCCCACTGAATTATTTCTGCTATGATGCTTCACCTCCTGAAGATCTAAAATATTTCATGACAGCCTCAACATCTGGGAACTGAGCATTCAACATGTGAACTTGTGAGGAACATTTTAACATTCAAAACTTAACATCCAATCCTGTTCTAGTTATGAAAATTAAAATTGTCTCTGGCCTCCAGGCTTGACCGCCCATGGGCTGATGCAGAAGGGTTGGGATTCCTAGGCTAGCCTAATCTGTATGGAAAGACACAAATCTCAAAATCTAAAATATTTTTAGAAAGCTTCCAAGCATTGCCCAGTGTCTCTGGTGGGGACAGACCAGTTGGAGTAAAGCCATTCTCTGCTCCATGAATGTACTGTTGTCAGCTGTGGTATGCCATCATGGCATTCTGGAGCTCCCCTAACTCCTACCTCTTCCCCAGAAGCCTCTGACCCAGTCCCATGGTACACCACTTCCCAGATATGCAGATCCCCACACACGCTCCTGGTAGTTTCTCTACTTCATTTACCTCTTTGCATTTCCTAGAACTCTTATCGTTCCTCAGGGAAGAGAGAAACATCCTGGCACAGCTACAAGTTACTAACAACCTTCCACAGTAAATGCAATTGTACTTCAAAGTAGAGCAAATAAAGATTTATGAAGTTTGCTGTGGAAGTTGAAGGGAAAGGGATATTTCTTCTTATTAGTGTTTTAGAAAATGTTTTCCTGAGGGAACAGCAACAATACCAGACTTTCAGGCCATTCAGATGAGCTCAGGGCATCTGCTCTGGAGCGTGGGCAATCTCAGCCAAGGCAGGTGGTAAGGAAGCACTCTTGCTATTAGAGTGAGAGCTGGTGGGCTGGGGCATCAGCTTTAGTGAGTAAAATGAGCCATAATGAAGGTATCTGGAATGCAGAGATAGCATGATGTCCTTAAGATGCTTCAGGAAGAGTAGGCTAACAATTGACATAGTGAATTTCCATCCTTCTTGGAAGTAAAGAAACTACCATCTTTCTGGCTGATGTCTGTACCTGGGTTCCTGCAGCCTGAAGGAAGGAAGGCACTCACTTTCCCTGGAGAGTTTCTGTGGAAAGGTTGCATTGGAGGGAAATGGCAGTTTTCTCCCCATGAGTAGAGAGTGGGTGATGTTTTATATTCTCAACTCTGCTCCAAGATACTGAGGCCAAATGACTCTGTTGACAAAATCAACTGCCATGGAATCCTATGGCCTGAAGGTAAATCTGCTGTTCTGATATCTCTGGGAGACTATGATATCTCCTGTATGGAACCTTAGTATATGACTTGCAAGGTGCCTTTAGCATACTTTCTTATCATACAGAGCTTGAATAAGCAAGAGCCTTTCAGAAACTAAGAATGACATCCAAATCAAAGGACACAGGAATAAAAGGGGGTAGCAGTAAGCATTCAGAAAGATAGGGCCACAGTAGGTCCTGAGTAGTGCCAATGAATCATGAATTGGATATGACCCATTAGTGGTGATTTCAGAGAGCTTTTGTGGTCTTGTGATTTATAATACCCAGCTAAACTCCCCACTGGAAGCTGGACCAATGACTTACCATTTGCAACTCAAAGTTGAATGATTTGCCCTTGAAGACCAGAGCCCAAGTATGTCATACTAAGTGTTAAAAGGAAGGATGCATTTTTTTTCTCATTTCCCTAGAAATCCTAACTACCCACATGAGTTCTCACAGAAAGCAGCTGAATTTGCCACACCCTGGCCAGACTTTGTTCCTGGAGCTGGAGGAGAGAGCTACAAGGAGCTCAGTGCCCAGCTTCCCAATCGGCAGGGCCTCAAACGAGCTGACTGTTCCTTCTGGTCCAAGTACATCCAGACTCTGAAGGATGCAGGTAGTAGTGTTCTGGGGACGATTTGGGAGTGTTTGACTCAGTGTATGTTAGCTTACACTGTATATATGGAGGCCACCAAGTCACTTGGTACCGGACACATAGTTTCAAGTCAGTAGCACTGGTTCAGGAAGAGGAGTATCTCTAACACCTTGTAGCCCTTGCAGGGCCGCATGGAAAATCACAAAGAATAAGAAGTGGTGAGGTACAAGTCAGCATTTCCACATTCCGCTGCTGAGTTTAAGGAGTCAAATGGACCACAGTGAGCCATGGAGACTGTAGAAACAATATGGTATCCTTAAGAAACTTCCAGGAGAATAAGGAAACAAACGGCATGCCTCCTTTCCTGTCACTGGGGCAGATTCCTGTACCCAGGGCCTGAAGGGTTCCCAAAGGAAAAATTATTTGGGGAAGAGTCCAGAATGACAGTTAGGCAGGCAGAGAGGGAAAGACAGTACATCAGAGAAGAGACTTTTGTCTAAAGTGCTTGTACTCTCAACTCTACTTTATGGAGTTGACCAAGTGAGTCCCTTGACATCCTCAAGTACTGCTGTACCCTTAGCATATGTCTGCAGCCTGGGACTGAATCTGATATCTCTGGGTCATTGCTAGGGAATGAATCTGGGGCTGTTCTCTCTTACTAAAGGACCAGTTCTAGACCAACCTGCCCTTTCATTCTGTTTCAGATGGAGCCAAGGAGGCACAGTTAGCCAAGAGTGAAGAGGAGGACTTGGAAGTGGGGCCTGGGTCAGAAGAAGACTTCTCAGGCTCACTGGAGTCTGTCCCCAAGAGCTACAGCAAATGACCAACCCTGAGGTCTCCCCCACCTTCGCTGCCAGTTCTACCCCAAACTGCCTCTTGTGGTGGTTTTACTATATACGGCAACCATTTGCTTTCAATAAAGTATTTGCATACAACAAAGTACTGGTTATTCTGTGCTGTGACTTCAAAGCATTTCTTGGTGACATCACACCAGGAGCCAATGCAAATCTTTTTGACATTTGGATCCCAGGTTACTGGATTGTCATCAGTGGGAAAGCCACATTCCTGACCCTCTAAGAAAGAAGGTCAGGCAAATGGAAAACAGTGCCATAGAAAATGAGGCTCCATCAAAGGCACAAACTCCAAAGATAGTCTCATCTAAGGAAAGGCGAGTTCTGGAATGTGAATAGGAGAACAACTAGGACTGGGGTAGAGGTACAGTAAGAGACAAGTAGGTCCAAGCCCATGTCTGATGGTAGAGATGGTAGAGTTACTCTCATCATCTCTCTATGTATCCATCTATGCATCCATCCATCCATCCATCCATCTATCCATCTACCCACCCATCATCCATCTGTCTGTCTCTGTCTGTCCGCCCACCCACCCATCATCCATCTATCTATCATCCATCCATCTATCCACCCATCATACCCACCTACCCCACCTATCATCTATCTGTCTGTCTCTGTCTGTCTGCCTACCTACCTATCATCTATCTACCTATCATCTATCTATCTATCTATCTATCTATCTATCTATCTATCTATCTACCTTCCTATCTATCCCTGTCTCTGTCTATCTCTGTCTCTGCCTGTCTCTGTCTCTCTCTGTCTCTCTCTCTGTCTCTCTGTCTGTCTGCCTCTCTCTCTCTCTCTCTCTCTCTCTCTCTCACACACACACACACACACAGGCTAAGTTGGAGCAGGTGGAATTCGTTAGCACTTTCTGTCATTTACATGACACATCATAAAAATGTGTTCACACCCGTCATCTCACTTGAGTTGAGATCAAACTCAGTGATGCTTTGCAGGTTGGATGGGGCTCAGCAAGGCTAGGGGAGTGTTTGGATTCATAAAAGAATATGGGAGAGAGATGGAGTATAACTAGTCCCATGCCTTAAGTGGAACTCTGAAGCAGACAGCCCAGCATGTTTAGGTGGTTTAGGGCAAGTCCTTTGGCTCAGTGGCTTCCAACCTTGGCTTCTGTTAGACTTACCTGAGGACTTTTGCAACCCCCAGTACCCTCATCATACCAGGACCACATCAGGAATGAAGTAGGTTTTCAGGGGGCAGAGCCCAGACATTCAGGGACATCAATGTATCCAGGAGTGTCTACCCCTCTCACTGTCACTGGATTTGGGTTTGTCTGCACAATGAGTCACCAGAATACCCATCACTTCAGATGTCAAAGAACAAAAAAATCTGAATCTTAACAACTATGTTTTACCGAGAAGCCTGGAAACTGAGGAGACAGTGGACTAACATCCTAAAAACCTGTCTTCTCTCATTCCCAGCCAGCAGGTTGTATAGAGAGAAGGGAAAGTTGGGGACAAAGGCAACTAATGATTGCTCTGTAGGTCAGTTGCCCTCCTTCAGGTGGTGAGTCATATTTCTGAGACTCTGGATGCCTGTGTCTCTCTTGCCTAATCTCTTCCCTTACCTTTATTAGAGATTCATATTGATGTCAGGGCTCAGACACCTCTTGAAATGTTCAGTTGTTTTCTGCTAGTGTTAGTCTAGAGCTCTTCCAGGGGCATCTGGTCTGGCAGGGTAACTAAAGCAAACCCTTGACAGGGAGCTGCTAAGCAATGTATAATATGTATGTGCAGAATCCTGTCTACAACATGAAATACCCAAGTGAGACTTTCTCTCTGAGGCCCGTGCCCTTGATGGAGACCTATTTTCTGTGCCACTGTCAACTGTTTGCCTGGCTTTCTTTCCCAGAGAGAAAAGTCTCTTGTTTCTTCAGTACCCAACACAGGGCCCAGTATAGGATGGGTGTTCTTTATAACACCAGATATGAAAGTTCCACCAGCAGATGCATCAATTGCACTTATGGAGTGAGCAACATTTACTGAGGTATAAATTGGAAGGACTTTTAATCTCCTTGCCACTTTTAGTTTCTCCTTGCACTATAGTTTCCCCTCTGAAACTCTGACAGTCTGCTCGCTGGAACTTAAGGCAGCATTTAGAGTTATGGTTGATAATCAGCCAACCTTAAATAGCCTGGAATTACCTATGTGGATCTAGTATAGTATCATCACAAGAGTCATTCAAAGTAGACTGAGAAGGCAAGAAAGGAACTAAGAGGGCATGGCATGGAAAGAACTTGCTTCCCAGCATCCCTAGTTTTTAAGATGTAGGGAGTGGGATGTAGACAAGGGAATGTGTGCAGTTCCTAGAGACTGGAAAAAACAGAAGGATTATCTCCCCCAGGGCCTAGAGTGGAAAACAACCTGATGACATGGTCTCAGCCCATTGGAGATTTATGTTGGGTTTCTGACCTACAGAATTATAAACCAATGGACCTGAAAGTTGGTAGTAATTGTTATAGCAGCTATCAAAAAGTTATATATAACCATGCCTGTCCAAATATATCTCTTCTCCTGCCCTTGACCAAGCCACAGGCATAGCTAGCTCATTGTTGTCCTAATAATAAAAAGTCAACTCTGGCGCTGCCCTGAAAATGGATGGCTCCAATTCTGCCACCTGGTTGGATTGAGGGATGGGCCATGAAGTAGATACCTTGTGCTTATGAGCCCTGCACATGTGTACTTGGGCCCTTCAGGATGGTAGCTCCTATTTTGTTCCCATTCTTTACAACCTGAGGTAGAAAGCATTCTGATACAGTAATAATGTCTGCTTGGTAGATTGCCATCCTAACTGTGGGAACTACTTCATGTGACCAGGGAAGCCTGGCACAGTGTTTACAGGTCCTTGATGTTAATGATGGATTTTGGTACCTTCTATGTGCTAGTCCATGAGAAAGGTAAAGAAGAGAGACTTCAAAGGACAGGCCATCAAAGCTCTGCCTTCATGGTGGCTATGGAGAAACTTGAACAGCAAACATATTGTAGTCAGGATGTTTGGGATACAAGGATCCAAGTCTTTGTAAAGGTAAGCACCAGGCAGCACACCATGCTGGCCAACCTGTGGGAGCTTTTGCAGAGCTAGGAGATCCAGACTCTTCATTCTGCAGTTTCTCAGAAACTGGTGTCATGGAAGTTATGTAGGCCACTCCTGTGAACAGGGAGGACAAAACCATATGTCTCGGCAAGGCAGGCAAATATAGGGAAAAGCTGTTACTCCACTTGACTTGAGCTATGGGCACACCCTCTCAATGTGCCTAGCAACCTGCCATCAACACAGGTCCTACAGCTGCATAGGTACCTGTCTGGGTACCTGCTCTAAACCATGGAAAGAAACCACTCCCCTTCACAACCCCTCCCTATTACTCGTGGAGCACACACTGGAACATATTTCAGGAACTAACCTTAGTATGCATATAGCAATAAGGCAAAACTGTGTTCTCAATTGTTTAGAGTGAACCTCCTTTTTACCATCTTATTGCTGAGCATGAATGGATGTATATATTACTAAAATTGAATGCATTCTGGAAGGGGTGTATTCAGTAAAGAAATTATTTCATGACCTGATCTGCAGAGAACCGTCCAAACTATCTCACCTCTCAGCAACCAAACCCCTGCTCCTCTTGAACACTGTAAAAGGAAACTTCAAACTGCATTTAAGGCCCATTGTCACTCTTGATAGTATATTTTTGGACCTGTCCCATGCTTTTCCTTTATATTGTTTCTTGCTTCCTTGCAATCTGTGAGTCCATTTACTCCATTCTTAAATAAGAGTCCATGAACCTGGAAACACTCAAGCCAGCCCTGGTTATCTGAGTGCTGAAGGACTCTAGAACCCTGCTCTTTATCTGAAAAGATCAAAGGATAGGTGACAGAACACCCCCAGGTTATGAAGTGAATCGGGAATCATCTATGAAGAATTAGAGTGATCTTCAGGCTTTTGCAGGAGGGAAGTATAGACATTTTCTGGAAACCAGATACAGCTCATTTCCTCCCAGAGTGAAGTACCATAAAGCAAGTGATCTTTTTTAAAAAAAAATTCAAGAGACATCCCTGTATGTACCTTCTGCCCCTCCCCAGTAGATGCCTAGCATCTAGGGGCTCCCTATATCCTCACCAAAGCTGAGAGGGATGGCTCCTCTTAGGCTATCTTAGTCCATTCCAGGACCAGACTAAACCCAAATGACTAGTTAAAAACAAGGATTTCTAAAGGGGCATTGTGATATCTGTAATTACAGCTCCTTAGGAAGCTGGGGTAGGGGGACCACAAGTTTAGATGGGATTCATATCTCTCCAGTTCTGAATGAATAACATCTCTTCATAGTTGGCCTCTCAGCAACTATACATCCACCTTCCAGTGATTTCGTTCACCAATTCCCACCTGATTACTGTCATCCACATCTCTCCACAGCACAAAAGCCATGTCACCGTTCTGACTGGTTTCTTTCTAAGAAAGGTCAGGGTCCAGCCAACAGATGCCACCCACCTCTTATGCATCCACAAGTTGGGTAGCAGCAGAATTTCCTATTCTTCTTTGGGTTACTTCTATAACTGAACAGTACCTTCTCTTAGCTCCTTGCTTTGCTAACAGTTTCCTGTGTAAAGATGAGATGTTCACCTCCTCCAACCACAGCCCGCCCCACCCTGCTACTTTTCCATCCCTTGCCTTGTCCCTAGCAACCCTCTCTCATTTTGACTAGCCCCACTGGGTTTTACCTTGTCCTAAGATGTCAGCTAAATATTCCAGGGTCTTTCTATAATGTCCTACACCTGGAGATTAGTTAGCCCCACTGATCCCAGTAAAACTTTGTATTGTCCATAGGCCAAACTACATTTGGGGATCACATACTACGTTACATTCTTATGACCCATGTCTTAGTCAGTTCTAGAGCAGTTTCTATGTCAGCCATGTTATGGAAGAGAAGATGTTATTTAACATAATTGACTTCCCCTCTTTTCTTCTTCCTTCCCTTAAGATCCTAACTCCACCCAACCAAATCTCTCCCCACCAAGGGAAAAACTATAGAGCCTCAAAGGTGAGGTCCATGGGCCTCATGCATCCTCAGAGAGCTATGAATGTGGCTCAAAACATCTGTAGATGAAAACATCCTGATGAAATGTCACAAGGTTGAACACCCATGGAAGTCATTCCTCTCACTGTGGTTTCCACAGGAACTGCTGCTCTGGCCTTCAGAGGCCAGAAAGCAAGTGATAGTTAGGAGAGAGAGAGGGAGGGAGGGAGGAAGAGACAGAGGGAGGGAGAGAGGGAAGGAGGGAGGGAGGGAGGGAGGGAGAGAACATGGGAAGAGGCTCAGAAACAAACACAGTGGCAATTCTTGGTTTTTACCAAAGTGTCACTGAGTCTGGGGCTTTGTGCCTCACAAAGTGAAATGAGGTCAGGTGTTCTTCCAAACCTGGTCCTTTGCTGGTCCTTCATGATAAACATTGAGATTTTTTTCAGCCTTTTGTATCTCACTGGATCTCTCTTCCCTCTGACTAGAACTCTGGGTTCTCCCCTCCTTGTTCTCTCATATTTGCACTCAAATAGCCATTGAATATAATCATATATCATCAGACCAGATGTGGGTTTAGTGGGGAAGAAAGGACTCGTATCTCTTCCTGGAAGATATGACTCCATTGTACTTCCAACTGACAAAGTACATCCCAAGGGAAAGCTGCTCTATGTGGGCAAATATCAGTGAAACATGAATCAATTTAGGAAGAACCCGTCTGAAGAGCAAGCAAACCATGCAAGCCTATGCCATACGGCTCATCTGTAGTCAGCAGGGATGTACACATGATATGCACTGTCTAGACCAGGTAGGTGCTAGAAGATCAGAAGAATGTAATGTTGAAATTTCTGCTCAAGGTCCAAATGTGCCAATTTCCCCTCCTATCCTTTGGGTCTCTTCCTCACTGTAGCCTTGACTCTGAAGCAGAACCTGTACCTTCCTGACTCTATATGCTAGAAGTTATCCAGCTTCTCTTATCCTGCCTTGAAAGACAAGCATCCCCACCAATCAATCACAGGTGATCTGACGAGGAAAGAAACTCTCCCAGAGAAGTATGTGGAGGGGCTAACGCACTGCAGATGCTCAGAAGGAGAACTTTAGGTCTGCATTGTGAAACTCTCCCAGGAGGCAACATTTCCCACTGGAGTTTGCTGATGTCAGCATTACCTGTCTTGTCTTCTCCTACCATGGGCATGTTTTACCCTATTTGTCCCAGGATATCTGAAAGTTTATAGTCTGTAAAGTGAACCCTAGAGCTCATTGCCCTTTGAAGAACAAACTACAAATACACCAAGTCATTAAAAAGAGGAAGGACTGTACCCAGACACCAAGAATATGTAAATGTGACCTGAACAGACTTCTGAGACCACAGTCTGCTGGGCCCTCATGTTTCCTGCTGGCTTCTAAAGAACCCCAAGCCTCCAGAGTGAAGACTGCAAGCTACCAGTGTCCCATGCACTCATTCTATACATGTCCCCCTAGGAAGATCATAACCTTAGACTGGGTTGAGTCACAAGTCATTGGCCATGATCAATCTTCCTTTCTGAAGAAAGAAGTGCAGGGACATGTAACAGGAAAGGACTAGACGTGGCCTCAGTGGTGAGGGACATCTTTGAAAGACATGTCTGTCCACATGGACCTTTCCTGAATCAGGACTATAGCTGTTATTGCTGAGGTTACTTTAGGCAAGACAGCATTATCATTCAAGACATCTGAGTCTGACTTGGCTCAGTGATGCAGCAGACACGCACTGCAATTTAAAAGGATTTAGAAGAAAAACTGTGATACAGATCATGGCCATATTTTCTTTTCTTAAAAGCCATTGAGAACATAATATGGTGCATGCCAGTCACTTTTATTCACACATGAAATGATTAGGCAACTCGGGAATACATTTCGGAGTATCCCAAATCTGTGTGGACTATAGGTGAAAAGGCTATGACAGTTCTGCCAAAGCAGATTTGAATTTCCTTTGCCCTCTCTCCAAAGAGAAAATCCGTGAGATAAAGGGTGTGTTCATTAGCAATGGCTTTGCTTCCACATGCCTCTCTTGACATTGTGTCATATATCTCAGGCAGGCCTGAAGAGGCTTTTTTTGTTGTTGTTTGTTTTGGTTTTGGTTTTTTGGTTTTTTTGGCTTTTTTATGAGAGCAAGATTATGAGTCTGAAGGTTTATTTGGGAATAGCAGAAAGGACTCTCTGAGTACTGGGCACGTGTGACAATGTGTCTTTTGTCCAGTCAAATTCTGTCTATATGATCAATCATAGAAATCTCCGCCCAAGCTATGTTCTAAGTCCCCAGTGCGCAGAGGGATTCTTTAAGAATGGTGGTGGCAGAGAACAGAGGCCACACCACACCACTGACCCTTATCATTTTCCTAACTCACATGACAAAGCTGTGAGGAACTAATGATGCCACCTGGTAGGTGGACTCTTATCGGCAACTTCATCAGCTAACCAGTTGGATGGCTCAAGTCAGTACAGTGCAGAGCAGGATGTCCAGAAGCCTTCCTGTGCCTTCTGCTGATAGCTGTGTCATCTGGTCTCAGCCTTAGGAAGGCAGCAAGACCACGTGAGAAACTCCAGAGCTGCCTATCGGGCAACAGGCAGGAGTCAAGCTCAGGCATGCAGGCCTCAGCCCTCCCAAGTCTTCTATCCTGCTTGTCTCCTGACACTCCACAATGGACATAGAGCCTAGGTCTACTATATCTGTGGGGTTTATGAGAGTGTCTCAAGGTCTACCCTGATGTTTCTCAGCAGCCCTTGATGCCTAGCCTTCACTTGACTGAATTGCCAGGAAGAAACCCCAGCTTGGCACCACTCCAGCAACCAAGGTCAGTCCTGAGAGAACTTGTTCGCTGTGTCTCCTTATACCAAACTAACATCTAGATCAGATGCCCAGCACAGATGCTTGGCCACAGATGTACCAGATTCCCAGGCTCAAATCCTTCTCTCAGCAATGTAGCCTTGGGCAGGAGTCCTCCTCACCCTTTTGGAATTAGGTGAAAGACATGTCCCCTCAGACATTTTATGTGACAAAACAAAGAACAATCATATGCAGAAGTCTGTCAGACAGCATCTGCCATGATTTGGCCCTGGGAGGACTTTTGCCTACTGATGTGTCTAACCATCAATTCCCTGTTCCTTCCTGGCTCTGAGACCTTCTCCTTGAGGATACCCTGGAATGCTCTGCCCAACTCCCCAGCATCAGCTTCTCTTTGGAAAAGAGAGTAAGGACATTAAGAACGGGTCTGTGTTAGGGTAAGCTGAGTCTCATCTTCTCCTGATAACCTGGCCCTCAGACTTAAGTGAAGACCTTTAAGAAAGAGGTAATGGAAACTAATCACCCTGTATTGGTTATTGGGGCCATCTGATTGTGTTTAATCACAGCTCTATCTATTCCATCATTGGTCCAAAGTTTTTACCTGCTTCTAAAGAAACAGAAAAATAATGGCCTATGCTAACTTTCAGGCACATAAAACCACAACCAGAATATTTGACCCTATCTTGGTTTGCTTTTTTGTAAGCTTAGCACAATCTCATCACTTCTGCAGAAGCAGAGTTGGGGCTGATCTTTCCGATGAGCCAGGAGGGCATCTAACCACAGGCTCAGGGACCTGTGTTCACTGTGCTGGTTAGTTTTAACTGTCAACTTGACATAACCTAGAATCGCCTAGGAAGAGTCTCAGTGAGGAAATATGTCAATGTGGTTGGTCTGGAGGCATATCTGGGGAGATGGCCTGGATTGCTAATTGATATAAGAAGTCTTCAGCTGACTATGGGTAACACCATTCCCTAGGCTGGGCTCTGAACTGTGTAAAAGTGAAGAAAACTAGAAAGCAAGCAAATGAGCAAGTGAGCAAGCAAGCAACATGAAAGTACTTATTTCTTTCTGCTCTTGATTGTGGCTGTTATGTGACTAAGTTGCTTGAGTCATGCTAAATATCTTATCATGGAACTGCCACTTGCGTACCTTCTTGAGTTCCTGAGCTTGATGTCCCCAAAATGATGGGCTATGGCTTGAAATTGAAAACTAAACCAACCCTTCCCTCTCTTCTGTTGCTTTTGACATGGGATTTTAATCACAGCAACAGAAAATGAAACTAGAATACTCACCCATTGAGTACCCGTGTTACTGCAAAGGGGAACCTTGCTTTGAGAAGCCCTCATATTTGGAACATAAACAAGCTGAGAGCTGGATTTCATCAGTACTGCTGGCCCTATAGGGAATTGGCTGATGCCACTGTGGGGGACACAACTTCATTATCTAGGCACAGTCACCTTCGTCAACCACTTGCTTAGCTGAGCTCTGTCCTGAGGACAGCTCCTCTCTTATGTACTGGCTAGCATATTTCCCACACCATCCTCAGTCATCATTCAAGCATTAAAGACACAGAAATTGAAGCTAGGTGTGGTAGTATATGCCTTTTACCCCAAACCTTGAGAGGCAGAGGCAGGAGGATCTCTATGAGACTTAAAGCCATCCTAGTCTACATAGTGAGTTCCAGGAGAGCAGTGATGATACAGACAGACCTTGCCTCAAAAGCAAAATAAAAGAAAGATGCAGAAGTAATCTCCACCTTGCACAAGACCACCCATTATTAAAGTAGGAGAAGGTAGGAAGGCATTTGGGTTGCTGAATGCCCAAAGCCAGCATATCTGACAAGGAGCTTGAGGAGTGTCTAGGTGGGTGCATGCACACGAGAGAATTCACCTTCTCTTCTTCCTGGCACTTCCTTCTTCCAGCCTTCCTTTCATTGATCCCTTGAGGGAGATGGGAACTTTCTACTCCTGCATAGACTCTCACTTGTCATTGCCTACCTACGTGAGTACTGGCTTCAAGCCTCCCTCTTCCAGAAAGCGGGCACTTTGGAAGGCATAGCAAGACATCATTGTTACTTCCTGTGACTCTGAAGTCTATAGAAGTAGTTTCCTGCCTACCACCTTTCCATTCTTTCTTGGGGTGACCTTTTCCTTTACTAAAATTTTACAGCTCTAATTCCTGTCCCTCAGGACTTGGGAAGCTCATTGCCCTTCCCAAGAACTCTGGGGAAAATAATGAGACATGATATCTGGAGCCCTGGAAGCTCAGAGCTCCCTTCCTACCAGAGGCATGCCCCCAAGCATTGTTCTCATTGGGTTAAGACCCTCCAAGCAGCCATCAGTAACTTCAGCTTCTAGTAGGACATCCAGATTCTGCCACAACAGTTGTCCACAATTAACACACCTTATGCAGCCCTACCATGCTACTCCATACTTTCACTATGATTCCTTAGGAGAACAGACTGGATTACTCCTCTAGGAAGAGCCTGATGCCCATGTGACAGGAAGATGACCTCTACTCTTGCCAATACAGCTTTGGCAAGAAAACCAGTTTGCTTTCTGTGGCATTGCAATTCACCCCAAAATCCTATGGTGAAGGCCAAGCAGTGGGCCTGGAGTGCCCTACAATAGACCTAAGATGTCCTATGCAGCTCCCCAAGCAAGTGTTCCTCATGTTCTCTCCCCCAGTGTCTGGTGTTGTAACTGAGCCTGCTCGGTCAACAGCAGCCTCTCCATCCGCTGCTTTCTTCTTGAAAGGCCTTGCCTTCACTGATTTCTTCCCTCACCATCTTCTCAGACTTGCAGCTTAGGTAGAATTACTAAAGGCTGAGGTCACGAACACAGACCACAGAACACCAGGAAACCACTGAATGTGTACTAGCTAGATCATTCTGATCCCCTGGCCATCCTGTTCCAGCCTCACGGACCCATCCGCTTGTGAAATCTGAAGAGAACTGATCTGTATTCTCTGTCTCTCAGTCCAGATTCTGAACCTGGCCTTTCTCTTTTCAGTCCATTAGGAAAAGGGAAATGTGAAATCCTTTTATCTTACCAGATAACACAGCTAGTGTATTCTCGTGACCTGAATAGGGCAAGCCATAGATGTTTGGAAGTTTACTTTTCCAACCTCAAAGGCCCACTGAGATGTTTTTCTAGAGAAACAACTACATAATTTCCATCTAGTTCCACCAGGAAGTTTCAGAGGGTTTGAGATGATAGTATTCCTCAGTGTGCTTCGGTAAATTCCTATGTTCATTTCCTGGTCTTCTCCAACTATGATGTTGATAAAGTGGGAGGCACATGTACAGGGGAATTTCCATGGCGTGTGACTGATAGAACAGTATGACGGAGAGGGTGGGGGAGTCAATGTACTGCATATGTTGAGACAGAAACTTTTAAAGAGTTCAAGTTGTGGGTTCTCTCTCTCTCTCTCTCTCTCTCTCTCTCTCTCTCTCTCTCTGTGTGTGTGTGTGTGTGTGTGTATGTGCATATATGTGTGTTTTGATGTGTATGTGAATCCATGAGTGAATGCATGTGGGTATTGTGATGTGTTTACGTATGTGAACATGCTTGTGATGCATGTGTGTGTGTTGTGATACGTTTACATATGTGAACATGCTTATGATGCATGTGTGTGTTGTGATGTATATGTCTGTGCATGCTTGTATGCATGTGTGTATTTGCATGTGTGTGCACATGTGTATGTGTGTGTGTGTGTGCACGTGTATATGGATACACTCCTCGTGCTGGTGGGGATGTGTGTGCATGTGGGAGCTGACATGTGCTGAGGTTGAGGTGGTATGTGTAGTGTTTATGCAGGCCGGAGCTAGAGGTCCTGTGGAGTGTGGGAGAGAGAAAAATTTGTGTATGATTTAAGATTTCTCAGCCCGTCTCTTGCCAAGCGGTTTCCTCTGAAGCTCAGACTCAGCCCATATGGCCTGGGGTGGAAAATACCACCACAGGCAGCCAGTCCCTGACTCATTTCGAAAGCCTGCAGGCTGCTGCTTACTACTGTGTGTCCCACACTCAAATCTGATCAGCCCCAGACTATTCCTCTGAGGACCCATTTTCCTCTTGTGAAACTTGGAAGGACGTGGAGGCCCTAGAGCCCACATCTCGCCGTGACTCCCTCTCTCCTGCCCGGGCTCTTTTATGGACTGACTCTGTGCTTAAAGATCTCCCAATTACAAACTCCTTAACTGTTTTGGGGGGCCTATAGACAGTATCTTCAATGTCCCACAAGTCCTATGGCTCTCTCTGCTCTCTTTTTTCTTTATCTCCCTTGCTTCCTGTTCTAATTGCATAGCCTTGGGTGACACATCACTTTAGAGTCCTGTGGAAATTACAATATCACCTCTGGAGACAAACTAAAATAATAAATAAATAAATAAATAAATAAACAAACAAACAAACAAACTAACGAACAAACCAACTTTGTGGAAGTGGCTGCTGGTACTGGAAATGAATCTGTAGCCTGATGCCCAAGACTTTACCAATGAAACTGTAAGAGGACATTCAGTCTCCGGTAAAATCCAGAGAAGGATTTTCTTCACTTTCAAGAGGATGAATGTTCCTCCGTGGGCCTCAGCATGTATATTGTTCATTCCCTTCCCCAACCGATGGCAGTGCAGGAGGCCCACTCCAGGGGAGTTCCCCCACTGTTTCCATGTTGTATGGGTATTTCCCGTGATATAGCACAGTGGGAAATGAGCGGGTAAAAAAGTGAGTACACTTTCTCTACTTCCAGGCAAAGGGTCTAAGTGAGTTGTAACTCCATGTCAGTATTTCAGTGTTATGAAATGTTTTAATTTCCATAAAAAAATCAATGCCTACACCCCAGGTACTTCTACATCTGATGTTCCATCCATGGGGGAGGGCTAGCATGAAGTAAAATTCTGAAGGCTTGGAAGCATTCATCCTACATGATGTGCAGGTAGACATTTTTGGCTATCTCAGATAAACAACCATCTCCCTGTCCTCCACCTCGCTGCATGCCATGGAGACTATAAGATGATTCCCTTCTCATAGGTTCTGCCTACTGTTGGTGACCTTGACATTCTGAGAGTGTATCTTACCTGCAAGATCTTGTCCAGTGATCTGGGACTTGCTTTCACAGGGGACAGATTCTGTGAGTGTTAGAAGTATAGGCACTGATATTCAACTGAAATGTGGGCCAGCCACTGGCATGTTTACAACTGACAGGCAAAGTGATGGGCTAGCATCTACAGATGGTATGTTGCTTCTACTAGTGGATGCAGCTCTCCATAAGGGGAATCCCTCCCACCTCCTCCTGCACACCCCCATACATAGACAGAATACAAACTCATGGTTGCATTCCCAACCCACTGCCCTGAGACACCCACAGAACGAGGTTTTCTCCAAGTACTACAGTTTCTTCTAAGCAGAGTAAATGCCCATTTCTACCTATCACCCCCTTCTTCTAGAATTTACCAGACTTTGAGCCTATCCACAGATAAACCTGCTGCTGCTTTCTGTCACTATGAGTGTCCCCTCTCAGCCCTCTGTTCTTCCTGGTTCCTGACCTCCTACCTTCATTTGTCCCTGGGACAGCAAGTAACAAGTTTAGTGCTGGGCTCTAGCAATGCCCTCTGGAAGACTTAGGAAAATTGAGACTGACCTTCCATATGACCCTCCAAGGTGCCACTGCAGAATAAAGTTGGGCTCTATGTGACAGGGATGACCTTCTTTTCAGCTGCTGCTCATAAGTCCCAGAGGAAATTTCAGATATATCATGAACACACTGGATCATGAATTATGCAGTCAGCCAATGGGAAGAGATTGGATGTGAAGCCTGTTTTATACCCCCTTTCCATCTTGCCAGGTAATAGCTTGTATACGTTTGGTGACAGCTGCAGTCACCAAAGGTACAAGTACAGCGTCTGAAGTAGAATCTCCCTGTCTTCTGAATTTTAAGGTCACAAAGTACAGATGGTGCCTTAGTTTCTCTTCCTCTTGCTGGAATAAAATACTCCAAGAAACCAGTTCAAAATAGAACGAGTTTATTCAGGCAGACAGTTCAACAGCACTGTCTGCAAACCTAGGGAAATCAGGGCAGCAGACGCTTGAAGCATCGAGTCCCATTGCCAAAGTGGAGTGAACACACACTGCTCTTCAACTCCTCCTCCCCATTTATGTTCTCCAAAATCCCCAACAGGGAATGGTCCCACCCACCATTAAAATAGGTCTTATATTAATTAACATTGTCAAGACAACCCCCCTACAGCAGTGTTTCTCAACTTTCCTCATGCTAACACTTTAATACAGCTCCTCATGTTATGGTGACCCACAACCAAAAAATTATTTCATTGATAATTCATAACCATCACTTTACTATTATTATTCATCATATTATAAATATATAATAGCAGGTTATCTGATATGTGAACTCTGTAAAAGGGAGTTTGACCCCCCCAAAAGGGTCTAGACCTGCAGGCTGAGAATCACTGTCCTCTAGGCATGTCCCATGTTCGTCTTCTAGATGATTCTAGATCCTGTCAGGTTAACAGGTGTGGAGCACATGAATGACTTTTGTCCCTATCCTCCATCCTTCTTCAGTGACAGGACCCGGTGGCATTGTGTCTTCTAGGAATGAACCTTCATGTGTGGGATAGCAAGAGAGGATCGTGTGTGCTGTACTCTTTCATGGTGGGCAAAGGAAGAACTGGGCTGCAGCCTGACTCTCTACCCTGAAATGGGCAAGAAAACGAGTGACAGCTTGCTCAATGTGGAATACACCCAAGAGGTTTTTATGTTCTATACATTGCACTCCCCAGTGGAATTCTGGGGGATTGCAGAAAGTTGCTGGGGAAGAAGGCTCATCTTCCATGTATACAGTGGCAGGAGTGCAAGCCCTGGAGGAAGTAGTGTCTTTAGTCAGGGTTTGACTACTGTGAACAGACACCATGACCAAGAAAACTCTTATAAAGAACAGTATTCAATTAGGACGGGCTTACAGGTGCAGAGGTTCAGTTCATTATTATCCAGGCAGGCACGGTGCCGAAGGAGCTGAGAGTTCTACATCTGCATCTGAAGGCTGCTAGCTGAATACTGACTTCTAGGCAGCTAGGAAGAGGGACATCTTCAGTGACACACCTACTCCAACAAGGCCCCACCTATTCCAACAGGGCCACACCTAATAATACCAGTCCTTGGGTCAAGCATATACAAATCAGCACAGGTAGTCTGTGTATGTTAGAAACAGTAGATACTTTGTCTAAGGAGAGTTGAAATGTGACCCACAAGTCTTCAAGACCCGCTTGAGGGCAACAGTATCATCATCATATTTTATCATTTTCTTTAAACATGTTCATTGCTTTTTTTGAACTGTAAAAGTCACATAATTTCTTATGGGAATTGTTAAGTACAAAGGGAATGTAAATACAAACTGTATAGCCCCACCAGATTTCTGTAAAATAACCACTGTAAATACTGTAGCATATGTTCTCTTGGCCTTTGTCTCCTTGTGTGGGTGTGTGTACGTTTATGAAACCTTGCTAATTCTTTACATACATTTTACATCCTCTCTTTGTTTTCTTACATCTGTTTCCATGAGCTGTTTTGGTTTTCTACTAAAACGTCAGTGAGGCCACCAACGAAGTTGAAACTGAAACTTTGTTTAAAAGGTGTATTTTCTCAAAAGATACATTGTGCCCAGAGCACTCAGTGATTGATATATTTTCTCCCTTCTCTCTTTCAAAAGAGGGATGTGCTATCTTTCCTCTTATTTTCCAAATCAGGAAACTAATGTTTGGATAGGTAGTATAAATTGTTGAAACAAAAGTGGATTTGATTGAGCCGGAAAGACAGTATGCAGTTACTGCGGTTACAGAGGATGAGGTAGGTTTCGTTCTCTGCAGTTACATGATAGCTTACATCCGCCTGAAGCTCTGCTTCAGGTGATCCATTGCCCCCTTCTGGCCGTTATGGGCTCTTTTACATACATAAGCTCACACAAGTGCAACACAAGCGCGGGCGCGCTCTCGCGCGCGCGCGCGCGCACACACACACACACACACACACACACACACACACCATAATAAATATGTCTTTAAAAAGAATATTTTAGAAATTGAGTTAGTAGATGTGATTCCAGCAGTCAAAATCTTAACCAAACCCCCCCTCTCTTACACACACACACACACACACACACACACACACACACACACACACACACATTCTTGGCAGACATTACTTTAGAATACACCAACAGGAACAGGCAAATGAAACATTCTCACAGTGTTGTGTTCTATTGGGAGTTGATGGGGCAAAATTAATAAGGGAGCACAGAAATTAATAAGATGAGGACAGAAAGCTTACTGTAGATGGTTGCAAGTACTATGGAGCATTAAAAACTGGAAAGGGAAAATGGACTATCAAGCAGTAGGGGAGCACCATGGAAGACACGTGATAAAGACCAGTGGCTGGAAGGTGCTAAGGGTGTTGGCCACACGTTTATTTTTATGATTGGTGTATGGCTATGAAGCGCCCACCCCCAGACTCCTGAGGTAGGTTCTGTTATTCAGAAAGAGTTGGGTCACAAAGCCTTGGACCTTCTCCATGGTTTAAACCAGTGATGGGTTCATTGTGGAGATATAGTGGAGGTATAGTTTAGTTAGAGGAGGTAGGTTCCTGATAATGTGGCTGGGAATGTGCTGGATAGATTTGTCTTTTTGTTTGTTTATTTGTTTGTTTTGTTTTTGCATCAGCCTGACACAAACCAGAGTTATGTGAAAGGAAAGACACTCAATTGAGAAAATGGGTTCATAAGTAAGCTTGTAAAGCATTATTTTACTTAGTGATAACTTGTGGGTGGGGCCATCCTGAGCTGGTGGTTCTGGGTTCTATAAGAAAGGAGGCTAAGCAATTCATGAGACGCAAACCAGTAAGCAGCCCGGCACTCCCTCGTGGCCTCTGCATCAGCTCCTACATCCAGTTCCAGCCCTGCTTGAGTTCCTGTTCTGACTTCCTCCAATGAAGGACTATGATCTAAGCCAAATAAACCCTCTCTACCGTAAGTTTCTTTTGGTCATTGTGATTCATTGCAGCAATAGAAATCCTAGCCAAAACAGAGTATATCGTCCTTGCCCCTTTTCTGCCCATCTCTCTGTCCTGGCTGCCATGAATTAAGTAATGTGGCACCACCACCATGGCGTTTGCCTCCCCACAGGTCCACAGTAGTGGAGTCAGACAGGCATTAACTATGACCCTGAAGCCATGATCCAAAATTAGTTCTTCCTCCTTGAAGTTGTCATCTGGGGCTTTTATCGTAGGGACAAAAGTCTGAGTAACACACTGCAGAACACATGAGAAACAAAGTCCCCGGAGCAGGAGGATACTTACCTGTCTGAGAGCTCAGAATTGAATGGCTGGGATGGAATGAGCTGGAGAGATAGGTAAAAGGTAAGACTTGACGCTTTGGAACCGGGGTTCTCATGACTTCCAATTTTATAGATGAGGCCAATTAAGGCTTAGAAGAGAGGAAAAATGTTCATATTGGTATGAAAGTCTTGTTGTGAGACCTTGGTCTGGTATTTTGTGGCCCCAATCATTACAGAAACCAACATGGACACTACACTTGTTTCTCAGTGGCCCTCTTGAAGCAGCCCCCCACCACGACAAAGTGTTAAGGCTGCTGGACAGAGTGTCCATCTTCTCCCTGGCCCACGTGTTATGAGTCTGAGTCATGGTCTACGCCTTCTCTCTGATCGACCAGGGGAAAAGGTCTCAGATACCTGCGGCTGCCTCTTGACTTGTTAGCATTCTTGGATAACCCTGGTAGGTTTTCCTAGATCCCCAGTGTTTATTAGTTACTATCTCACTCCTGGAAAAAATAAACTCAGACAAAAACAGTTTAAGGAAGGAAGGGTTTATTTGGTTCAAGGTTTCTGGTTTCTGGGGATATGTTCTATAATGGTGTGGAAGACACGGCATGGGAGAGTGAAGTAGCTCGTCCTACTGTGTTCACAGTCAGGAGACAGAGAGTAACAGATGCTTGTACTCAGCTCCTTTCTCCTGTTAATCGGCCCACGGCATAGCTCAGATTTTATCTAGGGTGAGTTTTCAGGCTCAGTTAACTTAATCTAGATAACCACTTACATGCCTAGAGAGTTTGTTCCACTATGATTATAAATCTCATCAAGTCCACAATCAACATTCACCATCCAGATTAACTAATCCCCTTATGTGGGATATCCGCAGGGTCTCCCCCACACTTCTCTGAAACATGCATCTTATTCCAAGATTACATCTGGAAAAACTCAGACATGGACAACTTGTGTGTGACTCGGGATGAGGTGGAGGACAGACATATCCAGTGGAACTTACCACAGTCTGTGGTGTTTAGGGAACACGTGCCTGTGTCAGTATACGTGGCACACGTGGTCCCAGGCTCGCATCCTGGTGGGGACTCGTGTTTGAGTGACAGCTCATAAATTTAAAATGAGAAAGGCAAACATAAGCAGCTCTCCATGTAAACACTGGGCAAACAGAATGATGTCCTTTGCTTCCAGTCACTGTTGAGTTTCTGAAATTCTGCTCCCTTCCCCCACTGTGATAGCTGGTGAGAGTAGAGGGGAGAGATGAATCGCTTTTTACTCTGGGGATTTCAGAATCATTCTCTTCTACCTGGCTCCCCTCTCATCCTAAACCCCAGAAGGTCTGAATGGAGCATGGACTGTTCCACTGAGAGAGGAAGGCCATGGAGCTTCCAGGAAAAGTAGCACTCCCCACCCCGACCCTGAAGAGCAGGAAATTCACTGGAAAATGCTGGGTCACCCAACGTCCCATTCATGTCATCTCCTTTCAAAACTTGATATCATGGGTGGGTTATAGGTCAACAACTCTCAGTTGGGTAATGGAAAGTGTGGGCTTGCCACCCACCGGGGGTTCAGTCCATGATTAAGGCATTTAATGCTCTGAGGATGGGATTGTGTAAGGAAGTGTGGCAAGTTGCCTCACACCCACGAAGGTGGTAACCGTAAACCTTAGGTGATGCCAGGAGATGGAAGAGGCAACTGAAAGAACAAACTTTACCAGGCTCACTCAGGTTCAAGTCTGACCTCTGCTACTCCTGGGTCCTTTGGAAGTAATGGACCCATTTGATCCTGTGTGTCTGGCCTCCTTTAGTGTAAAAGGTAGTAAGTACGCAGACATCCTGGTTGTAGACCTACAGGATGTGCTTCATGGTGTTTTCCCTCTGTTCGGCAGAGCCAGCTGCTTCCAAAAAGACTGAAGGGAAAGTGAGCAACCAAATAGGTAAAGGACTCACACTCACCCCAGTACAGCAGCAATGAAGTCAGGCACCTTTCAGAAGGATGCCAATAGCAGGGTTGAATTAATGGTCTCAGTGCAATCCTTTCCAAACACTTATCACAGAGGCCACGGTCACGGGCAATGAGACGCAGAATTTAGTCATCCAGTTAAATGCTTGGAGTATGGGATATTCTAGGATATCCAAGTGCTCATCTGAACAAACTAAACAATGCTTATTTTATTTGTGATTATAAAAATAAAGGTTCAACTACAGACAACTTTTGAAATACAAACCAGACTGAAAGAACTCACCCATCATTCCATCAAGCTTTGAGTATTTCTCTGCTGTGTTTCTTTTCCTTCTTGGCCTTCCTGTGTGTGAAATAGAATCCAACAGATGGCAAATCTTACAATCTTAATTAATCAGCTTTTTCAAATGCCTGGATTGTTTCATTTCCCAAACATTCTAGGGCTACACCCTGAATCATTCAATTGTCTACATTCTCACAGGCTCTCTGATGCCAATGGGCATAGAATCCCAGATGTGCCATGAGAGGAGACATGGTCTCATTATGTAACCCAGGCTGACCTGAAACTTATTCTGTGTCCTAGGCTGGTTTTGAAATGACCATCTTCTTGTCTCTGCTTCAAAATTGTAAAATTACAGGTGTGCAATACCATATCTGGCTCTTTAAATAGATGTGCTTTATGTTTCATTCCCCAGAGTATTTGGGATGGGGTCTTATTATGTAGTTTATGCTGGCCTGTAACCCACAATCCTCCTGCCTCTGCCTACCAAATGCTAGACTTGCAAGTACATATCAATATGCCAACTCTGTTTCAGTAGTGCCAACATGGAGGAGGCTCTGCTTCCCTTTACCCTTTAGCCTAGTTGAGCACAAGTCCTCAATTTTCTTTCTGTGCCTGCTTCTTTTTTTTATTGAGGTGCAATCAGATTTTATCTAAAATATGATTTTAAAATATATACATAAAGGCAATGGATTCCAGTAGGGCCCTACTGAATTCCCCTTGGGTTACAAACTATGTCAGAATTTGGACTTGGAGCTACAACTATTTGTTGGTAGTCTAACACCTCTGTAAACAAGGGTTTGACTCTTCTGCTGTATGCCCATCCTAATATATGTGCATCATTTATGCAAGGTCTGCTGTGAGAGAGTCAGCAACCATAAGCCAATTTGTGGGAATATTGAATTCGGTGGATTTAAGCACACCTTGAAAAGCAATGTTGTATGCTGTCTCATGGCATCCACCTGACCCTGTGATTCTTAGTAAATATTTTAAGATAGTTTCTTGTTTAGCTAACAGACTTTAAACAGAATTGACCCCAGATGCGTGGGGTGTCTACAGCTTGCTGGAGTGAGCTGACTGGTGGGTAGAGTTGTGTATGGTACAGGCTTCAGAGGGAAGAGATGGCAAGGAGATATCCCAAAGCTGTGTAAGAAGGTGAGATCTGCGAAGTTATAACCCATACTTTATTTGCCTCCAGGTTTCTATGACCTAACCAGGGTTCTATGATATCTGAAACACACTCGTGTGCCAAGTAATCTTAGTATGTTCATATACAATTGATAAGGAATAACGAACGAGTGCAATTTAAAAACAAAAGTAGCTGCTAGAACTACAAAGGTTGTAATTAGCCTTATCCTTAATTACCAGGACCTCCAGAGGATGCAGAAGGTCCACATATGTTGCTTTCTTTTTAATATTAGTGCCTACAAGGTACTTCACAGCATACTAGGTCTCAAGCCAAATTTATAACATTTAAGCCTCATTAAAACTTTGGCAAGGGTGACTTTTGAAACACGGTGAGCAAGGCAGCTGTGGATTCTATTCTGTGACTAATTAATGCCCACTGTGGTCAGTAGTATGCAATAAGGGGGCAACAGGGAGGAAGGTCTCAAACAGCAGTGTTAGGAGGCCTCTTGGGGAGATTTGAAGGCAAGAGTGTGGTAAACGACAGAAGGGCAAGAGCGTAAGGAAGGATGTAGCAGGAGAGAGTTAGGATGCCTTATGATCTCAGATGTGAATTGGTTGATGAGGAGAGAGGGGAAGGAGAAAAGGCAGGTAGAGGCCAAGTCATCATCAACAGCAGGGACCTTTATCATCAGGTCATCATGAAGACATTGGTATGTTTAAATGAGGGAGCTACAAGGTGCAATTTAATGTTTTGAGAAAAAATGGTACTGGGGATAAAACACTTCTTAGGTCACAGGAAGGATGCACTAAATGGTGACTAATTAGCAAATCACCTCTGATTTTCTGAGAAAGCAGAGGAGGTTCTGGCCACAGCAATAGCAATGTGAAGGGGAGAGATAACAAGACTAAGACCCATTTACGAGCCAAAGCCAAGATGCTGTATTCTAAGAAGCAATCCCATTCTTCTAGCTTTAGTAGCCAACATGGAAAGACAAGGAGAGATGGAGTTCTCAGGTCCTACCAAGACCTCAGTTTTGGACATGACGTCCTTAGGATGTCCGGACATGTGAGTCTGGGGCTTGGAGGAGGCTGGGTAGGAGGAGCATGTGAGTTGTTTCCATGGAGTGGAGCTGAAGCCACTGGAATGTATGAAGTCACTGAAGCAGAGAGAGAGACCCTCACAGCATTCAAAAACAACTCAGCTACTCCAAACAAAATACCCAGATCCTGGAGGATTTTGAAGTAAACGACTTGGAAGAATTTCCTCTGTGGTGTGGGATTCCACAGTCATCTTTGGCTGCAGGAGGGATATTGCTGGCCTCAGGCTGTGGTCTAGCTGACACGACTTTCATTAAGCCAGTCTGGAAACCATGTCTCCACCCACAGTCCCATGCCAGGCCCCGTGTTCCCCGTGTTCTCCTCCCTTTCATGCTGGCTCTGCATGTATATCACAGTATTTAGGTAACAAAGCTCTGAAAGGAGCATCAGGGCTCTTACAAACCTTGGCTTTCTTTTTCTTGTGCTAGAATGCTAGCTATCATCAGCCACAGGTGCCAAGCATGAATGGAGTTTGGGGGGCAAGGTGGCTGATGAATTTCGCTTAGGAAAATCCAGACCAAGGATATGGTGTGGTGGTCATAGTGTTAAGCAGAATCCCTGCATGGGACATGAAGGTAGCTACAGAGACCCATGTTAGTGTGGCCATCTTTCTCAGGCCAGTGGTATCCGCAGAAAGCCAATTTCTCTTTACCTTGTCTCGAACATCCATCCATTCATCTCTAAATGCGTCACCAAGTGTCAGCTTGCTATGTCTACTCATTATCTTATGGTTTCTCTCATTCATTTTTCTCCAGATAAGATTCTTGACGTCTTTTTTCTCCAATGTAAAACCGTTTCATCTTCCTAATTTCTATTGACAATATCATTCATCAAATTGTGGTCACTCATTCTGGTGACGCGTCTTCCTCTGTTCCCTACTGCAGAGTGGCAATGAAATCTGCTCTGACTGAGTCGTTCATTCTTCCTTACTCACATCTTTTCTTTAATCTGTTTATCTCCTTGCACAGAAGTTATCTCCATTCCACCTCCTGGTGCCCATTTTCTCCACGATCTTTGTATTTTGTATTTTTACTTGCCCGGTTTGATCCTTTTGCTATAAATCTTCGTAAGATCCACGTGACAGAGTCAACATGAGGCTGTTTTGAGATTTCCTCTACCAATGAAATTAACCCAAAGCTCTTCACTTGAGCTGCAAGACAGACTTTTCAAACAAGGACAAAAAGAGGCCACATTCGTTGCCAGAATATCACAAGAACAGTCTCTAGGACACATGCTAAAATTCTTCTCCTCTGAAACCTTTTGAGCCAGACCCCCACAGTCCAAATTACTCTCAGCACTACTAACTTTCCTGTTCCTACCAGTAAGTCCGATTAAACCCCACTCAAAGTGTTTGATTGCTTTTCTAATTCAAAGTTCCAAAGTTCACATTCTTCCAAACAAAAGCATGGTCAGTCCTATCACAGCATTACTCCAGTCCCCGGTACCAACTTTTGTCTTAGGGTTTTTATTTTTTGTGAAGAGACACCATGACCATGGCAACTCTTATAAAAGAAAGCATTTTACTGGAGCTGACTTATAGCTCAGAGATTAGCCCATTATCATCATGACAGGAAGCATGGTAGTATGTAGGCAGATGTGGTGCTGAAGAAGCTGAGAGTTCTACCTCTGGATGTGTGAGCTACAGGAAGTAGACTGTGGGCCACTAGGCAGGCTTAGAGCTTCTGAGATATCAAAGCCCACCTCCATTAACCCTCTTCCTCCAACAAGGCCACACCTACTACAAAAAGGACCCACCTCCTGATAGTGTCACTCCTGATTAGTATATAGGGCCATTTTCATCCAAACTACCACATTAAGACAGGGTCTCAAGGCCAGATGGCAGAAGCCAAGCACAACCAGATTATCCCTGTTGTTTTACATGGCTGTCTTCTCAACAGACATTGGGCTTCTTAATAAATCATGTTCTGTTGTTTTTGCATCCCTAAAATTAATCTTCAGGTCATTTATGGAGTACCTGTCAGCCATTGATATCTTTTGATATCTAAGAATGCTGACCTCAGAATGGCAACTTTCTTAACCTACCCTGTACTTTTCTCAGAGACAATAAGCCCTTAGCTGACTTCTGACCCCAAGTGACTGATTTATGCCTCCATTTCAGGTAGCATGTGAGGTCTGAGAGTGTCTTTTCCCCTAACCCAAGGAACATTATACTTTAACTGTTAGCACACTTGAGCAGAATAAATCATAGCTAAAACATACCTGAGAGAGAGAGAGAGAGAGAGAGAGAGAGAGAGAGAGAGAGAGAGAGAGAGAGCTCCTAAAAATTCAAAAGACTGTGAAATGACAGGGAGGGTCAGAAAGATTCCTTACCACCCTTTCTCTGCTCTCAGGTTTAGTGTAGGTAGAGGGACAGCACACAAGTCTAAATTCCCCTCTAGTAATGGTCTAAGAAGAAGGATTATGCTGTGTTCTCTTTATGATGGTCAGTCACCAAATCTCTCTCTCTCTCTCTCTCTCTCTCTCTCTCTCTCTCTCTCTCTCTCTCTCTCTCTCCCTTTCACTTTTGGTCACATTTATTCACAGCTTCTCCCATCCACTCAACATCTGTCAAACACATTAGCTAAAGTGCTGTGTCCTTGGAAGGCATCAGTGAATAAAAAAGACACATCCTAGGAAAGTGGGAACAGGGAAAAGATAAGTGATTTGTTGCATAATTAGCCTAGTTACATATTATTTATGGGGAGAAGATGCTCTAGTATAGAGAAAAATAGCATAGCAAACTCTGTGAAGGTTGGGGGTGAGGATAGAAGGCTTGATGCTAACTACAGGAAGAGGCTCCCATCAGCACCCAACCTCTTCCTTCTTCATTTCTTCCTCCATATTTTCCCTAGGTCTTTTAGGAAGTCTGTTTTTAATATGTTTATATTTCTGAGCCGCCCCTCACTCTTCTCAGGTACATCCTCTTCCCTACCCACTCAATTTAAAGGCCTCTTCTGGTCACTTGTCATGTCCAATCTGTGATGTATGTTGGAGCATGTAGCCTTCTGCTGGAGTTTGGCCAACTTGCCAGGGGCTACATTCCTGAGAAAAGTTGACTCTCTCCCAGAAGCTCCAAATGACAATATCTCCTCAGGTAAGGGTAGAACCTGCTGTTCATATTTTCTCTGCTAGCTGGAATTTGGTCTGACTTGAGCTTGTGTATGTATTGTGCATTCTGTCACTATCACTGTGAGCTCATCTGAGCAGCTGCCCAGTTGTGTCCAGAAAAGCAAAAGAGACTCCAGTATACAGATCCACTCTACCCCTCCACACACCCCTACCCCCACACAGCCCCACACACTCAGTTCTTTTCCACACTGGGGCTGCAAGCCTGTATCCCTATGGGATTGAATAAAGTGAGCAGAGACCTGAATTCTCTTCACCTAAGTCTGATACAGACACCTCACACTAGCACAGCTTTGGTTTGGTTTAGTTTGGTTTGGTTCGGTTTGGTTTTATAGCTAAATTGAAGCCTGTGGCTCCTCCCACCTTAGTAATGTCTTTTTCCCCGTCTTTAGCTGTTGCTGTTCTCTATTTTTACCTGCTGATGTTACAGTGAGCATGTCGGTTATCAGTTCCTATATAAAAGGCACTGGAAATATTGGAAGGCTCTTAAAACCTCAAAGCCTGCCCCTGTGACATACCTTTCCCAACAAGGCCACACCTCCTAGTCCTTCCCAAAATGTCCTATAAACTGAAATTAAAAATTTAAACATAAGCCTATGAGGGCTATTCTTATCCACATTTCCACATCACATTCCCTGGCTCCCATAGGCTCATGGTTGTATCATGCAAGTAAAATGCTTTCAGGCCAACTTTAGAAGTCCTTACCATCTTTCAGAGTTTCAACACCTTTAAGGTATAAAGTCTTTTCTGAAACCTGAGGCAATTTCCTAATTACAACCCCCTATAGAATAAAAAAAATCATATTCTTCCAACATGCAACGGTACAAAATGTGTATTACAATTCCAAAAGGGACAAATGGGGCATATTGAGCAAATAGCATTGTCAAAGACTGAAACCAAAAAGAGCAAGTTCAAAAATGTTAGTCCATCCTGGAAGCAAATAAGACTACTACCACAATTTTGAGCCAAATTTGCAGCAACCTTTAATAAAATACTGACAGGACAATGATCTCTGGCCAGATTCATGCCTGCGATTCCAGAAAATGGTGGCGAGTTTATCTATTCCAGGTGGGGAGGGGATGTGTATATGTGAGCACACATGTGGAGGCTAGAAGTTGACATCCAGAGTCACATTCAGCAGAGGATTAAAAAAGCAACCCTATAAGACTTTCATATTTTCCATCAGGACCAATCAGAGGCAAGCATATACCCTGACATGGGTCCTGCTTGCATACCCCTTGCCTACATCCAATCAGGGGCAATCATTCATCTTGATGCATTTCCTACCTATATATCTCCCATGTACATTTTTAAGGGAGCGAAAATATGTGGCTTGTTCTCTTATATAAACAATAGCCTCTGCCATCTCAGGAAATATCTGTCCATGGGCAAGGGGCTAACATTTTTTGCTTCATGGCTGTCTTAGGCACACTGATTAAAACTTAAAATGTAGCTTTGGTTGTCACACAATTCTGTAGCTCCATGTTTGATATGAAGGGGTTTCGATGACTCTACCCTTCAATCTTAGCTAGTTCCATGTCTACCCCTCTCCTTGGCAGATATCCCACGGCTCTGGCACCTGAAACATTTTGGGATCTCTAATGCAACCCAGACTGCACTTTCTCAGCTTTGTGCAATGGCTGCTCAGGGTCTCTTGCCCTCTTAGGGCCACATATTGCCTGGGCTCAGTGACTCTTCTTAATAATTGAGGAATATTCCATGACCCCATTGTTTGTGTATTTTTCACAACTCTGAAGCCAGAACCACATAGACAACATTTCCAAGTTCAATCTTTTTGGGGTGGATCCTGGCCCCAGTGAATTACATTTGCAGCAACTTTCATTTGTCATTGTTTTTAGGAACAGAAATTGCCTAAAGGTGCTTCCTTTCATATGCTGGAAGCTAAGCTGGGTGAGTTCTTGGCCTGAGAAAATCTGTCCCTTTATTCTTATCTATTTCAGCTCAAGCCTGGGCTCTCACATTAAATCTCTTGCTGCTCTTTCTCTCTCCAAACTATATATTTTGTGGTTCATTTTCCCCTATGGTTTTGTTTTTATTTCAGCCCTAAATAAGAGTGATACTACATGACAGAATCAATATTAGGTTGTCTTGAAAGCTCCTCCTCCAAAAAAAATTAGTCCATTACTTTCCAATTTAGGTCCAATAAAATTCTTAGGAAATAGACAGAAAGAAGCCACATTTTTATTTTGTCAAACCATCACAAGAATAGTCTCTGGCCCAGATGTTGTTGCACACCCAACTTGTTGCTCTGTGACCCAGCTGCTGTCAATTTCTCTGCCTTCTTGCTATACCCTCTCACTACTCAGGACTCTTCTTCTCTCCCCTCCTATTTGTTCTTTAACTGCAAACATAATTCTCAAGCCTGCGCTTATTTCTGCTCTGTCCAAAGTTCTGTTCTTATGACGTCTCTGTTCTGTCTCATGACTCAAAAACAACTCATATATCAGCAGTTCTGGACCACCTACCTTTAACTTGGCTGAACTTACTGCCTTGGGGCCATGTTGTTTTAACAGCAGCATTGAGAGGACCGAACATCATCTTGCTTGATAATATGGGTTATTTATTATTAGATTTTCCTCTCTTGAGAGCAAATCTAGTTTGTGCTGGGCTCTGCTGTGTCCTCAATGGGAAGAGAAGGGCCTAGTACCTTGTAGGAATGTGGTACATTCAAGGAATCAATCCCTGTTGACTGGATAGTCATGATTACAGTGATGCTGATAAGTTAATAAAATTGGAGCTTCCGATTTTAGTTCTACCGTGCATTTGCTATGTGATTTGATCAGCCTGCTTACATGTCCTTAGCAAAACCAGAGAATAATAGCCTTCCCTTTGAGTGTCAAATGTCATTGGATTTGAAAGGCCAACTGTTGAAAGCTGTAGACCCTCTCATGTAAGCTTTCCAACAGCTTCTGTGTAGTGCGTGCTCTCTACCAATGAGAACATTGCGTCTTGGAGCAGTTGACTAACACCCAGAAAAATCACAAACAACTGATGGTTCAGAACAGAATGAGATCGCACATCTGTCTGATACTCATGAATAATACCATGCAGGCTTCCCTTATCCTCTTGCCTTTGGTTCTCAATTGGCTGTGAAAGTGAGCTTGAAATCCAACTTCCTCATTCATTTGGCCCAAGCTTGCCTTGAGCTAAGACTTGTATCTGTGAGATGAATGAGTACTCTAGACAGTGCATCTGAGCCTGGCTTCCACCTCTGGGCCACGTGTATGAACAAGGCTGACACTGGTTTATACCACATTCCTGAGATGTCTGTTCATGATGCACAGCAGGCAAACAAAACCACCAGGATCTGAGAAACACGGACTAGAGGGATGGAAGCCTGAGGCCCTCTGTGGGCTTAGGAGTCTCTAACTAGCCACAAGCATCTCCTCACAGGCAGACATAAATCTTTCAGTATCTCTGAGATTGCACATGGCTTGCAAGTGAGCTCACAGTGGTAAGCCATGGGAACAACACAAGATCAGCACGTTGTAAGCCATGGGAGAGGGCTGCCTTAGGCTTGAGAGGAGAATTCGAGGCTGGGAAGAGGGGGTCTGCAGGGTTAGGCAGACCTCAGCCATGGCCCTGGGTGGGCTGGAGAGGGCAGCAGCAGGGGAGGAGAATAACGACCTTCACCAGCAGTAGGGGCAGAGTGCGCAGGCTAGTGATGTCAGATGGGAATACAGCCTTGTATAGACACTGGAGTTCCTCATTCAGGACCAATCTTGCTAATCTGACATGTTTTCCACCCAGATATGAGCACTCAATCTATAATAAATTAGGGTCCCGATCATCTACTGGATAAGACTATAAATTTATTAAAGGTCTGGTTGGCACTAGAATTCATTTATCCATTCACCCATCCATCCATCCATCCATCCATCCATTCATTCATTCATTCATTCACTCACTCACTCACTCATTTTAGCATCTAATCTTCACTGAGTTCCTGAAATGTGCTTTGCCCTGAGACACCACAGTCTTAACAGTGGAAACAGAGAAGCCCCCTCTCTCCTGAAGTACACACTCAGATTGGGATAACAACAATTTTAATGAAAGAAAATGCATATAATTTTAGATATGACTTATGGATTTGAATAAAGAGGTAAAGAGAGAGGCTACTGCTCTTATTGCCACAGACTGAGTCCATCTGTATGGATGTGGATGGAATCTTAACAAGGCTGTGTAGGAAGTGGCTTTGCTGCTCATTTGAGGGTGATAGTATAATCTTAAGCAACAATGAGGCTTTCAGATCAGAAGCTTCTAGAAACAAAGATGGACTCATGTTGGATGTGTAGAGAAAATAGAAGAGAAAGGCTTCAAAGATGACTCTAGTGATATTAAGTACATAGATCTCTCTCTCTCTCTCTCTCTCTCTCTCTCTCTCGTGTGTGTGTGTGTGTGTGTGTGTGTGTGTGTGTGTGTGTGTGTGTGCATGTGTCTGACAGAGACACAAACAGAAAAAGACAGAGTCAAAGACATAGAGAGATAGAGAATTTTGGAGACCATATCTAGACAACATGGAGAACACAGCACAAAACTGCAGTGGTCAGAGGGCAGGGTGACTGGTTAGAGCAACATCTGTAACTGGGCAGTAGTCTTTTGGAATGGATGCTTTTCCCCAGTTGTGACTCAATGTCTGACTGCTCCCAGGCTCTCTACACCTCAGCCTTTATCACGTTTTTGGACAGTAACCAGGCTTGCTTGGTCAGTTCTTGTTGTCAGGGCTGGCTATTTAGCAGTCTCTGATGGGAGAGAACATGGTTCTTTTCTAGCATCTGTAAATGTCACCTTTGACATCTCTGGGGCTCACAGCTGTGTCATTTCATCTCCATCTTCACAGAGCTTCCTCTTGGCGTGACTCTGTGACCTCATCCCTTCTTCTAAGGACAGCAGTGTGGGATTTAGGACCCAACTTCATTTCAAGATAATTTTTAAAATTCCAAACTAATAACATCTACAAAAATCCTGATTTCCAAGTTGAGGTGATTCTTGCAGTGCTGCCCAGATAGGCATAGACTTTGGGACACATGATGCCCCCAGTACAGAAGACAAGCTCAGGGATGCATTTTCTGGCTGAGAGGCAGGACGTTCAGGGGACAGGAGAGAATAGAGAGCAGAAGGAATTATAAGCAAATGTCTATTCAGCCCTGAAAGGACAGTGATAAAATACTAAAGAAGTAATCCTTCCCCAAGTCTAGCCTGGTGACCCAGTGGGTTTATTACAGTTACTTACAGAACTCAAAAGCAGCTGCATCACTGGAAAGCCCAGGCATGGATGATGATGACTCCTGGAAGCTGCATTCCTGGAACTCCCAGCATGGCTTGCAGGTTGCTTGTGGGAGACTGACACCCTCCCCTCTCAGCAGTTGTTGTTGCTTATAGAACCTTGGGAAGGGACCTTGTGGCTTTCCGGGTCTCCTGAGCTTTTTAAGTCAATCACATAAGTTGCTGCTCGTTCTTCTGGGAGGGGGTGTTTTAAGTTGAGAAAATGGCTACCTCACAAGAAGACAGGACCATCTGGGAGGCAGGACACTGAGTGTAGGGAACAGAGGAGTCAGCAGAGGACATGTTCCTGTGGGCTTTCAGAAAGAGCATGAGAGGTGGGTTTTTTTGAGCCATTGCTCAGGCAGCTGGGGAGAATTTGAGAAGGAGTGTGTATCGGGGGCAGGGGTTTCCAGGGAGGGCAGATGGAATTGTTGGCTGCTCTGATCTCCAAAGGTTACTTTCTAGGCACTCTCAGAGTCACCAAAGTGCCACATCCACAACAACAGGCAAAGGGTCTTACCCAGCACACAGCATGGTGCAGAGCCGATGGCTTCCCAGTTACCACCAGTGTTTCCTTATGTGGAGAAAACAGAACCAGAAACACATGGTGCCGGCTTCCCCCACCCAAACAGCAGCAGCCTGGAACGCTTGCAAGAGCAGCTTCTAAGTTGTGCTTTGAAGCTCTGGGCCAAGCCCAGAGGAAAAAAGATTCACCACATGGAGCATCCTTCTTACCACCTTGATACAGTGGCTCCCTATGCCACCCCCCAAATCCTGCTTCCCTCTCCCCTTTACCCAGGCAGCAGACTTTCAGAGAGGGCAATACAGGTCCTAAAAGGATGCATGTGAAACTCTTTAATGAGCTGTGTGTGGTGCCTGGCTACTGAACTTCAGTAGAGAGAAGCTGTCAGGAATGAACAAAGACTAAAGATGGCATCCAAAAATAATCTTGAGAGACAGGGGATGGGGCAGGGGGTGGGGTGGGGGTAGTACAGGGTCTTACCCCACGGGAAGGCATTGCAAGTGATAGACATGTCACATTGGACTCTAATGGAACTGGTTCCAGATCCTAAGCCTACTGAAACAGGAAAGCTGAAACAAGCTGTCTGCAATGAGAGGGATGGCTTGGCACACACAGGGAAACATACAGCTGTTTCCAACAAGGCCCCCACAGAAGGCACCGAAATATATAGCTTATTATGTCTCATTAGAAACAATGAGTCAGAAGAAAATTCTCAACCTCCCCCCATTTTTGTATCATTTTCGATTGCCTCAGAGGGTTATCTATTAATATTCATCAAACACAATAAAGGAATTGTAATATATAGGTCAACTGTATCTTGTGTAATTTGCAAATTTACATGAGAACAGAAAGTATTAGTGCATGTCTTTCCATAGGCCAGTGATGTTTTGCTTAAATCAGGCTTCTGGATTTTTTATTTATTTTATCAATTAATTTTCTGAGAGAAAAATAACAGATAAAATTTTCTGTTAGCTGATATATTGTATATTCTTTCATATGGTGGATTAATGAAATTTCCCCTGTGTCTTTTGAGTTACATATAGAATGACTGACATTTTATGAGGGTGTATTATTAATAAGACAATACCTGTAGCGGGGGGAAAAGTCACCAAAACAGCATGGTCTCAGCTTCTAAATATGTATGTGCTGTATACATATATGTAGGAATGTATCTATGAGTATGTTTTGATTTCTTTTTTTTTAAGTAAGGAGTTGTGTGGCTCAGTGTAGAGCATTTGTCAATTTTGTATAATGCTCTGCTTTTAATCAATGTAACTATAAAAAATAAAATTGACAAACAGAAGTTTGAGAGATTGCTTAGTGGTTAAGGCTTTTTACTCTTTCAGAGGACCAGAGTTGGGCTCCCAACACCCATGATGGCCAGTTTACAACCACCCATAGTCCCAGCTCTATGGGATCCAGCACTTTCTTCTGCCCACCACCCTCAAAGCACCCATATACACACATGACAAACAGCATACACAGGGCTGTAGACAAACGTAGCCACTGTCTCCATGTGCGAACCTGCGGCCAGACTTCCTAAATGTTTTAGTATGCTTCTCATAAAATCTCCTGGTGTCCAACTTTTGCAATTTTCACTACAGAGGGGGAACTGATGAAACTTGGGGAAGAGAGAAAACAACAACAACAAAAAAGCAGGCTTATCTAAACCCAGATCTGGAGGACAGAAGAGGCAGTATTGTGACCCAGGATAAGCATAGTCTTGGGACAGTGTGGGATAGCTGCCCACACAGAGCCAGCCTGCCAGAGAGTCTGCAGAAGTAAGGGGATCAGATACCTCCCCAGCCAGAGGTTGCCAGCCAGCCAAAACCAGAAGCTGTCCCCAAGTGCCCTCAACTAGGGAAGGAGCTGTAGGCCAAGGTGGCAGAAAGCTTACGAAGTAGAATGTCCCTCTGAACAGGAATCCAACATTTCATTTTACAGAACAGGAAACGGAGGCCTAGGGAGGAAAAGGACACAGAGGGACACACAGGAAAGGAGTTTGAGACTGAGAGGACACAGACCCTTCTGGGAGCACGAGGATGCTGCAGTGGACAAGGGGCTCAAGGATGCTGCACTGGACAAGGTGCTCAGGGATGCCACGGTGAGCATGGAGCATAGGCCATTGCTCACCAAGTCATTAGCTCATGCAGCACCACTTACAGGTTTGTCAAGATGCCCATCTCTAGAGCTTTGGGCCCAGTTTTGCTCACTTTCTCTAAGTTCTCCGAAGCCAGTGGTGAGAAAATCCTGGATGGGTGGGGATGGCAGTGTGGGCGTGGTCCCTGGCTCCAGCTCTGCCTTAAATGCCCATATCAAATCTGTGACCTCAGTCACTGTCCCATCACTGCAGTCAACATGTCCATGAACCGCTGCTGTGGCCCAGAGGAGCACACTGCTTGGCAGTTGGAGCAATCCTCACCCTCACTCACCACGTGACTTGGTTGGGAAGGTAGAGCTTTTCCCACAGATACTGAATCCTGATTCAACAACCCTCCAGATTGCTTCCACCTTTCCAGGCAGCCATGAGTCCATCACCCCAGGGACATGGATACAGCAAAACCCTCTCCCTTCTTCCCAGCTCTCCCTCCTCCCCTACCTGCCCATTTTATCAAGTGTTTGCCTCCACGGCTTTCACTGTTACTGATCAGAACTCCTCCATACCCACATCACCTGGAGAATGGACTCACCTCCTGACATTTTCTCTTTCTGCATCAGACTTCTTCTTCCCTGCCCCTCACATGTTTCTGAGCCCCAGCCTCTTGTCATACCAGGCTTCTTCACCAGCTGGACCCCTGTTGTCAATGCTCTGTCAGCCATGTTCCTTCCCACAGCATCTATATTGAACACTCTAAGACACCTGACTATGTGCCTTTTTCTCTGACCTCTTTATCTCAGAAGGTCTGCACAGGCTTTCACAGGGTAATGAGTGTTTAGGAAACCCTGGCACCTCAGAGTACCCCATCAGGCTGAGGTCTTTAAAACCCCGCAAACATACAGAGCCCAGTCTGCCTGAGCTACTACTCTTCCTTCCACATAGAAAGTCATGCTTTCTCCCTCTACCCAAGTAAATCCTATCCATAAGCTCCTGTCTACCTCTAACCCCAACCAACTCCACTCAGGCTGAGTGGAAGGTCTCCCTGTATGCCCGTAATTCCATGGACTTATCTCAACTACAGCCTCAGTGGACATCACTGACCTTGACTTAATGTCCTCAAAGGGCAAGACTATGGCTATTGAGTCACAAAAATCCAAACTTCTTTCTGTGCCTGGCATACAATAGGTGCTTAATGAGCAAGAATAGAGTCTCTCCCCACACCACATGGAGAGCTGGAGGTCAGACAAGGAACAGGTTCTGGACTGCTATCTGGCCCTAGCTAGCTAGGGAATCTATGGTTCATGGTTTAATTTCTCTTCATTTTGTTCTGTCATGAATATTAATAAATTAACATGGACAAGGTGCCTTAAGTGGAACCTAGTATGTAGTGCAAGCTCAAAATATAGTAGGTATAGTAGGTTCTATTGTAGGAATGGGCAATTGTATTCTTCCTCCTCCTCCTAAGTTTGAAATCCTCTCATCTCCCTTTACCCAGAGACCAAACTCCTGTTTGTCCTGCCCAGCCTAATTAGTGCTTGTTTGACTGTCTGTTGTTTTTCTCATTAACACAGAGAACTCTGATTTCTGTGGTGACTTGTTCCTTTGCTTTCCTTTGGAGTCCATCTTTGTCAGCTCAGACCTGGTTTCTGGCTGAGCATCCAGGTACCTATGAAACAAAAACAACTCGTTTTACCCAAGTGCCAATAAGGAGCAGGTAGGGGAGAGCTTCTGGGTCACTCTAAAGAGAAGAGGAGAGGAGATGGCCACATTTGTTTCATCATGGTGACATCTTTGTCTCTCCCTGTGCCCTGGAATCTGGATGTAAGGCTGGGAAGTACTCTCAAGTGATGTAGCACCCACAGACTCAACTCTAGAGAATGTCACACTCCACAGAGGCACGAGGAGAAATCCCATCTTGATCTTGTCCAAGATTCCCAGACAGTCTTAACAGGAAGACTGTACTGGGGGAAGGGCTGTCTGGCTCTCACAGCCTCCAGAGTGTGTGAAACCTAGTGCTCTTGCCAGATTTAAAAAAGAAAAACTCATATCTGCATCTAGCGACTGCTCTGCTGCCAAAGAGAAGTATCACTTGTCACAGACCTGCTCTTTGTCCATGCCACATGCTCCCTGTGCTCTGTGAGAGACCCAGTAGCCACCTGACTTCCCCCAACCCCACCATACACCCTGCCAGACTGAGTCAAGCCATATATGGCTCCTATCCCTCCTCACATCTACTTCCTGTCCTTAGGAAAATGTGAGCTGGTGATAGATTTAAGGAAATCTGGCCAGAGTACACACAGAAACAGAGCCCAGCTGCTCAGACACCACTGAGTCACCCTGGTCTTTAAGGGTATGAGGGTAAGAATGAGCTATTTATATATAGCTAGGCACCCTGGAGGTGAGGCTTGATCAAGGTCCCTTTTCTAATGGGACAAGGCAACTGTAGGTTCTGAGAAAGCACCACTTACTGTGGGTACCAACAGTGCACCCAGAAAACTGTCTTGGTGATGCCAGTGGGCATTTTGGAGTATACTAAAGGTATGAGTGAGCTCAAAGGTATGGGCCTCAGACCCACCTCTGTGGGTAACCAGCTGTCTGACATGGGCTGAACAGTATCACCCATCAGACACAGATGATAGTAGTCCTACCCACATACCTTAGGTCGTAAAACACCAGAGTCACAAACCACTTAGAGAAGAAAAGGTTTGTTTCATCTTATAGTGAAAATCTTTCCTGAAAGAAAATGAAGGCAGGAACTCAAGCAGAGCTCATGAAGGAATGCTGCTTACTGGCTTGCTTGCTCCTCATCACTTGCTCAGCCTGCTTTCTTGTACAATCCAGGTCTATTTGACCAGGAGTGACACTGCCTACCATGAGCTAGACCCTTTCCCATCTATCATTAACCAAAAAAACATCCTATAAACTTACCTATAGACCAATGTGATAGAGGCATTTTCTCAACTGAGTTTATACTTCCCAGATGACTCTAGCTTTTGTCAAGTTGACAAAGGAAACAACACAAGACAAATAACAAAAAACAAAAAACAAACAAACAAACAAAAACTAATCCTCATACCTCACAGCTTCAGGATCTAGCAGGATCTGGGGATGACACTTAAAGGTTTTCAGTAAAATGGTAACAGTAAGTCGTTTCATAACAAGGTATCATAGGGGCTGGCCCTGACTCCAGTGTGCCTCTTAAGACCTGGGAGCACACAGAGGAAAGATCTAATAAGACACAATAAGAAGATGATTATCTTCAAGGTAAGGAGAGAGACGGGCCCCGTGATACCTAGATCCTGAACTCAAAGACCACAACTATTGGAAAATAGACTTCTGTCATTCGGGCCAATAAAACCCACAGCATTTTCCACAGGAGCCCAGGAAAACCAATATGTTTTGTCTTCCCTCTCCCATCCAGTACCTGCAACATATCACATACTTCCTCCTCCCCCAAGAAACCTCCTCCCTCTTCTTTCTGTGGTCAATCCCTGATTTGTCATGTGTCCACTCATGAACAGGAGCTGTGGGCATCACAGGTGGCTTGAGCACTCGCCTGCGGAAGGGCAATCCAATTATGTTCAGGCTGGGTTGTTAGAACTGAAATGGCTGGGAAAAGCCAGAACTTGGTCTGGCACCAACCTGACTTTCCTTCTCTCATCTTGCGGTTTCCTCTCGCCACCCCAACACTCACCTCCTGGCCTACTGTTTCCTCTCATTCCCCTTTCTCTATTTCGTCTTCTCCTTTCTCTGCTATACAATCATTCCTTTCTTCTTTTCTAATTCCTCTGAGATGAATGTTATTTCTGTGGAGAGCAAAGGACTAAAGTCGCCTGCATTTTTCCAGTCACCCATAGCTCGATGACCACCAATGCCAAGCTCCTCTCTTGGTCCATCTGGGTCCATTTCCCTTTCTCACTGCTGTAGGCAGCATCTTTAATATATGTCCTACAACATGTACCTACATTGTAAAATGTGTGCCTCTGACTCCCATGCATATGGTGGTGGTTGTGGAGCCTTGTTCCCAATTGTTCTTCCTTCCATCACATTGGGGTGCAGCTCTTGCCCAGTGTTCATTGTTTCTAATAGGATTCTGTGCTGGCACCATCCAAGGATTACTTCCCCCTTCCCTGGGCTGCTTCAGGTCCTATTATCATAAGCAATACTGCACACATTTCTTCCCACTAGATGTATAACATAGAGTTTATTCATTGTTTGAGGTTTCATGGATTACATTAGCCAGTGAAACAAATGAGCTATCATCCTACCTCACTCAGGTGATACTTGAGGTCCTTAATAAAGCCCTGACCTCCTGAGGCTGACTCAAGGTCTAACCGACACATGCTTTTCTATTTGGATGTCCTCTGGACTCAGTGGGGACAGGGGCTACTTGCAGACAGGCCTACTCAGCTGCTCAGCATGCAGACCTAGGCTTGCAGTACAATTTTCCAGTGAATGTCATGAATAGACTCTTAGAGATGCCCCGTTTAGTACTGTACCACCTATGAGGCAGTTGCTGCCTGACCTAAGCCCTCAGCCTGAAGTCAGATGTCTCAGTGAGGCCCCGTTGAACGATAGCGTGCCATTGGCATGGCTCGGTCATTAGATATTTCTATCACAAACTAGCTTTCATCTACTTCTGTGTCCTTCTTTCCATCATTCCCTGGAACTCCTGGCACCTAGGAGAGAGGCAGCATGCCATCCTCCGTGGCAGCTGTGCAGCAGCTGCTCACTGTTCCCCAGACTGGAATGCCCATTTGCTAGCTGCTGCCAAGCCAAACCATCCAGAAGCCAAGATTCGGCATGTGCCCAGCTCTTTCAGCAAGTCTGCAGGACCTCGAAGCCACAAGTGCTTCCTCCTGTGAGGATTCCAGAACCCAGAGCTCAGGAGCCCATTGCCGAGGGCCCCAGTACACAGAGATCCAGATCCTAGTGCCTCTCTAGTATGTGAGTCTGTGAGAGACAGAGGAGATTAATGCTTGCCTACCCATGAGAAGGGCATGCCCAGTCTCAGTAGTCAGCAACAGCATATGTCTTTCCTTGTCTCACTGAAAGATGAGGAAGACAGCACAGTCATCCTTTTTTCTACTACAAAAGGTAAAAGAACTTTGTCCAATGTGTATGTGTATGTGTGTGTGAGAGAGAGAGAGAGAGAGAGAGAGAGAGAGAGAGAGAGAGAGAGAGGCGCTCATGTGCAATTGTGGAAGCCAAATGTCAATCTCTGGTGTCATTCCTCAAGAGCTGTTTGGAGGACAGGGTCTATGGTACTTAATATTGTCGGTTCAACAGGATCTAGAAGCACCTAGGGCAAGCCTGGTGCATGTCTTGGGGGAGGGCAGTTACTGAGGTTAGGTTGAGGGGTGAAAGCCCGCCTTATCTGTGGATAGTACCAGTTCATTGGCTGGAGTCTCTGAATGAAAAGGAGAAAGCAAGCTGAGGATGAGCATGCACCTCTGGGCTTCCCAACTGTGGATGGGATGTGACCAACTCCCTCAGGCTCAGGCCCCCATGCCTTCCTCACTGTGATATGCTGTACCATGCAGCTGTGAGCCAAAATAAATCCTTACTTCCTCAAGTCGCTTCTCCCAGGTAGAAACAATTTCTCACAGCAACAAGAAAGGCAATTGACACAAGTCTCTGAGCTTGGAGCTCCCAGCTTAAGCTAGACTGGATGATGATTGAGTCCCAGGATTCCACCTCTCCTCACCTCCCCCTCCCCCCAACCCACTCCCCTATTGAGATTAAAAATCTCATGCCAGCATGACTAGCTTTCTAATATTGGTTTTGGGGACTGAATTCAGTTTCTCATGCACGCATAACAAATACTTTACCAACTTAGCTATCTGTCTAGCCAGAGTATTTTCTTACAGTAAACATCTCTTGGGTGCCTACTACATGCGAGACAAGGCCAGGTCACAGAAGCATAAAGATTCAAAAGGACAGATGTGTCCCCGATGGGCAACAGCAGCCATCTTGCACCCAGCTCAGATTTCTGTGACTGGAACCAAGAGCCCAAGCACAGAATAAAATATTGGACAGAGACCCAGACAAACCCTAAAGCAGATAAGAGGGCAAGCTCCTATAAAACCCAACCCCTTGGCTGCAGCCATTGAAGGGATTATGTGAACCACCAGACAATGAGTGCATCCCCTCAGAGATACTGTGAGTCCAGAAGGTGGTAGTATGGTCTCCTGGGTGAGAGGCACTCAGTCAGAGGACAGGAGGGAGCGACCTTCCATCTTGATTTAGGGGGGTAATGGACAGAACATGGTCAGACATGGGCAGAGACTCCACAATGTTTGGAGGCAGGGGGCTGTGATCCTGCAAGAGAATGGGGAAAAAGTCTCTGCTGGAGTTCAGACCCCTTTGCATTTGGTTTTGAGGTATAGACGGGCTGCATGTGCTGCGCATGTGAGAGCAAAGTTGACTAGGGTGCCATTCTTGTCGTCCTATCTCTTCCTTAACCTGGATGTGCTCCTACAAGACAAACCAGCAGTACCGTAGCTTTTACTGGAGATGAAAGAAACTAGAGAGCTGGCCCGGAGAGGAGGCTTAGCATTTAAGAGCACTGAGTGCTTTTCCAAATGTCCTGAGTTCAATTCTCAGCTACCACATGGTGGCTCACAACCATCTGCAATGGGATCTGATGCCCTCTTCTGGTAGGTCTAAAAATAGGGACAGACAGTGTACTCATATACATAAAATAAGTAAATAAATCTTAGAAAGTAAGATGTGCAATAGGGCCAAGCTCAAGGAAGAGGCTCTGGAGGCTTTGAGAGAAGGGGCCAACCTAAGGTGCCCCAAGCACCTGTTTGCTCAGCCTCTCCCAGGAGCTGAGGGCCAACTGTCATCAGGACTCTGTAGGCAAATGTTATCCTTGGTATGGTTAAGTAACCAAAGCTGTGTTTTGGATGGGTGTTCTTTTCATGGTTAAATACCAAGACCTTGGTTTTTCTCTTTTTCTTTCCCTTGCGAATAGTGGGGAGTCCTAGGGTCCCCCATCTGTAGCTAGACTCAACTGTGGCAAATCAACCTCAGCTAAAGGACCCGGTGACTGAGAAGAGAAATGAGACAAACCATGGGGGAGGCGGGAAGCAGGATATGGGGGAGAAGAAGAGTTACCATGTTCCTGTTGGCATCTAAATAATCCTGGATCACAGGGATTCTTGCATGGCCTCTCCATTGTCCCTTGGGTCCCAGAAAAGGAGATGGAGCCTACCCAACAGCTCAACCCACCCACTGCCACTCAAGACAACATCCCAGATCAGCAATGCAGCCACCAATTGTGAAAAGCCCAGAGAGGGCCTGCATAGACCTGGGCCTCTGCCACCTGCACACAGTGTGGGCTCCCAACATGTTCATGGGATGACTAAATGGCAAACAAACAGGTTGTGAGCAGATCCGGTACAGATGTCAGCTCTGGGGCCTCAGGGTACCTGGTCCTGAGACTGGGTCTGGAATCTGATGTGCATCTGGCCCTGGTCAGGCCAGCCTTGCTGTCTGGTGGAGGAATGCTGTTCTCTGACCCTCCTCTGCGAGCCCTTCCCCCATCTCCTCTTTGGAATTTATTTATTATTTACAGCTGTCGCAGGAGCTCTGCCAGGACACCTCCTGCCTGACTGCAGTTCCCGCCAGTGCAGATACCCTTTCTGAGATAAAGTAGAAAGCAGAGCTTTAAAAGAAACAAGAGGACAGTCAAAAGCAGTGCTGTTGTGACTTGCACATGTATGGCGGGCTAGGGGTATGGGGCACCAAAATGCCCTAGGTCGGCCTCCTACCCTGGGAGTATTATCAAGACAAAGGCCAAGAAGATAGAGAACATTCTGTAGTCAGGGTTGGGAGAAAGGTCTACTGAGCACTTGCTCTGTGTTATACACACACACACACACACACACACACACACACACACACAGAGAGAGAGAGAGATCCCTTTCTCAGGGCCAGAAGCCATAAGAAGGAAGCCAGAGCACAGAAAACTCACGGGAGTTCTCCAAGGTCACCCAGCTCAGGAGGCAGGAATTCAACCATTCAACCCAGCTCTCTTCAGGAAGCCCTGGTCCATCCATCAGTCATGTGGGAATGACATCAGCTATGGTGATAGCCAGAGAACGAGTCCTGAATCCCATATCCTGAGAAACTCCTAAAAGAAGAGAATATGTCTGGGTCTGCTTTAGGGAATTGAAGGTATGCTGGTACCTTTCATTAGAAGATCAGGATGGGGTAAGACCTGAAAGTTAAACAGGACAGGCACTGAGGCAGCTGCTGGAACCATATTCCAGGAGGAGGTGGCTGGAGAATGGAGTGGAAGTAGAGATCAAAGAAGGCTATGACACCCACCCTCAACCTGAGTCAGCATCCCACTTATACCCATGACTCCGCACTAGAACTTACACTCAGAATTTATGTTGTTTACACTAAGATGCGTGCCAGACTTCTGTTCTCTGAGCCTCAATTTCCCCAAAGATAGAGCATCTCAGTGGGCTTTTCTTTCTTTTCTTTTTTTTAAAGGAACAGCTGTTGAGAAGTTGCTAGAGACATGAGCCTGCCGATCACTCCAGCTGAAGGGTACATGTCTGTGCCTGCTTCCTGCTAAGTAAATAATTCACTGATCCCAGAATTTGGGGAAACCCTTTAATGTCACCTGCTAGCACACCATCTTTGCAGGGTTCCAGCTACAGAGCCAATTAAAAGAGTTAATGATAAGCCATTGAGGTGATTTTTCTTGTGGTTCCACACCCCTGCCTGGTTTTGAATTTTACATATATAATTCCCTTCGATTCTCAAATATCAGTTAATATGGATTGGCTCCAAAGAACAAATACCCTGATACCTATGACTAAGGCCAGGAGTTATTGATTCATCTCATATTTGGTTCAAGGATAAACTCCATGGAACCCAGACCTTTTCATCATTCTCAGGGGTTTGTTTTAATACTAAAATGGCTGCTTCAGCTCCCCCCATCACATTACACACCAGGGAGATGAAAAGAGATCTCTGTTTTTGTAAGGAATGAGGTCTCTTTTAGACATCCTCCAGAATTGGCCCAGAGGCCCAATCTGAGTGAATGACTAAATCAATCATCAGAGTCACCTTTTGTGGGTCATACCTATGGGGGAGTCACAAATGGTGTCTATGGGTAGAGCCACTGTAGTTCCAAACAGACAGCATCCCCCAACAGGGAGCAACACAGAGCTGCCAGGAAACAGGAGCAGGGAGTGCCCTGTGCACAAAATGGAGCTTTCATACTTGGCAGGAGACAGGCAGCAGTGAGCAGGTACCAGGGAGGACACTTTGGTGTGCAAGCCAGGGGAATGGTGAGCAAGAGGGAGAGAGGAACCCAGGACAGGCACTGGCTGGCAGTACCCAGGAGATGGCCTGTGCATTATCCATAGTGCCAGGCTGAGGACCACTCTGGTATTTCTGAGATGCAGGAACAGAACAGTGAGGGCACAGGGGAATCTGAGACAAGAGACTGAACAGCACCCAGAAGGAGATGCTGAGGAATTTGAGGTGGATCTGGATCCTCAAGATTCCTCCACACACACCCCACTGCCATATCTTTGTTATGCAAATTTGAGATTACTTTGACAAGGGTCTGGAAAGAACCCGGGCCAGTAGCCCTGTCCCACCAAGAATAAGAAATATTCAAAGACACTGAAGACAGGCTAATGGACTGAGGATTCCTGGCTGAGAAGCCAGCTGAGAGAGGAACTGCCACCAGCATCCATGGCCTTGAAGAGCAGGACAGACCCTGCTGATAGTTCACACCTCCAGGCATGTCAGTGATAAATTCTTGTCATTTCTGGGTGGAGTAAGAACCTTTTTTTGCTTGCCTCTGAGTCAGAGATGGGAGAGACAGTGAAGAAAGGCTAGCACAAGGAAGAGCTAAGTGAGATGGAGGCCCTTCCCGCTCCCCACCCATCCCCAGAGCCCTTGCAAAGTCCTTACAGAGTCTCCACCATCCCTACCTCCAGCCCTCACCCTTCTGTTTCCTCCTCCTGCCCTGAGAACCTGAGCCCTCCTGGAACACGGAGGATGCTGGGTGAGAATTCATTCACCTTCCCATGTGGAGTCGGTCCTGGGACTTTCCCTTTAAGAGCTGTCAGAGCAGGGAGGCTGGCCAAGCTGGGCTGGAGGTGGGGACAGAGGAAAGAAAAAGAGAGAGGGGGAGAGTAGCAGAAAAAGTTTTTTAGAGGAAAATGCAGGGCTAGTCTGTTGGCCTGACGTCAGATGTCGCTTTCACAAACCCCCCCGGGGGCTGAAGAAGGCTCTCCGCTGCTCTGATGGGCCAGCCCAGTCCTGGCCCAGCTCCCTGGAGAGGCATCCGCATCCTCTGGGCTGAGCTGTAGCTCCTGTGACGCTGACTTCCAGGCATGAGGTGGCTCCTGCCCTGGACGCTGGCAGCCGTGGCAGTCCTGATGGTGGGCAACATCCTGGCCACGGTGAGTCCTGTCTAGAAGGGGTCAGTGAGGGGACCTGATCCTTTTCTGCCTGATTCTGAGGCAGAGGGACTGCGGGTCAAGAAAAGATGGGTTGGAATAATGAACACAGAGAGAATAGGGCTGCTTGGGTCTGAAGAAGGTGGTGGAGTGGGACAGAAGGCGCACCCCTCAAGAGAACCACCCTGTTTCCCTTATTCACAGACAATAACACTCAACAAAATAAGGGTCTGGGGATCTGCACCCCAAACTGGCCCTGGGATCTTGGGTGAATCATTCACTTACTTAGAGCAGCATAAAATGAGGGGGTTGCTGGGAACATCCAGAGCCTATGAGTTTGAAAACCCCAGGACTCTGAACATCAGAACTCCCCTAAAGAGAGGTGCTCGGAAACCCCAGGAAAAGATACGAAAGAACATGCCGGCTTTCAGCAAATCTCCACCACGCAAACAGGGTTCGGGTTTACCACCATGAACTCCATTGTGTGTTCCTGTCCTGCCATTTCCAGAAGGCCTCTGGGTCTTGGAGGGAAGGGACATCAGTTTGCACCCTTCAAGGAAGGAGACACGTGGCAAGGCAGGGAAGCCGGCTGGAGCAGAGCCGGGGCGGCTGGGCGAGAGGGCAAGCTGCGAGGGGCAGTGAGTGATGTGGGCAGCTGAACAGAAGGGCGGCAGCTTGGGGCAGCAGAGTGAGGGGTTTGGCAGCTGCTGAGTCTGAGTTTGAGCCAAAGAAAGTGGGAGTCGCAGGACTACTGACACTGAGTTATAGCAAGGACTTCTTTGGGGGTGCTAACATGACAATTCCAGGAGACTTGGAGTCGGGGTACAGCTACCTGGTCCATTTCCACTGAAGCCCAGACCTAGACATGGTCGGGACTTGGTAACAGGCACCTTGAAGTTACACGTAGAGAATGGACTTGTCCAGTTTGTACCCAAGTCTTGAGGCTTGTTCATAATAGCCTCTGACCCTACAAGTAAAAATACCAGCTCTAGTCACAAAAGATGGCCAGAAGCAGAGGAATTGCCTGGGGTTGAGATGAATAAGTCAGGGTCACACTGGCATCTCTGGTGGCGCATCCTCACCCTCGGCCCTCCCAACATTCCCTTAAGTCTAGAGTCCAGGAAGGAAGCAGTTAGGCCTGCCTCTGCCTCAGGATTGGTTGTAATTGGGAACAAGCCTGCAGGTGGCTGGGCCTAGGAGGGCAGGGTATGGATGGAGAATTGGTGACAGGTCAGTCAGCATCAGAGTGAGGCCTCATGGTGAATCTTACACTGGAGCCTTCTCTCCTGCGGCCAGAGCAGTCAGGACTGAGGGATGGTGGGGGATAGCATCAGGGCTTTTTAGGGGATCTCAGTAAAGAGACTCGAGTCTAGAGGGACCTGGCAGCAGCAGGAAAGCGTGCTTCCATTGAATCCTCCCAGACTAACCACCCCACACTCTTAGGAGTCTCCCAGCCTCTTGATTTCCAGGATGTGCTCAAAACCCCTATCCACTGACACAGTACCCTGGATGGTACAGAGCTGAACTGTGCCCAGAGTCAGTGCCTGGCTCTGTGACCAAATTTCACACATGACGCCCTCCAGGACTAATAAAGACAGGGAGTTCAAGTCCAGCAAGGGGCCGGGGAGGCCCCCATGGAAAGAATGACACGCATTGACCATATGGAAGGAAAAGTATGTGGGAAGTGAGCATTGCCAAGAAGACTTTGAGGAAGTGGGCTGGGAGGGAGACGCTGTCTGGTGTGCATGTAGCTAAATGGGCTGTTGGCAAGAGCAGGAGGCCAGCTGGGGAGGGGGCTTTCAAAGTGGGGGGAGGGAGGCAGATTCTGGGCTCAGTTGCAAAGCCTGGTACCTATGACAGTGTTGTGGTTGACACTCCATGGGAAGAACAGTTTGTTTTATCTCTTTTCTTTTTCTTGGACAAGCAGTGAGGGCCCACCTGCTAAGAGAAAGAGAAAGGGTGTGTGAGTCTTCAAGGACAATGTACATGGTAATACCCACCCATGTGTCATGCCTCTGCAGAGATAGAAGTATCACCAACATTCGGTGATGCTCAGAGAGGTTAGGTAAATTACCAGAGGCCACACAGCTAACAGTCCATGGAAATGACATTTGAACTTACGTGTCAGCCTTCTGCTGTTCTGAGTCCTTGTACAGAAGCAGAATATGTGGAGGCTGGACCGTAGCAACACTTGCAGGCTGGAGACAGCCACTCATGTGTTAGGAGAGATGAGAGAAAGACCAGGCAATGTTTTCCAGGATAAATAGGCTGGGATGCAGTGTCTGCCTCTGCCTGAATCTTCTCTCCCTATCCATGTGTGTGGGGGCTGGTCACACACTTGTATGTATGTGAGGAGGTTGGAGAGAGAGCTGAGGGCAGGGGGACTCATTGCTGGGATAGGGAATGCCAACTCATTTTCTATCCCAAGAACCCCTTACAGAATACCAGGCCTGAGCATGTGATGAGATCCTCCCTTTAATTGAAAAAGCAAACACAACCCACAGACAGTCTCCACATACCTAGGCATTGCGTAGCCAGTCTGTGAGTCAGCAGTTCTGCCCACTCCCACCCCACCCCACCCCCAGATTGTAGTCTGCAGTGACTTAAGCCCCTGCCTGGCTTGGCCCAACCCGGATGCTGTTGAAAAGCTGCTGAGAGTCAGGCTGCTCCACTAGGCGTAGCATTTGTCTAGGACTGGCAGGTGGGAGGGCTCCACCATGCTATTCTTGACAGACATGAGCTCCACCTGTGGGCAGACCTCTGGTCCTTTGACAAACCCACATACCACATGCCACAGTGTTCAGTGACAGTTCTGTCTATGACAACTGAATAGGGAACTACCACATAGTACAAAAATTGACTCTCAGGCCTGCTGTACTTCCCCTCCCCATCTCCCAGAGTCTTTGAGACTATGTCCCCAGGGTGACTCTACTGAGAACAGAGAAGGAGCTAAAGCCACAGCCAGACTACCATAGCCTTAGAAGCCACGTGGTGGGGGAGGGGGAAGTACTGTAAAGTGTGAGCGATAGGCTTTGGCATATGAGTTTTTATTGTCAGAAAACGATAGATGCGTCACTGGACAGCCACGGGAGGATAAGAGGCCCACTCGGTTCTGGCACACAGCTTTAGCCTCCATGTTGACCAACATATTGGAGCACTGTCTACTGAGAAGACAAGAGTGTTCTGTGGTCCAGATGCTCACTTCCCGTTGCAGCTTCTACTGGGTCTCCGCACTGCAGCCAATCCCTCAGCCCTGCTGAGTGGTGCCTTGGATTGCAGACCTCAATGTAGAGAGTCCAGGGCAGCGGACTCTTTAATTCCTACCCTGACCCCTGTTGACAGGATATGCTTAGATTATGGTTTGGGTTCAACAAAACATAGGATTGAAGTCAATTTCACCTGCGTCTGATTCTTTTTGATATAACTACTAGAAAATTCCATCTGTGGCTGGAAAATGGACACAAAAGTATTTGGTTCAGTGAGGGGAGTGGGGAGGGTCCTGAGCCAGGCTTATGAAGCAAATATCTTGGGGGAAAAGTGTCACTAGTGCCCCATTTAAAAGGGCAAATGTCCCTTTAAACGTTCATACTAGATTCTGGGGATGGGGAGAGGCTGGAGGGAAAGGGTAGAGAGAGAACTTGAGACCTGCAAAAGCAATCCCCTTAGCCATCCCAGCAGCACTGCTGGATCCCAAACTAGTGGAAGCCCAGGATTCAGGCAGGCCTCCAACCCAGGAGTACAGGCACTAGGGGAACTTGGCTCCGTACCATGTGTGTGCAGAACAGGACAGTGACGCATCTGCTCTCCTATGTTCAGTGCAGGGCATCTTTCACATCCTATTAGCCAGGTCTCCCACCTTAAGAGGGAGGTCAGTGAGCATCCTAGAGGACTGTGGAAGAGAAAGGAAGATGGGTGAGGTGATGCTGCTACTGCTAAGGGTGATGGTGATGATGGTGGTGCTACTGCTGCTGTTGATGATGGTGGTGGTGATGACAGTGGTAATGGAAGAATGCTGGCAATAGAAATAGTGATGCTAATGGTATTTGTGATGATGGGGAGGTAATGACACACATGGTGGTGACAATAGAAATATTGGAGGTGATGATGGTGATGATGGTGTTGATGGTAATTAGGGTGATGAAGATGCTAGAGATGGTGGTGATAATGGTGATGGTGACAGCGATACTCAGGATGCCTGTAGGGTTGTGGGAATCTGAAAAACCTGAGTCAGGGGCAGTAGTCCCTCTGTTTTGACTATAGGTCTCACAGCTCATCCACTTGCTCTTTCTGTGGGAAATCTGTGGCACCTGCGTGGGGTCTGCACTGGATGGTTGAGAAAACAAGGCACCTGTCTGGGAGATAGTTTCAGAACAACTCAAGCTTGCTTTGGATTTTTCAAACAAAGGTTGAGATAAACTATTCTCTGCTCTAGTGTTGACATCCTGATCCCTCAGCTCCCGATCCCCTTCCCCTCCCCCTCCCTTCTCTCCCTTCTCTCCCTTCTTCCCCACTTCCTTCTCTTCCTTCTACTCTTTTCCACTGAAAGGAAAAGGAGGCTAGAGGGAGAAGGAGGCAGAAGAGGGAGAAACTGGGCCTCTGGAAGCGGATAATGAACATTCCAGGGATGTGATTTGATCTTGGCCCGCCCACCAGTCTGAGATCTGGAGGCAAGTCCAGGCGAAATTACCACTGTTGCAAATCTGCTGGGGGGAGGGGAGGGGGAGGGCAGAATCCAGACTCTGAGGGCTCCTCCAGGGACCCAGCCTCTGGTCTATGAATAAAGAGAAGGAAAGTGGGCTGGGAACCTCCCCAGGACTAGAGAGGTCTGAGGGGGCTGGCAGGATAGAGGAATGTTTAGAAAAAGCTAAACTTCAACTCTGTTTTTAAGCAAAATGGTAGACTCTTGAATTGCTGGATCCCAGACTTGTCTGCTCCTTGACACTGACGTGGGTCACCTCCAAGAAGTCTCCCTTACATGCCCCAAGTAGGGCTACAGATATTTCCATAGATCTTACCCTTGTCAGGTGGAAGGAATCACATCATTCAACTCTAACTCCACTGGCCTCACCCCATGGAAGCCCATCTTTGCTCATGCCCTGCATTCCTACAAAGCGTAGCATCTCTGAACTCTCAGGCCACTTGGGCTGCTCGCCTCCAGGCCTTTGTCCATGCTGCCTCCTCCACCAGCCTGGCTCATGTGAGGTTCCTTCCTGATCTGGCTTGTCCCTATTGGTCTGTCAATGGCTGGGCTACAACACTGTAAGTGCTCAGGACAGGCATTATTGTGACTCCTAAAGCTGGGTCAGATTGTCAGATGACAGCTAGTTAGATTGTATGTGGGAAGGGTGACCAATGACCTTTCTAAAGTGGAGATGCCTGATGGGGTGGGCTGGAGAACATTGGAAGAGGATCTGATGCAGTTGCCATGTAGCCTAGGCAACAAGCAGTGACTTCCAGACTTGGTACCAAATCAAGAGTCAGGAACTCAGCTTTTACAGCCCTGTGCTCGTCTGGGCCTTGGTGTCCCTAACTGGGAAGTGGACACGATGGCCAATGTACCTGTATACTAGATTGAACTGGACAGATGTTAGAAGAAGGTAAGGCTAAGCAGCTCAGGGATAAGAGTCAGCCCAATCCACAGGCTAGGCAATGATTTAGTGCCTATGATGGATGGAGAAGCCCTTTTCACAGAGCCTTGTGTTAACACAGCCTTGCTGGGTATGAGTGAGACTGGAGCTCCAGTTTCTTAAAGATTGGAGGAGGATTCCTTTGGTTGTGGGTAGAGTGTGATTTGGGAGCTCTAGTCTTCAAGTCTTTTAGTTTCTGCCTTTTTCTGAAAGTAGTCTCTGAAATCTACATCCTCTACATCCATGTATATGAGCTTCACACACACACACACACACACACACACACACACACACACTCACTCACACACACAACACACATCACACACATACACAACACACACACACACACACACACACACACACAGGTGCACACACCATTTTAGAAGTAGAGGACGATAAGCAACAGTTCAAACACCTCAGGGTCTCAGTTTCCCTATTTGTGATGCCTTCCAAGCTATTTCCACCATTACCATCACCACGACTTGACTGCTTCAGGGAAAGGACCTTGTCTTCTCCATGGACTATGGCCTCTGCCTGCCATTGCCACGTCCTTAAGCCCCAAGTCTATCTTTTCTCACCAGTGGCTACCTGAATCTCACCCCATTCAGCTGGGACTGTCTCCAGCTCAGACACCCTTCCTGAATTGAATAATTGATTGACCATTTATTCTCTCCATTTAAGATACAGTGGAAATGCCTCCTCTTCCCTGAAACATTTTATGCCCACCACTCTCTCCCTTCACTTTGCCCCACATTCCCTCTGCTACCAAATGAGGAAGTCTATCCGAGTATGATCTGAAAAAGCAATGCCTGTGAGTTGGGATTCAGCTCCATCCTAGAGGCCTCGAGCAGATCTGACTTCTATGCTTCATTTTGCTCACTATGTAAGAGGGAACTTGCCATTCTGTCTGCCCTCTGGTGTTATCACCAAAATAGAACCGTCTATTGAAGACAAACCAGATTTTACACAGGGCACGATGGCATATGCTTGTAATACCAGCACTTGGGAGATGGAGGTCTGAGGATCAGGTGTTTAAGATCATCCTTGACTACATAGTGAGTTTGAGGCTAGCCTGGGCTACATCGAGACCCTGTCTTAGAAAAGCCAAAAAAATTAAATAAACATATAAAATAAATAAATTATAGACAGCATTGATTTAAAGAAGCCATTGGAAATGCTCTTCTAGGTGACCTGTGCCATCTGAGTATGCTCTGTGGATTCATAGGAAGAAATGATAAAACAGTGACTCGTTGTGTTGCCATGGTAATTATATGCAGGCTGCATTTGCTAAAACTCTCTCCCATTTCACAGACACATCAAGAATCTCAGTGAAAACATTGGGTGCCTACAACTTCCTACAATTCTGGAATGAGCAAGCACACACTGGTGTGTGTGTGTGTGTGTGTGTGTGTGTGTGTGTGTGTGGTGTAGACAACAGAAAAAGAAACAAAGTAAACAATGTACAGGTGATGATGAAGGCTGGTGATGGCGGGGCTGGACAGTGTCATTGTCCCAACTTCATGGGATTCAAATTCTCACTTGAATATTTGTCTCACAATCATTTTTCAAGCTTATATATATTAAATTACATATTACATATCAATGTAAGAACATATAATTTATAGCATATGAAATATATATTCATTATAAAATCTATAATTATATATAATATGTATATGTTATAGCTTATGTAATGTGCACTATAGATAGATAAATAGAAAGATGAAAGATGGCAGTGATTTATTGTAATATTACTATTATTATTTTGGATTTTTCAAAATAGTTTCTCTGTGTAGCTCTTGGGCTGTCTGTCCTGGTACCACTCTGTAGACCAGGCTGGCCTCCATCCACCTGCTTCTGCCTCATGTACCCTGCTTTCTTGTGATTTTATTAAAATTCTCTAAAAGTGCTAAAATCATTTCTGATCCCTACATCGAAACCCTGAGATGGGAGTAGCCAGAATGTGGCTGCCATAATCCCAGCCCTTGGTCTTTTTCACACATCGTCTCCTCAGAAGGAAGGACCTAGAGCTGGTGCTGATTGTATCATTTTACCTGGAGAGTAGCAGAAGCTCTAAGTATGCTGTCCTTTCCTTTTGGGATAAGGTACCGATAGTCATTCCAGTCTAGCCCAGAACTCGTGATCCTTCTATCTCTGCCTCTCAGGGGCTAGGATCACAGTCCTGTCTACCATGCCTTGCCTCTTTGTACATTTGAGGAATGATTAAATTAGTGCTTAGAGTTTGGAAAGATCTTCAACTCTTGTCCCTTTTATCTTCTACACAATATGCCTTGTCTGGCCAGTGGCTCCAAAACTGTAGAATATAAAACTGATGGGAAGAAAATCGCAGTCTTCCACGGTCTTTGTTCTTACCCTCAAGCCAGCTAGAGTGAAAACGTGGGGCAACCTCACTCCCTGAAAAACCCTCTTGAATGAAATCTGAGAGTCCGAGGCTGTGTTGTGAGGTGAAAGGGCCTCCAACTCATGCCTGGCCCAGGTCTGTAAGGCTTGGAGCTAAGATCCTCCCACAGGTCTAGGAGACCTGCTGTTCAGAAGCTTCCAGGAGGCACCTCCCTGGTGCGGTCCTTTGGACCAGAAATATGGCAACAAAGCAGTGGGACCCACAGGTTCCTGTGGTGGTTCCTGTGTGCATGCCACAGCCTGGGCCCAGACCTACCCTATCTCCTGTCTCCCACAGAGCCTCTCTTTTCAGCTGCTTCTAGGCCTGGAGATTCACCAACATCCCCAGATCTTAGGGTATGATCTACCATTTCTGCCTCGACACTGACCTCTGGTGGAGCATCTAAGCATAGTCACCCAAAGTCTTCAGCCAGGCTCTCCGCACCCACCACTCACTCCCTGCTGTTCTCTGAGCACTGCCTAAGTCTGTTCTCACACCCGTGGGCACTCGGGTGATTCCCCTTTCTGGACTTCTGGATCCAGCCATTCTCTCCTCTTCTGGGTCCCTTTAGAATTAAGGAGACAATCCTGCAGTGGCCCATACTTTGTCTCTCAAGGGACCAGGAATCCAATAGAGGCTCAGTTCATAGGTATGGTGGGAAGATGGGAGAACAGATGAGTGAAAATGGGTGGATGAGGGTATACATGGTGCAACTAGCAATGACAACTACTGTGGAGGGACACCAGAGTCAGACAGGAGTGGCAGGCAATGAGACTGCCAAAAAGTTACTTCAGCTCTCTGAGCCTTTGTTTCTTCTATGCCACCACCATCCTTTCCAAAATGAGGAGGAGGAGAGTTCAGATGGAAAGAAAGTCCCCAGTGTCCAGTCCTGGCAGTGGTAATGGTGAAAGGCTGTCACATGAGATTCCCCGACTTCCCTGTACTCTCTCAACACTGGACCATTCATGATCTCAGAAAAAAAAAAAACACTAGCATGTCTTCCTTATCACTGGGTCCCCTGTAAGGACCTCTCTACCCAGGCAAGGCCCTATTTTCTGACCCCATGTTCCTATTGGGCATCTTGTAAAATGGAGTGATCCCATTGTGTGAGCCTAGAGGATCATTTAGTTTCTGGGTCCATCTAGAGTGCTGGACCATGCTGCCACACCCATAGCCACTGCTCACTTGAAAACAGCATACTACAGATGCGTATGCAGGCTTCCCACAGTGCTGGTACAGCATATGTAGGCTTCTCTTCGTTGATGCACTTTCCTTCTCAATTTCAATCAGCTTTAGCATTCTGGTAAGTTTGATAGCAGGGATCAAAAAACACTTTTCCCCTGCCTATCCACTGTTTCCTTTGTCCAGAAGTATGGGACTCTTAGGGGCATTGCTACCAAGCTATGCCTTTCTCGGGTACTTTAACAAAATCTCAAGAGCTAACATGAATTTCAAATCATCATCAAATCATCAGCATTTTGTCCTGAGGGGTGAAAGAAAGATAATATGCCCCAAAACCATGTCTGGTGGCTCTGTGTAGGGTACTTTAAGGAACTTCATACTATGTTTAAAGAATGTTAAAGGAGGAAGACGACCCAAGACTCTGTTCTGACCCTATCCTCCATTCCATGTTGCAAAGCCATTGTTCCTATCCTCTTAAGAATCACAAACCCTACAGGCCAACTCAAGCCTGTTTAGAAGAATCCAGAGTCCAAGTAGGATCATGGCATCTGTGTTGATGGTTACTGCCTTCAGAACTATCTAGAAGAGCCTTGATGTCCAGTATCCCCTCCCCATCCCCCAGGAGCCTAAGTTCGGCTCTCTGGAGACCGATAGGCATCAGTGTACTCTGACTGTCAAGGTGATTCTGGTGGGGAAGAAAGTCCAGGGAGTTCTGTTGGGGTTTGCTTCCGCTAAAGATTCCTGAGCAGGGAGTGGAGAAGGGCTCAGAGTGAACAGGGGACAGACAGGCCGGCCTGTAGCCATGGAGCTGGGAAGGCCAGCTCTGACTGTGTACTGTGCCTGCGGTTTGGGAGGCATCTTGGGCACACCACTTCCTTCTTGTCATCCTATTAACATGGTGACATCTGCAGGGCCCAGTGCCAGAAGCACATTGTAAAAGGAGTTTTATGTGAACAACTTCAATTTGGAAAGACTGAGCCTTTTTTATTTTTTCTCCTTTCCTTTCTTGGTCCTTCCTAGTCAGCATTCTCCTTACTTGATGGTTTATTTTCTCCTTTCTTCCCTCTTAAGAGTACTACAGGGTTCCAGAGTACTGTGTCTGCTCAGATGTATCTGCCTATTTTGGGGTAGGTGCATTGACTGCTTGTGATGCGTAAGGGGGTGATAGCCAGGACTCTCGGAGAAGAGAGCAGGGCTCATGGAGAAATATCAGGGACAGAATCCCAAGAAAAGTATGGGTGCAGA